>NC_047679.1:22561401-22865012 GCF_011762505.2 Arvicanthis niloticus
CGTGGAAGCCAAAACCATTTAGCCAGTGAATCACAGAAGCAAAGCCAAAACTGGAAAGCCAATGTACCTATTCAGGACACATTGAAGAAGTGGCACACAACTGGTCTCAAAAAAAATGTTCTTTTTTTTTTTTTTTTTTGTCATTTTCTCTCTCTAACTTTAGGTTAACAGGGGATGGACAAAACTAGAGCAGAGTTGGCAAAGGCTGGAAGGCAGAGGCTGCCGACCTCCAAATTCAGGGGTTTTAATCTGGTTTGGTTTTTGGTTTTTGATTTGTTTGTTTTTTGGTTTGTTGTGGTGGCTGTTGTGCTACGGAGTCTAGCACTTACCTCAGGTCTGTGGAAAACACTCAGATTCTTGACATCTTTCCACTTGCTCCAACGGCAAGAAAGAGTCTCCGTGGCCTTCTGTTTTCTCAATACTAACCCACAGTTCTTTATTCACAGTCCACGGGATTATGGGTTGCCAGCACTGGCACACCAACCTGGGGTCTGTCACTACGGAGCTAAGATGGCCTGCTGCTATGGTTGGAAAAGGAACAGCCAGGGAGTATGTGAAGGTGAGTTTTGTAAAAGTTTAGACCACCCTGCTGTTGGATCACGATGGCCTCGAACTCAGAAATCTGCCTGCCTCTGCCTCCCAAGTGCTGGGATTAAAGGTGTGTGCAATCACTGCCCATGGATAGGATTTATTTTAGGAGACTTTCTTGTTCATTCTTATTTCTGACACTATTTGAGCAAGTATAACTGGAGTTTGGTTGTTTTTTTTTAATTTGTAGAAACTGAGATGGGCAAAACTAGGCCAATTAACTTCTTCTAATTATAGTTTTTCCAGCTGATTTCTAGCAAAATACACATTTTAATTATCAGTCATAGGCTAATAGCCAAGTAGTCTCTGTCTACAAAGTAGAATAGCGGCCTTTATACATTATAGATATGCGACTCCCATCTTTAAATTCCTTAAGAGTAGTTTCTAGTGGCAAGAAACACATGCATGTAATGCAAAGGTGGGTTTTTTTTCAGTATTTTGTGCAGATTACAGACTAAGAAAACAGAGTTTTCCTTGGACACTGTTTCTCAGATTCTGTGTTAGGAGCTTACCTCAGATATCTTGTAATTTCCAGAGGATTTGGGGGAGCTGAGATGTATTAATCTCTATGTGGTTTTCCAAAGTGATCCATATTCGAGATAGAGAGCCATGACACCTGCATTTCTCCAAGGCAGCTGGCCATGTCCTGAATAAAATTCATTACCTCGGGGTAGAAATCTGCTTTCACTGGCCCCAGCAGGTATAGATGCCTAATCCTGATTGTGAGTTCCTTGTTGGATAAGTGGGCTAATGACATGCCCAAATGTTCCAGAAATACATTACAATGCTAACTATTTTGGAAGTAACTAGCAGGGCTGTGGTGGTGCACGCCTTTAATCCCAGCACTTGGGAGGCAGAGGCAGGCGGATTTCTGAGTTTGAGGCCAGCCTGGTCTACAGAGTGAGTTCCAGGACAGCCAGGGCTACACAGAGAAACCCTGTCTCAAAAAAAAAAAAAAAAAAAAAAAAAAAAAAAAAAAAAGTAACTATAGTATCTCTTCATAAGCCTTTCCCTGACCCAACCCCTCCATTCTAGCCAGCCGCCCAAATAGCTAGATTAATAGCTGCTTGGGTGGTGGAAGTCATTATTTTTCAGTAAGGTAGCCACTGGTAATTTCCCCATGCCCCAGTTAGTATCCCCGTAACTACCCACATCTAGGCAAACACCTTAGTGAAACTCACTGGGTCTGTCATAGTCACTTTTCTATTGCTGTGAAGAGACACCATGACCAAGGCAACTCTTATAAAAGAAAGCATTTAATTGGGGCTGGCTTACAGTTTCAAAGGTTTAGTCCATTATCATTATGGTAGAGAGCTTAGCAGCACAATCCATAGACAGATATGGTGCTGGAGAAGTAAGTGAGAGTTCTGTATCCAGGTCCACAGGCAGTGGGAAGTGAGAGACATTGGTCCAAGCTTGGGCTTTTGAAATCTCACGGCCTAACCCCAGTGACAAACTTCCTCCAACATGGCCACACTTCCCACTTCCTCTCAAGTAATGCCTTTATGACTAAGCATCCTAATTTATGAGCCAATGGGGGCCATATTTACTCAAATCACCACAGGGTCTAAAAAGGCAGAAGATATGAAAATAGGAGGAGGGCTTGTTGGGAAGAAAAGGGGTTTCAGAAGGCCTGGGAGGAAGATAAGATAGTGGGAGCTGAATATGATCAAAACACATTGTACACGTGCATAAATTTGTCAAAAAAATACAAGATTTTAGAAGATCTAGATTGACCATAAGGGAGGACAAAATTTGATGTCAGAAGTTCATGAAACAACAGAAGACATGGATAGTGTTTCCACACATTCCCTGTTATTCAGAGCTTTCAGCCATCAGAGTTTCTTTGTAATGGTATGACAAGGATATTGGATGTTTTTTAAAAAATGAAGATCATCATTGTCTATCCAGTCACAGGAAGATAGAGCATCACTTTGAGACCTGTGCCAATTAAAAGAGCATCTAGATGTACCGCAGTGGGTAGAACACTTCCTAAGCGTGCTGTTGTCCTCCTAATTGGATGTTTATGATCAAAGACATCGGATTTTAGACTGATGTGGGTGACCTTGGAGAAGGTAGTGAAGTTCACTATGCTCTGTTTCCTTTTCTGAGACATGGAGAAGACACTAACCCTCAAAAGGTCCAGAGTGGAGGCACTAAAGTGTGTTCTTACTGCCTGTCACACAGAAAAACATGCTTCATAAATTACCATTGATTCAGAAAGGACCAATGACTCTTGTCACAATTCTGTCCTTCAAAGTACCAGGTGACGGGAGCAATAAGTGTAGCTTTGTTCTTTACCTAGACACAGCATAAAACCTTTGTAGGCAGTCAGGTGGAAAGGGGTAAAAGTCACCGGAGACATGTGACTTACAATTTCTTACAGCCTCACGACCCTCAACACTTACTGCCATAAAACTTGGTCAGACCTGGCATGCCACTGGGGAGTAAATGAGAGTGAGCTTTGGCTTTCTGCAAGGGCTGTTCTTCAACTAGATCAGAGTAGTTTGGCCACAGTCTGTACAGCCAATCACAGTTTCAGTAACTTCTCAGAATATTTATCACAGGCACGAAGGAATGTAAAGCCAAAGGTTAAAAGACCCAGTGGGAGAGTGTAAGAAAAATTTTCAATGTGCACATGCTGCGCGCTAAAGATGTTTAGCAACTCTGTTGCTTGTGTTGAATATCTGAGTTTTAATTTGCAATATTTGCAATATATTGACCAGGCTGGCCTCGAACCCAGAAATCCGCCTGCCTCTACCTCCCAAGTGCTGGGATTAAAGGCGTGCACCACCACCGCCCGGTGCAATATAACTTTTTATTTGCAATAAATAAAATAAATGATTTTATTTATTTGCAATAAATAAAAATATTTGCAAAATAACTTTTAGATCTAAAAATACATATCTTATTTTTTTGAATTTGGTGGTTTTTTTCCCCAGAGTTTCATGTAGCCCAGACTGGCCTTTAATTCTCTATATAACTGAAAACGATCTTGAACTCCTGATCATTCTGCTTAAATGCTAGAATTTCAGCCACTTGCCACCATGCCCAGTTTATGTAGTCCTAGGGACCAAACCCAAGGCTTTCTGCATTCTAGGTAAGCACTATCCTTACAAAGCTACATCCCTAGCCCCTGCATATTCCTTCTTGTCAGTAAGGTCAAAGGTTCTTAGAAGCACAAAATAACAAGGATAGCCACTCCCCTCCAGCTGGGTTTCTTAGTCCTAAACTAGAGTTCAGCCTGTTCAGTAAGAAAAACACACCTCCACCTGCCCCAACAAGCAATACCAAACCCTGGCTGGGATGTCCCAGTCCACACATGCCTTTTGTTTAATCTACTCTTCAGTCTTTGTTTCTCTCAGCGACCTGAACCCATGCACACTGGACCCCTGCCCCCAGCCCTTCCCTCTGCTCCTGTCTAGATCTTTCCTCAGCAGTGAAGTCTGATCAAGTCTGTATCATTAACCTCAAAATATATGTCACTCTAATGACAAGGAATGAAGTGTTGTCCAAGGACAAATCCCTAATGAAAAACAGCAGACAATGGAGACTGGGGGGGAGGGGGAACGGGGGGGGGTCAAGGAGGAATGTGTGAGCTTAACTTGGTGCAAAGTGTGCCTCAGCCTCTGTCTCTCTTAGACAAAAACTGAATTTCCCTTTGCTGGATTGGCTGCTCTGGTCACAGATCCAAAGTCACTGTAAATTAAAAACATCTTTCTAAAGCTTCGACCTTAGAGCAAGAATATTAGTCACTATTTCTCCCATGTTCTCTCTGGCATTCATCCTGGGCTTTCCTGTCTGGATCACACTGGAAATTAGCTTCCAGGGAGCAATCACGGGTCTTTGGGATTTTAAAAAAAATATATCAAAGATTTATTTTTCCAACATCTGAACTTAAAGCTGCATCACCAAGCCCATGTTCATAACAAAGGAGACACTGAAAATTAAATTCCATCTCTATAGTCTTTGAAAGTGGAAAGTTTTTTTTTTTTTTGCTGGACAAGCTTTTTCCCCTCCTCTCCTTACTGTCTTAGTTATGACTTGTTCAGAACCAAAATGTTTCCCTGCGACAATTTCTATGCCTATTGCTTTACTCACTATTGAAAAAAAAAAAAAAAAACTATGTTCCAGACATGGTGACACACACCTCTAATCCCAGCATTAGAGAAGCAGAAGTAAAAAAAAAAGACCATGATCCTGTAGCCTGAGCTACATAAAGATCAGCCTGGGATACATAAAGAGGGCCTGTCCCAAAACAAAAACAAAACCAAGGGCTAGGGATATAGCTCAGTGCTAGACCATTTGACTAACATGCACAAGGTCCTGGGCTCCAGGTCCATCCTTAGCACTGCAGTATATTTGCACACATAGTGTGTATTTTTGTGTGACATATACTTGCATGTGATGCATCTATTTTCTCATCAGTGGCATATTCACAACCTTATATGCAGGAGAAAACGTGAATTTTGAGTGATGGTCTGAGGACACCAAAAACATTGTAGCAGACAGGAGCTGTCTCACTCGTTTCGTTCATCTCCTTCCCCACGAGTCTGCATTAAACCTGCCGTGATCCTCCATCATTTTTTCCCTCATCCCCAATTCAAGTGCAACATCCAAGCTCCCTTGCTTTAGCCTACCCTTATGTTCACTGAAGAAAGATTTACTGAATGCCTACTCCACACCATGCTTCAGGATCTGAAGGCCAATAACAGAACAAACCCCATCTATGGTATGCTTCTGTGACCACTGTCAGCAGCATGCTTCTGGTGCCCATCAGAGTGAGCTCTTCAAATTTAATGGTAGCAAACCACACTAAAAAGATCTTGATGATTCCAAAGAAAAATAATTAGTGCTTAGGGTGATTACTCAGTAAAGTGCTTGCCACAAAGGCATGAGGAGCTAAATTTGATCCACAGAACCCATGTAAATACATACGCCAGCTAGACAGACAGACAGACAGACAGGTGGGCTTGAGCATGTTTCTAATCCTGGCCCTGGAGAGGCAGAGTCAGGTGGATCCCTGAGACTCACTGACCAGCCAGCCTAACTTAATCTGTTATCTTTACAAGCCAGTGAGAGAGACTGTCTCAGAAAACAAGACTGGGGGAAGAGGGACAGCAAGATGACTCATCGGGTAAAGGTCCTTGCAGCCAAGTCTGATGACCTGAGTTTGTTCCCCAGCAGCCACAGAGTAGAAGAGAGCCAACTGCTGCAAGTTATCTTCAGACCTCCACATGTATGTCATAGCACATGCATTCCCTGCCCCTGAATACAAATCAGTACATTTTTTTCTTAACAAATAGATGTCACCTGAAAGAATGACACAAAAGGTTGCCCCCTGGCTTTCACATTAAAGTACATACATGTGCATTCACTCCCACACACATATAAACACACACATATACACACCAAAAAGAAAGAAAAATAGAGAAATACTTAGGAGATAAGAAGAGACAAGTGGCCAGGCAGTGGTGGCCCACACCTTTAATCCCAGTACTTGGGAGGCAGAGGCAGGCGGATTTCTGAGTTCGAGGCCAGCCTGGTCTACAGAGTGAGTTCCAGGACAGCCAGGGCTACACAGAGAAACCCTGTCTCAAAAAGACTAGAGAGAGAGAGAGAGAGAGAGAGAGAGAGAGAGAGAGAGAGAGAAAGGGAGGGACCTTGAACTTGACCATGTTACTCTGATACGTCTTCCTCTTGAATGCTCTTTAGTAATGCTTTAGGTTGACATGCAGAAGTAGTAGGCTGTGTGGTCCAAGGGCTTTATGACACTGCAGGCATGGCCATGCTAAGCAAGTGAGTCCAATGCACTGTCATTCATTGCTTTGTGGGTGTGAGGGTTGGCTTTGTTCACAAGGCAATCCCTGCCCAGTGTTGAAAAAGATGAACCCAGATTAAGGAGGATATCAAGTCTCAGTCCATTTCCAGAGAGTTCTCTGCCATACAGAAGGGCAATTGGCCTATGTACCTTGTCAGCGTGTCAACTATATATCATTAGGATCTCTTTCCCTTTTACAGCTGTGTGTGAGCCCAGATGCAAGTTCGGTGAGTGTGTGGGACCGAATAAATGTAGATGCTTTCCAGGATACACCGGGAAGACCTGCAGTCAAGGTCAGTATAGCACCAAGACCCTGGGATGAACTCCATTTCAATGGGCTCAGGGAGGAAAGACAGCACTAAAGATTTCTTAGAAGTTGATAGTTAAATCTTGAACATGGTTTCAAGATGAGAGTTTTTAGCTAATCTGTATTTGGTAAATGTGAAACCTCTGATTTTTTTTCAAATTATACAATAAGGGTACTCGCTTAAAATAACTATTGTTTTTGAGATTATCTAAATAATATACATTCTTTATTTAAAAAAAACAGCAGTGAATGAGGATATAAAAGTAAAGAGGCATGGGCTAGTGATGTAACTCACTTTGTAGAGTGTTTGTCCAGCATGCACAAAGTTGTGGGTTCAATCCCCAGCACAGCATAAACCAGGCATGATACCACACCTGTAACCCTAGTACTTAAAAGACAGGAGGATCAAAAAAGTTCAAGGTCATTCTTGGCTACATGACAATTTGTAAACCAGTCTGGGATACATGAAACCTAGCCTTAAATAGGGGAAGGGCCTCAAGGAGAGACTCTGCCCTTAACCCTTATTAGAAGCACAGTTAACAATTTACTGTAGATTAGTGAGTGGTCTCAACCTGTGAGCAGAGACCCCTTTAGGGTGTTGAATGACCTTTCACAGGGGTTGCACACTGGATACCTGTATATATCACATATTTACATAATGATTCATAACTGTATCAAAATTACAGTTATTAAGTAGAAACAAAACTTTCTAGTTGGAGGTCGACATAACATGAGCTTAAGGGTTACAGTATTAGGAAGGTTGAGAACCACTGCTCTAGACATTCAGAAACCTTTTTATCACCCTACAAGCATCAGTATTTCTCATGAGGATGCTTACCTGTAAGTATGCGCAGGGCTCAGACTCTTTAAGGCCATGTCCTAGTACTTAGTATGGCATTTATCTCTTATGAAACTGATGCTTTCCCACCATTACCATTCTCTCCAATCCCTCACCACTGCAAACAATGCTAAATCAAACATCCTTCTCATATCCACTCAATAGCCATCTCTTCTGTATTTGGCTGAGATAAATATCTAAAAATGGAATCATTGGATAATGTGCAGTCTTTTTCCCCAACATATACATTTCTGAGATGTTTTGACTTTGTTTTTGACATGGGGTCTTACTATGTAGCTCTAGCTGTCCTAGATGTAACTCTATAAAACAGGATGGCCTTGAACTCGAACATATCTGCCTGCTTCTGCCTCCTGGGTGTCAGGATTTAATGGGTGTAACACCACACTGGTCTGTTTTGTTTTGAGACAATCTCATATGTCCTGGGTTTGCTGTGTAGCCCAAGATAAACCTTGAAATTCTGATTCTCCTGCCACCACCTTCTAAGTGTTTAGATTATATGTATATGGTGTTGGGAGCGGAATACAGGACATGCCAGGCAAGCACTTTACCAACTGGGCTACATCTCCAGCTCAACAACAAATATACTTCTAAGGACAATTTATGGTATTTGTCTTAGGCTTGTTATCTGATCACAATTAAGGATTTATTTAATATATAGAACATTGGCCAAGATGGTGGCACATGACTATAATCCCAGCATATGAGAGGTAGGGGCTGGAAGATCAGGATTTGAGGCCTGGCTCCACTGTGTGCTAAAGAACAGCCTAGGCTATCTAAGACTCTGTCTCGAACAAAAACTCTGTCCTCCAGAGAGAGAGAGAGAGAGAGAGAGAGAGAGAGAGAGAGAGAGAGAGAGAGTTGTTAGCTAATATATACTGCCCATTTGCATTTACCTTTCAGATGAGTGATAAATGTTTAATGTATTTATATAGCAATTCTGTTTCGGATGTGTACATGCTAAAACATACTAGTTACATTCCTAAAATTCAAACTTAACTAGCAATCTTTTATTTTTAGTTGCCAAACTTGGGAACCATCTCCTGGGTCATCTGGCACTATTGCAAGACATTTGGAGGATGTGATACTGGCATCTACTGGCTAAATATCTGCCTTAGGGTTTCAATTGCAATGAAGAAACACCTTGACCACAGAAACTCTTATAAAGGAAAACATTTAAGTGGTTCTGGCTTACAGTTCAGAGATTTAGTCCATTATCATCAAGGCGGGAAACAAGCCAGCATGCAGGCAGACATGGCACTAGTGAGGTAGCTGAGAGTTCTACATCCAGATCAGTGAGCAGCAGGAAGAGACAAAGATAGTGGGCCTGGCTTGAGCATTTGAAACCCCAAAGCCCACCCCCAGTGATACACTTCCTCCAACAAGGTCACTATTCCAGCAAAGACTACACCTCCTAATCTCTGTCAAGTAATGCTATACCCTAACTGATCAAGCATTCAAACATATGAACCCTATAGGGGCCATTCCTATTTAAGCCACTACAACCACCTTCCAGTGCCCAGAAGTGCCCTGTACCAACAAAAATAGCTCAATCCAAATGGCAATAGACGTTGATGCTGAGAGACTGTGGAAATTATAGTAAGAAAAAAAAAAAAAGCCTTGAATGCTGGAGCTGGAGATCAGTTGATATAGTATTTACCTAGCATGCACAATACCCTGGGTTCGATCCATAATCAAACATGATGGCAATAGGAGCAGGAAGACTGAAGATTCATCCTTGGCTATATAGCAGGTTCCTGGGATATAAGAAATCCTGTCTCAAAACTAACAAACACAGAAGAAAAAAAAAAAAAAACCTAAAGCACTTTGGGAGCAAAGGGGGCCACCTTGGTCTTGGCTGTAGAGTAGATGTTTCAACTTAGGTGATTTTGTCATTCAGGGGACGTCTGGCAATGTCTAGACAGTTTGAGTTGCCACAGCTAGATGAGGGGTTGCTACTGGTAACTGTTGAGTGAATCCCATCCCTTCTCCTAAACACTCCACAATCCAGACAGCCCCTACATAGAGGAATGATGTGGACTCAAATGTCAAGAGAGATTGAGCAACCCTTGCATGCAGAAAGCCACACTAATTAAGTAAGTGCCCCCAGCCCTACAATAAGGTTGCATACTATCAGCCAATCACATTTAACTTCTCTCATGAGAAATTTCCCAGGAGACAGGGTGGTGGTTCAGCAGTTAAAAGGTTCGATCCTAGCACCCACACACAAAACTAGCAGGGCATGGTAATAAAGGACTGTGATGTGGGACTCACTGGCCACCGAGCCTAGCCTAATAGCTGAGTCCTCACTTCCTGTTTCCAAAAACCTAGGAAAGACACCTGGCCTCCTTATTCAAGCACGTGTGCACACACACAAGCCCACACAAACATGCACACCAAGCAAACACTGAGAACCACACGTTCATCAGTGAGACCTCTAGTTAGAACTTTCAGGCCAGGTGCTTCTTTTTCCTCAGCTCCTTTTCTGGAGCTCTTCTGACTAAGGGAGCTAGTTCTCAAATTCCAGTAAAATATTAACATTAAGAGAGTAGTCCGGTTGGCTCAGGTTTAGAGGTTGTCTCTCTTTCCCCTTCAGCCTGCCTGCCCCATGGCAGCCTGATCAAAGACGACTCGTGGCTGGCAATGGGTCTGAACTAATGTGTTTTTCCAAAAACCCTCTTAAGACACGAGTGAGTCACCTCTGGCTTAAAGCCAAGTGATAGAGTACCCTGGATTTTCTATTATGTCCAGTCACCATATTTCAGCTCCTCCTTTAAAAGAGCATGGGGATTGAGGCCAGTGAGATGGTGTATACAAGGCACACACACACACACACGTTCCTGCAAAATATAGTAAATTAGTGTATGTTTAAAAAACAGAAGGTGGCTGAAGTGTATGAGGGAAATGACAGGGTTGAGGGAACAGGCAACAGAGAAGGAAGTTTCAGGTTTTCCAAACAATCTGCATATACACAGAAACTTCCAAAGGCAGAAACAGCTACTGTTTTACCTTTCAAGGGCACACTCTGCCTCTGCCATTCAGAATATCTTCTCTTCTGTGGAATTTGGTGCCCTTTCTCCTTTCTATATCTTCCCTGGGGGACTTAAACCATGAGTCCTCCTCCACAATCATATTTCCAAAGACAAATCAGATCCTTTTATCACACTACCTTTTAACAATTTTTTTCTCCTTTATCTTTTTCTCCATTTTGAGACAGGGTTTCGTGCATTTCAGGCTAAGGATGACCTTGAATTCCTTATTCACTCCTGTATCCACCTCCTGAGTGCTAAGATTGCAGCCTTGTACCACCAAGCCTGGTTTTTGTGGCACTAGGTATTGAACTCAGGGCTTTGTGCATGTGAGGTGAGCATATGTCCAGCTGATCCATACTCTGGAGCTCACCTACTTTATTATTTTCTTGTTTTAAAAGAAACATTATTTATTCTTAATGTTTAAATTTTTTACCAAAATATACTACAAAGCACAGAAACAAAGAAGAAAAGACACCCTTGAACATGCCAATTAACTACTACCATGGCTAGCACTGAGAACTTTTCACCCTAGGTTTTTATTCCTTACACATTCCTGTTTTGTTGCTTATTCATTTAGGATTGATCTATACACATAGCCTTCTAGTCACCTGTGAACACCTGCACGTGGAATTAAATATGCTGCAACCAACTGCCTGTTGAGGTTCTTTCTAGAATGGTATGGCTAAGATAATGGGCTTTGGCCTGGAGCCACCCCAAATCACAACCATGCTGCCATCGTGAGCTGTTTGGGAAGCAGTAAAGATAGAAATACTCAAATTGTATGTTTTTGACTCTTCAATAAAGTAGCAACATATATAAGTGTATGCATATTAAAAATGTATAACTTAGGCCAGTGAGATAACTCAGCAGCCAAAAGTACTTGATGAGTTTGAACCCTGGGACTTGAAAGTTGTCTTCTGACCTCCACACACACACCATGACACTTATATTCTTACACATGTCACACACACACACACACACACACACACACACACACACACACACTAGTAGTAATAATGAAATAGTTTAATAAAATTATACAACTTGATAAATTGCCACAACACTTTTCTAATTGGAGACCAGATAAAAAAAGCAGAATCTTAACCATCCCCACCTTCCACCTATTTAAGCATTTCTTCCCTCAACAAGAAAAGCAAAGCCATGAATGGTGAGTAGTATATGCCTGTGATCCTTAGCACTAGAAAGGATGAAGCATAAGGGATGACTCAAGTTCAAAGCCAGACTGGGCTACAATGTGAGGATGGATGGATGGATAGATGGATAGATAGATAGATAGATAGATAGATAGATAGATAGACAGACAGACAAACAGACAGACAGATATAAAGGAGAGAAATGTGTATCTTGACTTCATTTCACCTATCACAGTATGTATGCAATGGATATATCCATTTTATTTTACTCAATATCTGTTTGTGAGAATCATCCTTTGTTGCCTAATAGTTGTACTTTCCTCTATTTAACCGTACAACATACTCATCACATACCCATCCTGCTGGGGTGTGTTTGAATCATTCCAACTAATATATGTACTATTATGATCCCTTTAGTAGATGGGTATGTGTGTGTGTTTGTATGTCTGTGTGTGTGTTTGTGTATGTGTGTGCATGCGTGCTTAAGCGTGCAAAGTACCTGTAGTAACATCCATTCCCTCCATTGCTCCTATGTGCTTCCACATCCTCACCAATCTCTCCAAGTGGGAAGACTGAAGGAAAGGGAGTGGTTCCGCAAAGGTGACTCTGTGTCCTTCCCCAAATTGGCATCTAGTCTCTCCCGCCGCATGGGTATTTTCCGACTCAGTTAACATTTCTCTCTTTCCTGTCTGGCCCCTGCAGATGTGAATGAGTGTGGAGTCAAACCCCGGCCATGCCAGCACAGATGTGTGAATACACACGGTAGCTACAAATGCTTTTGCCTCAGCGGCCATATGCTTCTACCAGATGCGACATGTTCAAGTAAGTTTCACCACTCAATGCTGAAGGCTTGCCTTTTGATATTTGATGCATGGGGAAAGACTTGGGTAACTTTTAAAAACATATCAAGCTGGGCGATAGTGGTGTGTGCCTTTCATTCCAGTACTCAGGAAGCAGAGGCAGGAGGATCTCTGTGAATTCAAGGCCAGCCTGGTCTGCAGAGCTAGTTCTAGGATAACCAGGGATACACACACAAAAAAAAACCCCTGTCTCTAAAAAAGTAAATAATAAACAAAAACAAACAAACAATATAAAGAGTAAAGATAATATTTAAAAACTATGCCTGTGTTATCCTAGTGTGGTAATGCATGCCTTTAATCCTAGCATTCAGGAGGTAGAAACAAGTGGATCTCTATGAGTTTGAGGCCAGTCTCATCTACATAGTGAGTTCTAGGCCAAACAGGACTACATAGTGAAACCCTTTCTCCAAAAAAAAGCAAACAAAAAAAACACCCATCCACCCCCAACCGTTGGTCATGGTGATCCTCCTCTCTCTTTTCCCCTCAGTCCCTTGCCTGCTTATTCCAAAAGTCCCGCCTCTGTCTTCCTGCCCAGCCATTGGCTGTACAGCAATTCTTTATTACCAAAGCCAGCTGGGGGCAGGGACCATCAGCGTCTGGAAGCATTAGAATCAATTCACAACATCTAGGGTTGAGGATATGGCTCAGCTGGTAGGGTGCTTCCCTAGCATGAAAAAAATCTCTGAGTTTGAGCCCCAGAACCACATAAACATGGCATAATAATACATGCCTGTAATGCCAGCATTCAGGACGTGGAGGCAGGAGGTTAAGTTATTTCAAAGTCAAACTGAGTTACAAATCAAATCAACATGGAGATACATGAGACTCTGTCTCAGAAAAAGTCTTTAATATCAACATAAGCTAAAACATCTTTGGGCACTTTTTAAAATTATGGTTAAGATGTACATAACATAAAATTTACCATTTTAGCCATTTGAAAGTGAGCAAACCAGTTAACTGCTACCTTCGTAATGTTCAGCAACCACCACCATCATCAAGCCTGATGACCTGAGATTGATGCCTGGACCCCACAAAATTCCTGGCTCTCACTTGTAATTTCCAGCACTCTTCCTCCAAGGTGGGAGGTGGAGACAAGTGAATGAGCATGGAGTCCATGGCTTACACAGTGTAGCAGCAGATAACAAGAGAGACCATGGCTCAATACAGCAGAAGGCAAGAATCAACTTCTGAAAGTTGTCCTCCAACCTCCACATGTATGCTGTGGCACCCATGTAACTGTACACTCATGTGCTCATAGGCTCTCTCTCTCTCACTACACACACACACACACACACACACACACAACACACACACACTTTAAAACATACTAAAAGGAAGAAATCTTAACCAATAACAGTAACTCCCTGTTGCCCTAAATAGCTACAAATCTGCTTTCTGTCTCTATGGATTCATTTTTTCTAGACATTCACTTTATAAATGGTGAGGGGGGTGAACTCACTGGGGAGAATCAATTACATATCTCTACTTATGTATGTGGAGATGAGTTGGATTTTAGCATGAAACTAGGCATGGCGATTAAAGGGAGGTGATAAATTTCTACACCATCCAGGGACATCTATCCTTCCCACCAGCTACCTTTCTCACGCCCCTTGCCCCACTCCCAGAGATTAGTGTCTCGTTAGAAATGCATTCTGACTCACATTCCTGAAAAGAAAAGCCCGTCTGTGATAATGAACCCCATGTCCTGGGGGGGGGGGGGGATGGGAATCTCTATCCATTCATTTCTTGAGAGAAAAGGCTTTTTAAGTTTTATATTTCAGCTTAAAGGCAAACCCACCTTCCCTGCCTGCCTTCCCCTTCCCCTCCTCTCTTGCCATCTCATCTTCTTCTGCCCCTGGGCTCTCAGAAAGCACAAGCCTGCTGCCTTCTGCCAGCTTCCCAGGGTTGCAATCATGCAGACAGACTCCCAGTCCATCCCAGTCTTTAGAAGGTAATGTGTAGTACCCCCCAGTGCCTTTTTGTCTTAGCCCTAAATCATCATTTACTCAGATCTTCCCTTAGCAGAAAAAAAAAAAACTAAGACACATACATTTGCAGTGTCTTTTTTCAAATATCCTATTTGTATAAATTGAGGAGAAACCCACATGAAACAATCTGATAGCTTATTGAATTCTTGTACAGCACCCTTGCAATTAGCACCAACTAGAACTTGGCCAGAACCTCCGTGTCTTGTGCCTCCCCAACGAGGACCATTATCTAGGCTTTTTACAGTGATCACTTCAAACTTTTTAAAAACATGGATGCTAATGGGGATTCTGAAAACATTACAGGGGAGCTCATTCCATGCCAAAAGAGATATTGTTCCCCAAGTGGAAAGATAGCTAATTTTGATGATTAAGTTTGAAAGAAGGTAGCCAAAGAGAAAAGAAGAGAATAATATAACCATCAGTAGGTGTTTGTTTCCTTGCCTTAGGTCTCCATCCTTGCACCCTCTTTCTTTAGGGATTATCTGTACCATCACATATAAAGCTTTCCTAGGTGCTGATTTTTTTTCCCTCCTGGCCCACTTCATTGTCTTTGGTCCCTCTGGGTGACTAGCATTTTATTGAGGTGTGTGAATGTTGTTATTTACCAAAATCACTTTTTGCTTTTGATCGCTGATCTTGGAATATAAGAGGTATTAAGAGAGCTGAGAGATGGCTCAGTAGGAAAAAAAAAAAAAAAGCACCTGTCCTGCCAGCATAAGGACCTGAGTTCAAATCCCCAGAACCCTTGTAAAAACAAAAGACGTAGCACAAGGGTCTGTAATCCCAACAACACTGTAGGAAGGTGTGGGGCAGAAATAGAAGCATCCCTAGGTTTCCAGGCCAGCCAGGCTGAAGTACACAGACCTGCAGGTAAGCAATAGGGATCAAACCCAGTGCCTCATGCATGCTAGACAAACACTCTAACGCCTGAACCTGAGCTCCAGCTGCTGTCCCTCCGGTAGACTTAGCTTTATTTTTTTTTTATTCTGGTCACTTGGAGACATGTAGCCAGTCTTTGCTGCAACAGAAGCCAGACAAGTATCTGGATTGTCAGATACACATTTTCACAATGGTGAAAATGGGGGCCAGAAGCACTCTTGTGGAACTGAGTGCCTACCTGCATTTACCACATCACTACCGGTTACTGAAACACCATGTTTGATATCTTGAGTGACTCTCAATGAGTCTCCACATTTGTGCGAAGATCTCTAGAGTTCTTTTACTCTAACTGCCCACATTGATAATCTACATCAGCAGTTACTTTCCATCCTCTAGAGACTGGCCAAGTGACATATTAATCCAAGTGCATAGAAAAGGGCTAAGGAAGGAGGTCAGTTGGTGTCATGCTCACCCAGCTCATACAGACCCTGGATTCGAGCCTTGGTGGTTCGTAAACCAGGTGTGGTGGCACATGACTGTTATCTCAGAATTTTGGAAATGGAGAATCAGAAGTTTCTAGGCCATATAGTAAATTCAAGGCCAGGCTGAGATACATGAGATAATGTCTCAATTAAAAAGACAGAGGGGAGTATGGGGTTCAGTCAGAGCTATATGTTTTGCCTAGAGATAGTCAAATGCGGTGTGTTGGTCAACAAAACAGAGCATGAGTAAGTGGGATGATTCCTAGAAACCACTAGGACAATGATCCTGCCAGATTCCTTGTGGGTTTTCATTTGGGACTCAGACCGTGAAGCCAGTCCTGAGACACATTACATTTCACATCACAGAATTGGAAGAGACTTTCTTAGTTAATCTTTGACTACTTTTGCAGACTCCAGGACGTGTGCCAGAATAAACTGCCAGTATGGCTGTGAAGATACCGAGGAAGGGCCACGGTGTGTGTGTCCATCCTCTGGCCTCCGCCTGGGCCCAAATGGAAGAGTGTGCCTAGGTAAAACAGAAAGGATTACCTCCATTCCTCTCCACCCCCTCCCATTGCCCCTCTATTCCCCTCCATCCTTTCTCCACTGAACTCCACTTTCATTCATCACAAGAACTGCGTTGACTAGATACAGTGAATTCAAAGTACTGATCTCTGTCTATGAAATATCCTCAGTCATTTGTGCTCTCTAAACACTTTGGGATATAAAGGAAAACCAGTCTTCTAGTAGTCTATACTGCTGAGTGCCAGAATGAATAAGGCATAAAGGTTCTTTTTATTTACCATGTATTGCCATTGCATATCTGACTTCAATTACCATGTGACTGACAGTACACCATCCAGTCAATCATATGAACCGTTGGGATTTATTTGTTTCAAGTCCTGGCTATCATTTTCCTGGAAAACATGTGTTTACTTTTTTGTTCTCAGTATTAATTTAGTGAAAAAGGTATATGTTTCCCATGACATCTAGGCGGTGCTTTAAATGCTTTTTCACATTCTCTTTAAAACCTGCTGTAAGGGCTGGGGCTCGAGCATAGTCAGAGAGTGCTTGCCCAGCATTTGCAAACCACTGGGCTCAATCCCCACCACTGTATAAAGCAGGTGTGGTAGAGTGTACCTGTAACCATGGTACTCAGCAGATGACGGCAGGGAAAGCAGAGGTCATCAGGGAGATCAGAGGTCATCCTCAGCAAGTTCAAAGCTAATCTGGATTATTTTAGACTCTGTCTCAAAAAAATGTCTTTATCCAAACTATTCAGCACAAAGTAGGGTCAAGCAGTGAGTTCAAGGCCAGCCTGGTGCTTGGTCTACATAGTGAGTTCCAAGTCAGCCAGAAATACGCAGTAACACCCTGTCTCAAGAAAGTAAAATTATAATTTCATTGCTATTTCTGGGTAGACAAAATGGGCAGATTAAGTCAGACTCAAACACATAAACCGTTCATTTGTTCATTTACAGCTGCAAATTTAGTAAAAGCTGCGGCCTAAAGTTTTAACTTCCTTGCTTTCTCTTGTTTTACTGCACATCTTAATTTGTAAGTCCACAGAAGCAGAGCACATAGCTGCTTCAGTAAATGATCCCAGGAAACACTGGTTGAGACTTAGGAAGTATCTCAGGGAAAGGCAGGTACCAGCACTGAGTGAATTCAGTGAGCAGGTTTGATGAGCTCTGGGGACCTCTGGGAGACCAACTGTACTTGTTACTTTTCTCATTGGTTTGACCCAAATACTTGACAAGAAAGAACTTAATTAAGGGAGGAAGGGTTTATTTTGACTCATAATTTGAGAGGATGTAAAGGATACCATAGTGGAGGATGCATTACAGCAGGAGTGGAAGGCAAGGCAGATGGCCACGTTGCATCCACATTCAGAAAGCAGAGAACTACCTAGAAGTGAGAGTTCAAGTCCCGCCCTCAGTCATTCCCTTCTTCCAGTAAGCCTCCTCCTAAAAGATCCACAGTCTTTTCAAATATCCCCAGAGACCAAGTGTTCAAATGCCTATAGAGAACATTTCACATTCAAACCACAACTCTGAGGAAAGCTGCCTCTTGGTTTTCTCAAGCCAAGAATTTTGGGTCAGGTCTCCACCAACCCCTGCTGTTCCCTCATGGGATGCTGCTCCAAGGTGAGACTGCCTAGTCCTCACAGTAAGACCCAGAAACAGGTCTAGCAGGCAGCCAAAGGCAGCAATGGTGCCTTTGAGGGCTGAGTGGCACAGCGCCTTGGTGGCTGGAACACCATTTTATTCATTTTTACATTTTGGTTACTTTTGTGAGTTTGAATTAATTTCGTTCAATCACCTAAATGTATGAATTTCTAACAATCATATTGCACCAAATACATACAACATTTAGATTGGGTGAATACATAGTCTCAATAAGGGAGAACCAATGAGACCAGAATCTTGAACAAAAAAAAGTTCATCTTCTTTAATTTGAAATATAAGCATTATGTAGCAACCTCTTCAGTGTAATATAAATATTTTTCAGTCAGGATACTGGGTGTTCATTTATCCTAAATGGATGTAGTTTGATGAATTTTGTATATAAAGTAAGCTCAGCCGTATAGGCCACGGAAGTACTTTTTAAAAATATGTATGTATATTAAACTCTGTCTTCTTTTTTTGTTTTTTGTTTTGTTTTGTTTTGCTTTACTTTGTTGTTGTTGATGATGATGATGTTTAGTTTGGTTCTCAAGACAGGGTTTCTCTGTGTAACAGCCCTGGCTGGCTGTCCTAGAACTCTCTCTCTGTAAACCAGGCTGACCCTGAAGTCACAGATACTGTCCTGGTTCTGCCTCCTGAGTGCTAGGGTTAACTTTGCTCAATTTAATAGTTACTTGGTATTTTAAGAGTGCTGCAGGACAGCTAAGTCAGTGAAGTACTCACCAGACATACATGTGTCTCCAATGTGTCCCCAGATTGACCCCTAGCATTCAGTCGTGGGGTGGGGGAGGGAATGGGGGCCTGTGGAATGAAAACAATAAGCAATCATCAACTTGCATGCTTAACCCAAGGTCCAATATACTTGATATCTGGAAGTTAGTTAGAACAACACTGAGTGTTAGCAAATTGCTCAGCCTAGCTGTCAGCCCCCACCATGTGACAACACTCACTCAGAAGAAATGTAACATGCCTATATAATTGGTTTATATGTCATTGTTATACAATTATACTTGACCCACAACTTAAACAACAGTACATTCTTCCACAACTACATTTTTTGGTGATTTGAGTCAGTCTTACCCGAGCATAGCAGGAGCTGTTTAATGCTTTTACAAAACGCAAATCTTTTTTTTCTTTTTTCTTTTTTTTTTTTTTTCAAGACATGATTTCTCTGTATAGCCCTGGCTGTCCTGGAACTCACTCTGTAGACCAGGCTGGCCTCGAACTCAGAAATCTGCCTGCCTCTGCCTCCCAAGCTCTGGGATTAAAGGTGTGCGCCACCACTGCCCGGCACAAAATGCAAATCTTAAATGTTCACGTCTTTTGAGTTGCTCAGAGTGTGGCTGACCTCACTTTCAAAAGTTGTATGTTATACAATATAATTAGTTACTTGGGAAAATAGTCACTCATCACACACATAAAGCATAGGTACCACATACTAGACACACGCTTGGCCCTAGAAGAGCTGGAGCCTGACACATGAGCAGATATAAGGAGTGGGGATGTAATTCAGTTGATAGGGTGCACGCCTAACAAGCAAGCAGCCCTGTGTTCCATCCCTAGCACCACATAAAAAAGGCATGGTAGCCTTACCTATAATCCCAGCACTAGGAAGATGGAGGCAAGAGAATGAGGAGTTAAAGGTCATCCTTGGCTACATAGTGAGTCTGAGGCCAACCTATGATATGAGAGAGAGAAAGGGAGGGGCGGTGGAGGGGGAGAGGAAAGAGGGGAGGAGAGGGGGGAGAGGGGAGAAGAGGGGAGGGGGGGAGAGGGGAGAAGAGGGAAGAGGAGGGAAGAGGAGGGGAGAGGGGAGAAGAGGGGAGAGGAGAGAAGAGGGGAGAGGAGGGGAGAGGAGGGAAGAGGAGGGGAGAGGAGGGGAGGAGAGAGGAGGGGAGAGGAGAGAAGAGGGGAGAGGAGGGGAGAGGAGGGGAGAGGGGAGAGGAGAGAAGAGGGGAGAGGAGGGGAGAGGGGAGGGGAGAGGAGGGGAGAGGGGAGAAGGGAGAGAAGGAACAAATGATGACATTGTAAGCCAGGTAACACCTCAGGGAAAGTTGGACATAACTGATATGAACCTGCAAGCTAAATAAAGAGCTGAGCATGTGCCTGGTAAAGGTCTAGAATACTTCTTGAAGACTTGACCTTGACAGCAGTCACTCGGTTTGTTAAGCAAGAAGACTAAGCATGTGCTTGAGTGTTGTGTGCTGGGAGTTGAGGTGGGCACCTGTGCATGTGCTGGAGTACTCTTCCTGCAACCTCTGACGGGATCTACTCCTCTATTCTAGATATTGATGAATGTGCTTCTAGCAAAGCAGTCTGCCCTTCCAATCGAAGATGTGTGAACACATTTGGAAGCTACTACTGCAAATGTCACATTGGTTTTGAACTGAAATATATCAGTCGCCGATATGATTGTGTAGGTAAGATCCAGTGGCTTTTTTTCTCCTTTCCCCCAAGCCTGAATGAAGGCTTTCTCTACAGGCATTTTTTATATTCATTCAATCTACTACACTGACCAACTAGACAACACATACACATGCACAAAGAAAAACAAAAAAACCACTGATATTATTTTTCTGGCATTAGGTAACTCCAGTGAGATTAATTATGAAGCCAGGTCTATAGTGATGGAAACAAATTAATGTAAGGCTATCATGGAGCAAATATCTTGAGATTTCTGTAAGGGTTTTTTAATGTGATAAGTTTTTATCTAGTTTATATGTCTGGTTCTATCTCCAACTACACACCTATGAATGGAAGTAATAAAGAAGTATTTATATTTACTACAAGAGCTGATTTTACTATAAAATCTCAGTGATCTGTTCCTATTATCTTTCATTGGATTGGCTTGAGACTGGAGAGGTGGCTCAGTACTTACCAATCACAATCACCTGAATTTGGATCCAAGCATCCAAGTAACAAGCAAAGTATCCCAGAAAAACACCTGAACCCCCAGCTCTAGAGAGGAGGAACAGGAGGATCACTAGGGGTCTGCTGGCTTCCAGCATACCTAAGAACACAGGAGCCCCCAGGAGAGATGTAGGAGGAGCTAAGGTGGGAGGAGTAAAGGAGAGGAAGAGAAGAAGGAAGAGGAGGAGCTAGGGGAGACAGAGAAGGAGAGAAGTGGACACGGAGGCTGATGTTCACTTGTCTGTAGCAGTCAAAGGTAGTTGGTATATCTAGCTTGGGTATTGGGTTACACCTCTGATTGTAAGGGTATCTTGTTATTGATCATTACTAAATATATAAGCCTTTGGATAATCTAAGCATTAGAGTCTCATCTGTACCAAGCCTGTGTGATTGGCAGGATGGTCCAGGCACTGCCCAGCCTTGCAGGGACAGCGTGGAAGACTGGCAGAGCCATCTCCCACGCTGGCATCTCATGAGTGGCAGGGCTGGTATTTCTAGCTGGCCATTTCTAGCTACGGCGCACACGTGGTCTCTGGCCACGTGGCTGAGCTAGGCAGAGACACCTGCAGCTTAGATAGTTGGCTTGTCTGGCAGCCACCTTTTAAATAATTACTACAACAGAGAGACTTTGCTTCCAAAGGAATAGGCAGAGAGTCATAGGAGAGGATATTCTTCTTGCCTCTGCTGTAGACATAAGCACACACATCTGTGCACATGTGCATGTAAATGCACACACATATCTTTTTTTTTTTTTTTTTTTTTTGGTTTTTCAAGACAGGGTTTCTCTGTGTAGCCCTGGCTGTCCTGGAACTCACTCTGTAGACCAGGCTGGCCTCGAACTCAGAAATCCGCCTGCCTCTGCCTCCCAAGTGCTGGGATTAAAGGCATGTGCCACCACCACTCGGCACATATCAGTTTTTTAAAGAAAAATTATATGAAGGGGCACATGTTCTTTCCTCTTTCTTCTTTTAGCCCTTTTGTAGTTCAAGCATCATATAACATGACTCTGTGATAATACTGTCATTAGGAATATTTTTATCCCTTGAAGGGATTCCAGACCTCGAAGAGCTTGTCAGGTCAGATGTACATACTCACTGCCTTTGATATACTGTCCGACAGTGAAGAGAAATTTGGGTTTCATCTAGCTCTCAATTCATTCCCACATGGCATGGAAAGTTAACTGTTGGAGGAAATACCATTGTTTCAATCCTGTACTTAGGGCTTCTTAGGACATGTCTTGTATCATCATGTTGGGACAACAACCCATTGCTGATGTTTGAACCATCCTGGGAGACTTCCACAGCTATTCCCTCGAATCTTCTTAGATATGAGGACTACCTTAAACAGACACATACAATTCATGTTCAGCATAAGCTTAGAGCCCAACCAGTCCTGTCAATCCAGCCAGCTGTGCAATCAAATGACAGTGATGCAGTGTTGCCCAGATCCCTGACACTATAAGGACGTTCCCCTCCACAACAGATTGGGAATGCACACAGCTTCCCAAGAAAGCAAATCTCTGACATACTAACAGCAGTTAATATTAGCATCAGAGCAGTTTTGTGACTGAGTTCAAAACAATACGTACTTACATCTACAAAAGCATAGACAGGGCATAGGGTGGAGAGTAGAGCACTTGAAGCTCCCACCTGAGTGGAATCTGGCCAATTTTCCACCTCTAAATCCAGCAGACGAGCTCAAACCAGCCTGACCCTTTCCCCTGACAGGTTCTGAACAAAATGCCCATCATGCCTATGAATTCAGACAATGGCAGCAGTTCCTGCCTCATTCTGTCTTTTGTTTGTGAGGAATTTCAAGCCAAAATTAGAATTTATTTTCTGATATTGTTCCTTAGTTTCGGGTTACGTGGATGAAAATCAAACCAACACAAAGTTTAGCATTTATTTTCTGATGTTGTTATTTAGTTCCCGATTATGTGGATGAAAGGCAAAAGGAGAAACTCCAAACATCGTAGCTGATTTCAATCATATTAATAATGAGCAAACAGGGGAGTTCCTTTGGGGGAGGTGAGTTGCGGGCACCCTCCCTACATACCAGGCAGGCGCCAGGCAAAGCCAGGGCTCTTGGCCAAAGGGCCTCAGGTTTTGAACACCTCTCCACTCTCAGGCAGCACTTAGTTTGCTGAAGTGTTGAGTGGTTGGCCTCGTTGCTCAGGTGAAAAGGCTACTCCTTCAGCAAGCTCTTTTATCATAAAGTTGTTCACTGGAATGTTCCCCTTTTCAGATATAAATGAGTGTGCTCTGAATACCCATACGTGCAGCCCCCATGCCAATTGCCTCAATACCCAAGGCTCCTTCAAGTGCAAATGCAAGCAGGGATATAGGGGCAATGGACTGCAGTGTTCTGGTAAGTAGCATTTGGTCATGACAGTTTTGCTATCTGCCCCCCACAAAGCACACCTTCCAGATAGCATGTGGGTTTGTGAGAGGGTGGGTGTGTTGGTGTGTGTGTGTGTGTTTATGCATGCGTGTGGGTGCATACCTCAGCCTTGTATCTTTTCCTAGCTGTGCTGTATTGTATTTCTGGTACTCATGAAAGTCGCAGGCAGGCACAAAAGTGAAAGATCAAAGGTCAGAATGTAATTCAGTTAGTAGAGTGCCTAACATATTCAAAGCCTGGCCCCTAGTAGCAAATAAAGTAGGTATGGTAATCCCAGTACTAAGAGATGAGAGAAGGAGGCTCAAACATTCAAGGTCATCCTCCAATACACAGTGACTTTGAACCCAGCCTGTGACATATGAGACCCTGTCTCAAAATAAACAAGCAGAAAACCTAGGTTGGGAGGACAAACAAACAAGGGCATCTTTCTTATTTTTCTGGTCACAACACTTTCATCAGGACTTTTTCCAGAACAGCAACAAAGACAAAGCAGGATGTGTTAGATATCACTTCTTGTCATCCTAAAGTCCACATTCTCTCTGTGTGTCTGTGTCTCTCTCTGTCTCTCTGTCCCTCCCTCCCTCCTCCCCCTACCCCCTCTGTGTGTGTGTGTGTGTTGGACTCTTTAATCTTTAATGATAATGATTTAAAATTGTAAATGTAGAAGCCAGACAAACAATTAGAAAATCTACTGTGGTTAACTTAGAACAACAGGACAAGTGATTTTCCATGAGTCCTATGTCTGAGGCAATGTTTTCTTACTTCGAGAAGGACTCAAACTGACAGAGGCTTTACCATCTTATGGTACTTGGTTATTAATCCAAGCACTTGGGATTTTTTCACACCCTGGAAAGAAACATGGGCAATTAGATAGCAGCTCTTACTACTTCAGTTTGGGAGTGGCAGATTTCAAGAACCAAAATAATAATGATGGCGGTAGTGGTAGTAATGGTGGTGGTGTTTGGGAGTGGCATAAATGAACACTGGAAAACCAAGTCAAGTTGTCTATGCTTACCGTGCAGGCTATCCCCTGGTAAACAGAATCCTACAGTGTTTAAAATCAAGCAGTCAACATCATGAACTATACCTGTGCTCCCAACACTTAGAGAATTAGGAGGATAACGACTTCAAGATCATCTCTGTGAGTTTAGCCTGGGCTAAATTATGAGACACTGTCTCTTGTCTCAAAAGACCAAGAATAGTAGTAATAATGACAATGATCGCTAGGTTTATCCTTCTGTTAACCCTGACTCATTGTGACTAGACTTGTCTTTGTTGTGTTCTGTTCTGTTTTTGGTTGTTTGGTTTTGATTATTATTATTATGATTATGATTATGATTATTACTATTACTTTGTTGGCGGGGAGGAGTGCTGTAGGTATGCATGATGTTTGTGGGCGTAAATACCACAGCGTGTATGTGGAGGTCAGAGGAAACTTTTTGGAGTCAGTCACCAGGGTGATGCAGCAAGCACTTCTAATGAGCTGAGCAATCGCCAGGCCCTGTTTGTTTGTTTGTTGTTTGTTTGTTGTTTGGTTGATTGAAGCAACATCATGCAATGTAGTCCTGGCTGCCTGATAGTAGTCCTCTGTAGTCCTCTGTAGCCCAGAATAGCCTTGATCTGACTACTATCCTATCTCAGCTTTTTGAGTGCTGGGATCACGGGGATGTACTGTCCTACTGGCTCTAGAACGGTTCACTGCCCTGTCTCAAGTAATGTCTATGCCCTTCGGCACAAGTCTCATAAGTATGACTGTAAATCATAGGCTGACTTGCCTCATACCCTATGACCCCATCCAGTCAAGTGTCCTGATGACACACAGACTATCTCCTGGCTTTTACAAAACTAAACACTATGCACCACGACAGACATTCAACAGCATACACATAAAAGGTTCACAGAATCCAAGTAGCCTGTGGCTGAGTCTAGAAATCAGATGCCATAAAGAACTGACAAGCGAACTGGCAGCATTTATTTTGAAAAAAAAAAAAAAAAAAAAAAGACGATGAGACACATAAATCATGCCTGGATTGTTTTTTAAGAAATGTGAAACAAAAAGTAGCCCCTCTAAAGAAGATTAACACCAGTGGGTAGAAGTTATTGTCTCCTGCAAAGCTAAATAGGCAGTTTCTAGGAGTGGAGCAGAGACCCTTCCAGAGGTAATGGCATAGGCATGAATCAGTATCCAGAGGGCATTTGAGATACCTAGGTGCTGGGTCCCAGAACAAAGTATTAGATACCATGCAGGTAGGGAAATGACTTACTGGGTAAAGTACTTTCCTCTCAATCATAAAGAGTTGTATGTAGATCCCCAACATCCATGAAAAGATTGAAGAGGCATGCTTGGTTGCCTGCCTACAATCCCAGTGCTTTGGAAGTGGCAACAGAAGATCCCTAGATCAAGCTGGCTAGCCAGACAAGCTGAATTAGTGAGCTCTAGGTTCCGGTGAGAGACTCTACTTCAATACATGAGATGGACAGCAATTGAAGAAAGCACCTGATGTTAACCTCTAGCCTCCATGTGTACCCACACCTGTACCCACCTACACATAATAACATGAATATACACATTCATAGATGCTTCATGCACACACTCATGAAAAAAACAAACAAACGAAAACAGAATTGGATCCCAAACAGGACTCATGATAGTCCTGTGGTTGGCACTTATAATAGGTCAGTTCAGAGTACCTAAAAGTCCCCCAATTGCAAGAAGGCAAACTGGAGCATGCCATGCAAATTCCTAGGTCCTAGCTAGATACAGATACAGGGCAGTAGACTCCCCGTGCCTTGTGACCTTAGGGTACTGTCTACAATGCTGCCCAGACCCCACAGGTGCAGCTAGAGATGGGAAATTAGTACCTCTAGGAAACACCCTCAGCCAATGGAGGTCTTGGAGTCTATAAATAAATACCTTTCCTTCCCCTTCATAGTGTGGGGCAATCCTGAACAGTAGTGCTTCACAGGCTTCCAGTTTTCTCCAGACTGAGTTTGTTGCCCAAAGTAATGACCTGCCCAATGTGACACCATCTTTTGTCTCCTCTCACCTCCTTTGACTCATTGTCCCCCTCCCCTACATTCTAACTTCTGGAATCCTGCCCCAAATCCTTCTTCGGGGATTTTCCCACGATAACTCAAACTAAGACAGACACATCTCTGAGTAGCATGTCATGGTGGTGAAATGAAGTCGAAAACTTCAGTCAGTTGGTCACACCATAGATGCCCAGTAAAGTTTGCTGTGGTTAGTATTGTTCTAAATGTCATCTCAACCCTCTGTTGAGGGCCAGAAACTGTAGTGTGGAATACTATGAACATAAATTTAAAATGTGCGTGAAAAGTAGAAGCACCCCCCCAAAAAAAATGTATTTCTTTCTTTTTTTTTTTTTTTTTTTTTTAGGTTTATTTGTTTATTTTATGTATGTGAACACACTGTAGCTGTCTTCAGACACACCAGAAGAGGGCATCAGATCCCATTACAGATGGTTGTGAGCCACCATGTGGTTGCTGGGAATTGAACTCAGGACCTCTGGAAGAGCAGTCAGTGCTCTAAACCACTGAGCCATCTCTCCAGCCCATGTATTTCTTTAAAAGGGCAACTCATCTCTACATGACTACACTCCTAGCCTCCAGGGCGAAGAATTGAAGAAACTAGAAATAATAACTGCCTAGAGGGGCCATGGATGTAGCTCAGCTAGTAGAGTCCTTGGCTAGCATGCATAAGGTCCTGGGCTCTAAAAACTCAGGAAACAGAAGCAGAATTTTAAAGAGAATGCTTAACTGGAAAAAAAAAAAAAAAACATTGTTTGCAGCCCATTTTCTGTATTGTAGCCCAGTGTTTTAAAATTATAAATCTCACATCAAAACAAACATTTCTTGTGCCAAAGAAACTTCTATGGTTTTGTTGTTATTGTTGTTTTGTTTTGTCTTTTTGGGTTTTTGCTTGCTTGCTTGCTTGCTTGTTTGTTTGTTTTTTCATCTAGGAGCACAGCTTCTAGAATACGATTACCTTAACTTGGCTAAGTACTTGTGGACTAAGAACAAGTATTGACTTTCCAATGCCTCAGTTTCCACATGTGCAAAAATGGGTATTGTAGCACCTATCCCTTAATATTGTTTAATACTAAATGAAATAATGCTTGCAGAATAAACAGATGTATACATATAGGGCTTACTACCTGCCCAGAATATACTAAAAATATGTTTATTCCTCATGGTATTTTTTGAGTTTTTTTTTTTAATTTCATTTTGTGGTTTTGGGGACAGGATCTCATAGATCCCCAGTTGGCCTTGAACTTCCTGTGTAGCTGATGATCATACTGAACTTCTGAACCTCTTGTTTCTTACCTCCTGGTTGCTTAGATTACAGGTATTGCCACAATTTAGTCAGTGCTGGGGATCAAACACAAGTCTCTGTGGATCCTAGGCAAGCACACTACCAAGTGAGCTACACTCCCCACCCTGGTTTTAAAGATTAGTATTTTTAATTTTTAAATTTATATTTGTTGCTCGTATGTGCATGATGTGTTGTGGACTGTGTACCTGCCCTGGTGCAAGCGTGGCAGTCAGAGAACACTTTGTGGGGTCAGCTCTCTCCGTTTGCACTTTGGTGGGTTCTGGGGATCAAAGTCAGGTTGCCAAGCTTGTGAGGCAAGAGCCTTTATCCACTGAGCCACCTTGCTGGCCCTAATATGTTTATTTTTAAAGCATTTATGGGCTCAAGAGACAACTCAATGGGTAAAGTGCTTGCCATACAAGCATAAGGACCCAAGTTTGGATCCCTGGAACTCTCACTAAAGCTGGAAATGGTAGCATGTATCAGTCCTATGGTCAGATAGGAAATGGGGACAAGAGAATCCTCAGAAACTCTCAGGCCAGCTAGCTTTGCAAATGTAGTGGCAAACAGGAGACTCTGTCTCAAACAGGGTAGAAGGAAAGGACCAGTGTCTGAGATTCCACTCGGACCTCCACACACATTATAGCATGCCTGTGCCAACACTCACCAGTGAACAGGCGTATGCACACACACACACACACAGAGAGAGAGAGAGAGAGAGAGAGAGAGAGAGAGAGAGAGAGAGAGAGAGAGTTTTAAAAACCAAAAATTTTAAAAACAGTAATAACTTATTTTGTTTAACATCAGTTTGATTTCCTCGTAGAACAGCAACATAGCTGAATCATAGCTCTCAATAAATTTGTGTCAGTCTAGAGAAAATCAACTGGTAACCTTAAAGCAGGAATAAGTCCATTACAAAAATGGTAGAAAATAGAAGCTATTCCTGGGTGTGGCTTTCAAGTCCTGACTCTGCTGCTAGCTAGCTAAGTGACTTTAAGCAAATTCTTTTACACTAGCATTTCCCTACTACCAAAATCTAACTCTGGCTTTCCCTTGGCTCTCTGGTCCTTATAATGTCCATTGGAAGTATTCAGGTAAGATACACAGACTGTAGCACAGAAGACAGCAGGTGTTTATCTCAGAATAACAGGAAGAACTATTGGGGACATAACTGGGGCAGTGACCAAAAGGATAGAGGAAAAGAAAAATGCTCTCACAGGATCAGAGTGAATAATGTGCAATGGGACCAAGTAGGTTGGCCAGTATGTCAAGGTAAAAGATGTGATTTTTCAAAAGTCTCTGGGACAGTAAAGAAAATGCCATAATGAAAATCCATTATTGTGTATGTTCACTTAAAAAGAAATAATCAAGCCTCTGGAATAGACTGTTTCTCTGAGGTGTGTTCTCCTCACCAGCTGACTGAGAGGCCTGTTTTGAATTAGCTTTTTTTTTCTTTTTGAGATAAGGTTTCTCTGTATCCCTGGCTATCCTAGAACTCTGTAGATGAGACTAGCCTCAAACTCAGTGAACTGCCCGCCTCTGCCTCCCAGCGTGCTCAGACTGAAGGCACTCAGACTATAGGCGCCAGCACCTCCGGCTGAATTAACTCTTGAAAAGGGACCAGAATGTTTATCTTTGTTTTTTATCAGAAAGCCTCTGGGTAGGTGAGAAGCCTGGAATCTTTCTGCTGATTTAGAAAGCCGTGGTTCCACCCAGAACCAGTCAGACCCCATTCTTGTAGCCAAAAATCATGTAACAGAGTAGATACAAAAGAATTAAAGAAACAAAAAAATAAAGATATAAAAGACACACACACAAATATAAAAGTTGTGCTTTACTAGGAGAGAAACACCATAGGCTTCTATGGATGGGCCTCAAAAACCCTGCTATATCCACCTTCCTTCATTTTATATGCTATTTTCAATCTGAACAAGGGGAGTGACTTTATTAAAGTCTCTCTATTTTCACATGATGTTCCAAATTTTAAACACAGGCAGTTCTGATACTCCCCACTTCTTTTATCCATTGCTGTTCTTCACTTGCAACAATAAGTGGCCAGGGACACAGGAAGTAGAGCCAGAAGTGGCCAGGCCGTGAAGAGTATCTGGCCTGCCTGATAATTTTTAAAGTTATTTTCTTTCTTCTTTAACAATTTCATACACGTATCTAACTTATTTTGGTCATTTTGACACCCATACCCCATTAGCCTCTCATCCCACTCCTGCTGGATCTTTTTCTAAAGTCTTCCTGCTAGTTTCATGTCTTTGTGGTTGTGATTCTGTGTTTTTCTTGGGGGTGGGGAGGACAGTAACCTACAGAGTTTAATTAATTTGAGTTGTTTACATGATCGTGAGATGGGGGAAGGTTATCTATTGAATCTGGGCAGTTTCCTAATATCTACACCATTGACAAAAGTGACTCCCCTCTATCAGTAACCATCAATTGCCAACAGCTCCTCCAAGAAGGTGGGGCCTCATAAGCCTTTTCTCCATCCATAATGGAATGTTGATAGGCTCCATCTTGTGCAGGTTACCATAGCTACCGTCAGTTCTTATGTGCAATGCTCAGGTAACATCCAGAAGACAGTTCTCCCCAGTACAATTCCTCATCCTCTGGCACTCATATTTTTCCACCCTGTCTTCAATGACATTCCCTGAGACTTGAAGAGGGTTGTTCTAAAGGTCTTCCTTGGGGCTGATTCTGGAAGCATTGACTTCCTGAACTTGAACATTTCCAAAATGGTCTATTGTTCACAAATAATGACCTCCACTAAAGGGGAATTCTCCTGTGTTACTTTTTGGCTCAGTGATCCCTGAACATTCTGTGAAGGAAATACTCACAGCACCTGGGACCATCAAAGACCGAATCAAGAAGTTACTAGCTCACAAGCGCACCATGAAGAAAAAGGTGAAGCTTAAAATCATCACCCCAAGACCCACCAGTACACGTACTCCTAAGGTCAACTTGCCTTACAGCTCTGAGGAGGGCGTTTCCAGGGGCAGAAACTCTGATGGAGAACAAAAAGGGGAGATGGAGAGAAAGAGAGAGGGGCTTGAAGAAGAGAACAGAAAGAAAGCCCTGAGGAATGAGGTGGAACAGGAGCGACCCCTCCGAGGGGATGTGTTCTGTAAGTATTACTTTTGTTGTTCTTGCATTTTATAAAAAGTGAATGTGATTCCTCATGGCAAATCAACAAACAAGACTAAACAGTTCCTACCTTAAGGAAGATGACTTAGGGGCTGGAGAGATGGCTCAGTGGTTAAGAGCACTGACTGCTCTCCCAGAAGTCCTGAGTTCAATTCCCAGCATCCACATGGTGGCTCACAACCATCTGTAATGGGATCTGATGCTCTCTTCTGGTTTGTGTAGAGATAGTGACAGTGTATTCACATATACAAAATAAATAAATCTCTAAAAGGAAGGAAGGAAGCAAACAAGCAAGCAAGCAAGCTTAGCTCCTTTTCTATATACCGTGAGTCTGAAACGTACAGACTTTTTCTTAAGGAAAAAATAAACATTTTAACACAACCACTTTTTAAACCACAAATAATAATATTACACAGTGAATTTAAGAATGCCACTTAAAGAGTTGTGCAGTCCCAAACTCTATACATTGAAGAGAGATTCTCTCCAGTTATCATAGCCATTCTGAAGCTGTAGCGCTGCCCTCTGGGCTTCACGTTTTCATTACCCATTACATTTTTATGAACTTATCCACCACAAAAAAAGGAGAGAGGAAAAAACCGTGCCACAGTTGAAACTTGGAAAAATAACATTATATTCTCTTTTTTGTGACTCATGTGTCCTCTTGCCTATGTCCTGTCCTTCCTCACCACGTGTCCTTTTACCTGTATTCTGTTTTTTTTTTTCTTATCACCTGTCCTTTGGCCTGTACTCTGTCCTTTGTCATCACCTAAGATCACCATCTCTTGCTCTTCCGTCTAAATGCTGTACTATCCCCACACTCAGACTGCTGACAGAAACCCATTAGGGGCTAGGATTAGAGTATGAAGAGCACGCGGTGAGATGGTTTTAAAGTAAGAAAAAAGAAAAAGGACTTTGGCACTCAGATCCTCAGAAGCAAGTTGCTTCTGTAAGGTCTAGAGAATATCTTCCAGAGGTGCTAAGTCGGATCTGCCACTCTGGGAAACCCGAGGGTAAGTCCTGTCATGATGCTTCCTGTTTGACACAGCCCCTCCCTGACAATACCCAGCAAGCATGGTTGTGTGGCTGCCAGACTCTCTGCGCAGGACACCGGCCAAATCAGAGACTGCCATCAACAGGTCTCCCAAGCACTCCCTTTTTACTTCTTTTGAAAAAAGATTTTATTGTTTTGGGTTTTTTTTTTTTTTTCTTTGAGACACAGTAGTCCTGGCTGGCCTGGAATTCACTATGTAACCTAGGCTGGACTAGAACTCAGAGATCTGACTACTTGTGCTTCTCAAGTACTGGGATTAAAGAAAGCGTTTTTTAAAAGTTGTCATGATGCTGGGTGGTGGTGGCTGTCCTGGAACTTACTCTGTAGACCAGGCTATCCTCGAACTCAGAACTCTACCTGGCTCTGCCTCCGAAGTCCTAGAATTCAAGGCCTGTGCCCCCACCACTAGGCTACCACCAGTCTCCTTTCTACTTTCATGTCTTTTTATTCTTGTAACTTGTTGTGCATGGGAATTCCTCCCCTGGGGAGACATAATCAGCTTCCCTATGAGGCCCCAGCAATAGCACCAAGGATGATTTTTACCAGAGTCTAGCTTGGGTAACCAATGAGTTTATTAGACTTGCTCACTGCACATGAGTGATGGATTGTTTATAGGAGTGTGAGTGATCCCAAAGCAGCCACACCACCATTAAGTCTCACCTCTGCATGGATGGCAACTTTCCCACAGTGAATAGATGGAGTCCCTCGTCAGTTAACCATCCACGACTTGTATGCTCTATCACCTCCCAAAACCATGAGAAAGCAGTTAGGGCAGAATTATATACAAATGTCTAGGAGGTACAGAAGGGAGCAGCCAGAAACTCGGGTGAGGGTCCAATGACCCAGCCCACCCAATTCTATGGGGAAATATCAACAGTCACCAGATGAGTGATTAAGGGATTCTTTACAGTCTCCCTCTCTCAGTGACTATGAACTGCCACTCAGGGAGTAATGAGGCCTTAAGAGTCCCTCTCGCCTCCCTTTGTTCTTTTAATGGAAGGCACTTTTCAAGAACTTACTCTATGAAATGAGAATATCAGAGTTGTATGTTGATGATTATAATAAGCTGAAAATAGCTAGACCTGTTGACATACACCTTTGATCCCAGCATGTCGGAGGCAAAGGTAGGCATATCTGTCTACATCTGAGGCCACCCTGGTCCGCATAGCAAGTTCCAGGCCAGTGAGGGCTACATAGTGAGACTCTATGTCAAAAGACTGTTTAAGCCCAAATAGGAAATGACAGAAGCAAAACATTACAGCAGAGCTTAAGTTTTCTGCATGAGCCAGGTGGCTGCTAGATCCCTCTTTGCAAAAGATGGTGTAGAGAGCCCACCATAGGTCTGAGGCCCTCCAAGACAGTTTGTGTGTTAACCCCAAGTCCTCATCCTGAGACCCTATCTCCTTCTTTCTGGGTGCTCTGTTTTATTTATTTATTTATTTATTTATTTATTTATTTATTTAGGTTTTTTGAGACAGGGTTTCTCTGTGTAGCCCTGGCTGTCCTGGAACTCACTCTATAGACCAGGCTGGCCTCGAACTCAGAAATTCACCTGCCTCTGCCTCCCCAGCACTGGGATTAAAGGCCTGTGCCACCACTGCCCAGCGGGTGCTCTGTTTTATATTGTATTCTTGCCTGTAAATGACTTGGAGATCATGTTGACAAATACCAGGGGGAGTTAACCAAGAGATAAACAGATACAGACTCATCCAGGTCAGAAATAGTATAGCAGTCACATAATAGCCCTTACTAATGAAAACATCAAGGAAATGGGTTTCCAATACCTGGTGAGAAGGGGTGTATTCAGAGTGTGTATACTGAGCTGACTTGAGGGAACATCAAAAACACTATTCTGGGTGAGGAAACTGAGTAGGAAATGGAAGGAAGGTGCTACTCTAATGTGTTCTGCCCTTAGACTGCATGGCAAACCTATGTTCTGACACTAAGTTGATTCCCTTGGTGCATGTGGGGGTTTTGGGGTTTTTTTTTTCCTAACTGATCGAGGTTCTTTATCAGCCCCTAAGGTAATTGAAGCAGAGGATTTGGATCTGGTCTACATCCAAAGAAAAGAGCTAAATTCCAAACTGGAGCACAAAGGTAATGATATAAACATTTTAGAGAAAAAATAAAACAGTCCTCATCTCAAAGGGAATAAATGGAGTGACTATGTCCTAGGAAGACAGATTTCAGGCACCTCAAATATCATGTTCCAATGTAGAAGCAGTTTCCTAGAGTTTCATGGCAAAGAACAAAGAGCATCATAAATCAAATCATTTTTCAAATGCATTGATGAAAATACCAGGTTAATAGGTTCCAGAAGGGTGGGAGAGCCTCTGCTATAGCCCCCAGATGCTATCTGATAGCATTTTTAACTTTGGAAGCTAGGAGTCTGCTAAGTTAAATACACCCTAGAAAGATTTACCCAATAGTCACAAAGATTTTAGGTCAGACACGGAGGTAGGCAATGAATGGCTATTAATAAAATTAGCTCGAAATAATTTGGTTCTCAATCTGCAGCATTCCAACCCCTTCTGCAATCACTGAAGTCCAAGTAGCCTTTGTAGAATGTTCTGTGTAGGTTCGGCTCCTTTCTGGGAAACTCTCAGTTCCAGTAACTACTGCTTTTTTTCTAAGCATTTTATAATTTAAAACAGGGAGCTCATGGGAAGGAACTGAAATGAGATCACACTTCAGGAAGACCTTTCTTAGGAGATGAGACCCCGAGGCAGGAATAAGATGGTTCAGTTCAGGAGAGAAACAGCACCATGGCCATCAGGAGCCCTAACAGGACCTTGAAGGAAGAGAGACAGCCTTCTCTTTAAACCTGGAGAACAAAAGGGATTTCTGACTCTTATAGGTTTGGGGCATCAGGGGGGTTAGGCTTCATACCATGTCATCTAGCTTGGGCTGGCCTACATGCCAGCATGGAGACAGGCACTAGATAGTACTGTATAAACTCACCTTGTAGATATGAGGGGGACGGACTTCAAGAAGCAGAGCATACTTTCTTATCAATCCCTGGAGAGAGAGAAACGCCTCTGGAGAGTCTGCGCTCGCTCACTCACTCCTGTATCATCTTTCATTTGTTGAAATTATTGCTTCAATCATAAGCAACCAAGAGAAAACGCACTACGTCATAACACACAGAGCTAGTGCTGTGTTCCTTTTCCTGGGGAGACATGAATAAACAAACATTTGTTCACTCTAGATGTGGCACTAATAACAGGCCAAAGTAACCATTCTATGCAAGTTGGTGGAACAATGGGTTTATGGGGCTTACCTTAAGGAGTATGAACGAATGAAAAATAGCTTTCTCACTGAGAGGTCTCAGTTCCTGAGTGATGATGTAAAAAAAAAAGCCCTATAATGGAGTCCTGCCTGGTTTTTTAGGGCTTGTCTTAGTGCCTCCCAAGGGAGGGGCTCAAGAGGGAGTAGATGTCTGGAATCCTAGGTGAGAGTTCTATGACCTTCTCCCAGTACTAAGGACTGTCAATGATTCTGTTACCACTACCGTAGACCTGGCCATCACTGTATTGTTCTGATCATTGATCCTTTGGCCTGAACAGCTGAATCCCTCACATCGAAGTAAGAGACCAGCCATAGTTTTAGATCAGAAGCCCCGCAGCCTTTGTCCCTTTTCACAGTGCTTTCTTGCCCTTATCTTACTTCATGAGTCAGCACACTCTTCTGTGGAAAGGGCCAGAGAGCAAACAGGTGAGGCCTTGGGAGCCATCTGGTCTCTGTAGCTCAAGGGTCCCTTTGTCCCCGTAGCTTAAGGGAATAAGATAGCATATAAGTAAGTGGAAAGGTATGCTACCATACGACTTTACAAAAATAGACAGTAGGCCAAGGTGCTAGCTTACAGACCTCTGCTATACGTAAAGGTAACCTGAGACACTGGTTCAAGTCCTGCACTGGCTGAGTCCACACATAGTCCTCTGATACATCTGAACTACACAGCCATTCTGCTGTAACAAATAACAACAACAAAGTGAAACATGTTTGAAACCATCTGTAGGTCAGCCTATTTGATACAATGTGTCCCTGGCACATTTCTAACAAGAGTGTTGGTTGGAATTATGAAATGCCCACTAGATTTTTACTATTGGAGGTGCCTAGGTGACAACGTGAGGCCAAAGCTATTGAAACAGTGAGTTAGCCTTTAGGCAGTGGTGGCGCACGCCTTTAATCCCAGCACTTGGGAGGCAGAGGCAGGTGGATTTCTGAGTTCGAGGCCAGCCTGGTCTTCAGAGTGAGTTCCAGGACAGCCAGGGCTACACAGAGAAACCCTGTCTCGAAAAACCAAAAAAAAAAAAAAAAAAGAAGGTTGAGAGCCACTACCTTAGGGGCACAGGGGCTATGTATAACTATTTGGTTTGGAGGTGGTGTAGGGCAGGGGAAATACTAGTTTGATATGTATGTGTTGGTCTGTTTTTGCTCACTATTATGGAATACCTGAGCCTTGGAGAGAGATGTGACTTAGATGTCCTATGTATGGCTGAGCATCCCATAGACACTTGTTTTCCAAGCTTTGTTTTCTGTCTCTGGCTTGAGTTTTGTAAACAGCCTGTTTCATTCCCTGCATTATGTCACTAGTGAGGGGCACTGTGCTCTTAACCACAGAGCCATCTTTCTAGCCCCTTCGGTTCTGTGCTCCAAGATTACAACAGAATTTGCTGAGAATGCCTTTATAAGTGTAACTCAAAAGTAGGATATGTAGAGAGATGATTCGGTGGGTTAAGCACAAGTGCTGTTCTTGCAGAGGACCCAGCTTCTGTTCCCATCCACGTGGTAGCTCACAATCATCTGTAACTCCAATTCCAGGAGATATAGTGCCCTCTCCTTACCTCCATGGGCACCAGGCACACACATGGTGCACAAATGTACCTGCAGGCAAAACATACATACAAATAAAAATTTTAAAGTCTAAAAATAGTGTATCTGGTTTAATCTACCCCTACAATAATTCCAGTTAATGTGATCTATATTCTACTTGCCAACCCACAAAGTCTTCCAGTGCTCCAAATTAGCTACTTTTGTAATGTTCTTAATGGTTCTAAATGTGTTTTTTTTTTTAAAGCAGATTTAAACATCTCAGTTGACTGCAGCTTTGATCTTGGGGTCTGTGATTGGAAACAGGATAGAGAAGATGATTTTGACTGGAATCCTGCTGATCGAGACAATGGTATTTAAATTTCACTACTGCTTGTTCTGGGAGTAGTGAAGGCTGTTACTGATGCTAAATTCCTGTCCCTGCTTAGATCCTGGTTTTTCTCCATCTTTGGGAACCTTTGACCTTCCAGGGTGACCTCTGATGGATGGGTAACTTGGTGTAGCATTGACTTCCTCCTCATCCTTCTCTTTCCCACACAACCCAGGAAATGTGTCCAAGTGTGCCTCTTTTATATTTACTCTCTTCCTTCTGAGAGAGGGAGATGGGAAGGAGAGGATGGGGTGGGGTGGGGAGGTCTCCAAGATCTCCCCTTTTGCTAGCTTGCCAGCCACAGTCCTCTGCAGTTTTCATTTTTCATTTTGATAGAAAATAAATCTTTTAAAGATAATAAGACCTCTGTCTACACTGGAGTTACATACAGTAGAGTCATCTCTACAGTGAGTACCAAAACCACTAGAAGTGTCGAGTTAATGACCTAAACTCAAGACTTGGCTTTTCTTTCTGTTATCTAAGGAATTCATTCTGACCACCTGGCCTTGGATTGTTCTCAACCTTAGCTCTGAGCCATAAACGTCCTGGCTTTTGTAGTGGCTGCTTCAGTGCTGTTGATGGGCCCTGGCTCCCCCTTGGGTGGAGGACTTGGCTTGCAGACAGTATTTGGAACACATATTGAATACTGCTCTCCTGAACGCCAGACATGTAACGGAACAACTGCTATAACATCTCCAGACTCCAGTTCCTCACTAGGAGAATTGTATTTCTTTTGGGAGGTACAAGCTCAGCCTTGAGTCAAAATATCCTTCCTTAGGACAAACTCCTTCCCAAGATATTTCCTTGCAAGCCTGCACCTGCAGTCAGAAAGCTTTGATCACCTCTACCAAGAACCCCTATTAGAGCTAGCAACTGGGGTGGAAGAAATATATCCCACACAGCAGTTGATCTAGTGAGCCCATCACTAAAGATTCAAGGGCAGTGGACCAAGTTTAACAAGAGGTAATACCTCCAGGACAGCCAGGGCTACACAGAGAAACCCTGTCTCGAAAAAACAAACAAACAAACAAACAAAACAAAACAAAACCAAAAAAAAAAAAAAAAAAAACCCCAAGAGGTAATACATCTTTGGAGAAACTGTCTTGAAAACTAACACAAGTACCTACTTTTTTCCATCATGGGATTGTAGATATTGGGGCTGAGGTATAGCACTCAGGGACTCCAGATTGAGAGCTCACCTGGTCAGCATTATCTTACATTGAACTTTCCACCAATGAGAAGTCTTTTATTTGCAAACATCCAATATGCAAATGACCCCTAGGTTCTCAGCTTCTGAGGCACTCACAGCATAACTTCTTCCAACAACTCCACCAGGTCTCAACATAGTCTTGTCTTCCCCTACAAAGCTAAATGTAGATGAGAAACGGGATACATTAATATTGTTGGAGGGATAAACCCTCAAGGAAAGCTGAAAGTAGGCCTTAGCTGAGATTGAAGAGGTCACAGAAGAGAGGTTTGCTGGATAAAGTACAGAATGCCTTCATTTGAGATAAATAGACTTCTTAGTATGAATTAAACATGTTGTTTATTTGACATTCAAACTTCACCAGGCATCCTGGAGCTTTGCTTGATGAATGGTCATGTTCATCCTCCGTTCTCTTTTTTTATCCAGTCCTGGACCCCAGCCCAAGGAATGGTGCTGCCCCCATTCTGAGTGGATTTCCCCACCCAATTGAAACTTAGATAATCCCACAGACATTCCAAGGGCTAATCCACTCTAGGCAATCTCTTACAGGCATGCCCAGAGGCTTGTCTCATAGGCGATTCTAAACTGACAATCAATATTAACCAGAACAGGTATGATGGTTACAAACTTTGGTGATGCTGTTATAAAAACAATATACCATCCCACTGAGAAATAACTCCTCGAACTTATAGATTAATAAGGGATAAGGCTCTTTAATAATAGCACATGTCTAGCTCTGGCTAATGCCCAAAGACTAGCTGGCCTTGAATAGAATATTTTGCTAATTTATATCCACCTTAGGCTTAGCATTCCACATGTGCTGTCATCCTTAAATCTCGTTCAGGTCCTAGCCTCAGATTACACTTTAAACAATGTAAATGAAGGAATGGAGACAAGAGTGTGCAAGTCTGTCTGGTCACTTAGGCACATGGGAGATTTACACAGCAAAGATACTGCGTATTGCCAAAAATGATTTTAAGTATACCAGTGTTGTTCTTTTTCAAATGATTGTTACTGAGAATCATCTTGCCCACCTAGAAGAATTATGCTTTTTCTGGGGAAGAGGACCCACCAGTGTCTAGATCCAGTGAAGACTAAGGCAGCATCAGCCAGGGTCACAAAAGTGTCTCCAGGAATTGTACCAGGAGAATACTACACGCTATCCCCAGTGTTTTCCTCTCAGCTTCTATGGGAATACTTTCTTGTCAACTTCTTCAGACCATGCTGTATAAGAATTCTTTGATTAGGGCTGGAGAAATATCTCAGTGGTTAAGAGCAATGGCTGTTTGATTTCCAGCACCTAAATGGCATCTAACAACCATCTGTAATTCTAGTTCCAGATGACCCAATACCCTCTTCTGGCCCCTAAGAGCACCAGGTATGCCCATGTACAATATATATATATATATATATATATATATATATATATATATATATATATATATCTTCTCTATATAGGAAAAGATGTCAACTCTCCAATCCACATGGCACCTTCCTATGGGAGATTGTTGTTGATTTTTCTAGCTAGTTTATGTATTATATATAGTCAGACCCTTTATCACTTGACTTTTGTTCTCCTACAGATGTTGGTTACTATATGGCAGTCCCTGCACTGGCAGGGCACAAGAAGAATATTGGCCGATTGAAACTTCTGCTTCCCAACTTGACACCCCAAAGCCACTTCTGTTTGCTCTTTGATTACCGGCTGGCTGGGGACAAAGTAGGAAAACTTCGAGTGTTCGTGAAAAACAGCAACAATGCCCTGGCATGGGAAGAGACTAAAAATGAGGATGGAAGGTGGAAGACAGGAAAAATCCAGTTGTACCAAGGGATGGATACTACCAAAAGTGTAAGTGGGGAAGGAATTCCTTATCTACATTTTGCTTTTTCAGTGATTCAACAGACTATTTACTGATGTCTATAGGTCTCAGGAATAGAAAGACAGCAAGACTTGCCTGATCAGCATGACTAATGAGGGTTGTCTGGTTCTACAGAAATGGCCTGTTGGTGTGTCTGGCTCCTCTTACTAACTTCCATGAAAACCAGGCTATGCCTTCTTTAATATGTTTGCAAAAAAAAAAAAGTTTCTCATCCATTCTATGTGTGGAACTTAGTTCAATAAATGGCAGTCAGGCTATGATTATTTTAAGGTTGACCACTCTGGGGTAGGGTGGAGTGACCCTTCAGAAGATCACATAGAAGTGGTAAGAACTGTTATATTTATAGTTGCTGTCTATATACATTAAAATCAACAAGGAGAAAATGGGATATAAGCATAGAGACCCAGAAGGACAAGACAGAAGCTTATAGTTTTCCTTCCCCAGTAGACCCCCCAAGCAGATCTTAATTTTCCCAACAACCACATGGCAAGACTCACAAACTATTGTACACCAGAGAAGCTTACCCAGACCTTGGTATCCAAAGGTGTGTGTGTGTGTGTGTGTGTGTGTGTGTGTGTGTGTGTGTGTGTGAGTGATAGGTGTGTACGAGTCTGTTTGTTAATGTAAAGGCCATAGTATAGCCACCTCTGGTATTGTTCCTCAGACCTGTCCACTTATTTCTTCAGACAAGCTTTGAACTTGCCAAGTATGGCAGAGCAGCTGACAAGCAAGCTTGGGGGGATCCACCTGCCTGCCTCTGTTTCCTCAGCACTGGCATTACAAGTGCACATCACTATGCAGGGCTTTAAGAACATACATTCTGGGGATTGAAGTCAGGTCCATCTGCTTACAAGGCGAGCATTTTATCACTGAGCTATCTCTCCAAGCCCTCAGAACTATTCATATGGGTCCATCTGATTGCCGCAAGGCTGACCTTAGCTATTTAGTCTCCAGCATTCCCAGAGGCTATACTGATATCATACAACCCAAGGCCCCTATTGTAAATAACATTCTGAACATAAACCATCTGGCTTGGCTAAAGGTTACAGGTAAACAAAAACACTCTTGAGTAAGTAGTTTCAAGGGCTTGGAGGCTGACTCTCAGTAAGCACTCAAGGGTAAAACCTTCTTTCAAATGTTGAGGTTTTGGACAACTCAGACCTGCCTAATCTTTTACTGTAGAAATGGGTTTGATAAAGGAAAAGGAAACTCTTTTAAGAGGAAGTTGGTTAATGAATTTGGTAAAGAACAAATAGGATAAAATGATGAAGAGTTTACTGAGTTTGGAGCACCTTGACAAGAACTGTTTCTTGAAAGAAAAAGGTCAATAATCACATAATAAAAGAACAAAGAGGGGACCTGAGTTGTTCAGTTGATAGAGGGATTGGCTCATGTACACAAAACCCTGGGTTCAGTCCCCAGAACTGTATAAACCATGCGTGGTGGAGCATGCCTCTAATTACAATACTCAGAGATAGATACGGGAGGATAGGCAAGAGCATCCTTGGATGTATAATGGACATCTGTTCTCATGCACACACACACGTGTGTACACACACACAGAAGCATACACACAGACAAGCGTGCACAAGTGCGCTTAAAGGAAATAAATTTTAAAAGTAAACAATAAAAGATCTTGCATTATTTTTACTTCACTTCTTTACATGGTAATTCCAAAAGTTCCCAACTCAGAATTGCAGAACTATTGAGAACCCTTCAGAGTTTGCTGCGAGCCTATCTTCACTGAACAAAATCCTCACTGTGAACACTTGGTATATAATCAAGACATTGCTATGTAGTCGATATGAAAGGCAATTTCTATACAGTAGAGAGACGAGTTTAGTCCTTGCTAACAGCTGTTCGATAGTTTCCTAACATTATTGTTTTTAAGTAACCTTCTATTCTCTCTCTATTATTAGGTCATTTTTGAAGCAGAGCGTGGCAAAGGCAAAACTGGAGAAATTGCAGTGGATGGCGTCTTACTGGTGTCAGGCTTGTGTCCAGATGACTTTTTATCTGTAGAGGGTTAAATGTCACTGTCCTCCTTTATAGCTTCATGTGTGGCATTTTAAATGTCATTTCTCTGGGGTGTCTTTTTATATCATATCTTAGGACTCTTCCATTTTATAAATACAAGCTGCAGTGTATAATGTTCCAACAGAAATATTATCTTAAGATGCCTTTTTTGTATCAAATGTACTAAGACTTGCCTTATATATAGTACCACTGTGCCTTCTCATTTTTTTCTGAATTTTCCACATTATATCACAGAATATGAAAATGCCAGCCAGCCCATCTCCCCCTGCCCAGTATGTCTGTTCTTCCTACATAAGTTGGTGAACTTTCCTATGTAACACTTCTAGAATAACGGCAACAAAAAATGCTAAGTATGGATAAATGGTTAACTGTTAGCCCAGTGGTTAAGTGTTCATTTCTTCAGCGGACCCAGGATCAATTTCCAGCATCCACATGGTGGCTTGTAACCATCTGTAACTCCAGTTCCAGAGAATCCAATGCCCTTCTGGATTCTAGGGACACTTCATGTGCATAGTACACATGCATATACTCCATACACACAGACACACACACACAAATGAAATAAATCATTTTTTAAAATTGTTTAACTTTTAAGGTACTTCTTGGAAACAATGACATTAAACATAGATTTGTGCCTATGTGGCTCAGCCTGCTCTTCCACAGTCAAGCTTGCATATTTAATTTTTTTTATAATCATATCTAATAAAGCGCCTTGTGTCATAGTACAAGGCTATCTTACTGATTCAGTTTACTTATGTGTATAATTCTGGAAAATGAAATTTTTTATTCTTTTCACTGTAGAAATACTTTGTAATCTTAAAAGTTCTTAAAAATTGACTAAAATGGGCTTGGGTGGTTCATGTGGTGGGATGCTTGCTTGGTATGCATGAAATCCTGGGTCATGAACCTCATAAATTGGGAATGGTGGTGCCTGCATGTAATCCCAGCAGATTTGAGGTTTAAGGTCATCCTTGTATACACAGTATGTTTGAGTCTAACCTGAGCTACATTAAATTTTGTCCAACTAGAGAGGGAGAGGGGGGGCATCAGATCTCTTCCAGAAGGAAAATAATAATGTATCTTCACCAAGGCTGCTCACTATACACATATCCCTGAAAGAATAGTACAGGCAAATCCTGTCAATGCTTTTGTGCACAAGGCACTCATACAGATTCACCAACTACCATCAGACTCATGGCTTTCTGAAATCTAGATGAGTGTGACAGCTAGAAAGGCCAGCTAAGAACACTGGCTTCTTACCAGCCTATAGTACTACGAAAGATACTTTCCCCTTGATACGGGGCTCACGGTCTCCGAGTGAAGATGAATCGTCCTTCCTGGAACTCATTTTTTTTTTCTAGGACTGCTGTTTAAATTCTGTTGCAATCCGACTGTAAGATAGGACATAGGTGATCAAATGTCTTCAAAATAAGTGCACATGGAGTGAAGGCATCCCACATTTGGAGGGAGAACTGTCAGTTCGGCAACATATTATAATTTGTCACCCTGCTTCAAAAACCGGTTTTATTTTGATTGGTTGGTTTTGATTTTTGTTGTTTTTGTCAAATGGTCCTACATTTTGGAATACTTAAAGGGTCTGGAGGGAAATTTACAAGCTGACTTGGATCATAACTACTTAGGATCATTGTATAATTCTACCCCAAGACAGACAGTGAATAGGGAAAAATATTTCTGTTTTAAAAACTGGCTTTTATTGAACCTTCATGAATTCTTCTCAATTCATTGGTTGAAGGTTGAGGACTGTTTGTTTGTGGCCATTCTAGGGATTGAACCTGGGGCCTTGTATCTGTTAGGTAAGTGCTCTACCACTGAGCTACCTCCTGAGACCCACTATAAAGGTTTCACAAGAAAGTAAGTTCTTTGACAAACTTGAGGCTCTCTCGAGCTATATAATATCTAAAAGGTGCCAGCAGAGGCTGGAGATGTGGCTTAGCTGGTAGAGTTCTGCCTAGCATGCATAAAGTTCTTGGTTCAACCACCAGCAATCCATAAAATCAGACATAGCTGCACAGACCTATGCAGGAACCATTAAAGTATACTGTGCAATATTTTTCATATAGTGAACATGCCCATTCAGAAGCAGAAACCGCAGACAAATGCACATATATAGAGATGCCAGCATACACACATCCCGCACACCTCTCAAAACATCAGAATTATTGATTTTCTGTAACCCCAGTGTTTGGGAATTAGAGACAGGAAGATCAAAAAGTTCAAGGGTGGGGATGGGTGGGAGCACATCCTCATAGAAGCAGGAGGAGGGGGGATGTGATAGGAGGTTCCTGGATGGGGGGGGGAATGGGGTAAGGGGATAACATCTGAAATGTAAATAAAATATCCAATGAAAATTTTTTAAAAAAAGTTCAAGGGTACATAGCATGTTTGAAACCAATAGTCAGATGGCAAAGGCAGGTGGATCTCTGGGTACAAGGCCAGCCAGGTAGAATACATAACATATTCTAGGCTAGCCATGGCTACATAGTGAGACCCTGCCTCAAAAATAGTAATAAAGTAAAAATAAATAAAAATGAAGCACTCAACAACATCCAGCAAATATGCACTATATGCTATAAGTTGTCAAAGGGTCAAAACAAAAAAAAAAAAAAAAAAAAAAAGTCAATGGAAGAGGAATTAGGGTGTGTTTACCCTTGTGAGAAGGTTCTAGAAGGGAAAGCCAGAAGAAACTTGTAGAAAATCAATAATTCGGGTGCTTTGAGAGGTGTGCAGGATGTATTTCTATATATATGCATGTGTCTGCGGTTTCTGCTTCTGAATGGGCATGTTCACTATATGAAAAATATTGCACAGTATACTTTAATGGTTCCTGCATTAAATTTTCTATGTATGGAATACTTCAATAGAAATTGCTTTGAAAGACTGAAAGTATTCTTTTTTTTTTTTTTGGTTTTTCGAGACAGGGTTTCTCTGTGTAGTCCTGGCTGTCCTGGAACTCACTCTGTAGACCAGGCTGGCCTCGAATTCAGAAATCCGCCTGTCTCTGCCTCCCAAGTGCTGGGATTAAAGGCGTGCGCCACCACCGCCCGGCGACTGAAAGTATTCTTTCTCCAACCCCACCTCACCTCTGTCAAAGCTGAATGTCATTTATGTGAAATTTTGCTACATGATTTGAAATATCTGGAGTATTTCACCAATCCACATTTCAACACCAGGCAAGTTGTGACTATAGTTACACATAGACTCATATAATCCAGCAACCAACAGTTTACATCGGGAATGTCTCCCAGCCCCTCCCCACCCACGCCCAGCAGTATATCCTGGACATTAGCTGGCTTCTGGTTGTGAATGCCAATGAGGGACTGAGGCAGAGGGAAATAGTCCTACTGACCGGAATCTGGAACTCTTTTTTTTTTTTTTTTTTTTTTTTGGCTTTTCAAGACAGGGTTTCTCTGTGTAGCCTTGGCTGTCCTGGAACTCACTCTGTAGACCAGGCTGGCCTCAAACTCAGAAATCCGCCTGTCTCTGCCTCCCAAGTGCTGGGATTAAAGGCATGCGCCACCACTGCCCGGCATCTGGAACTCTTTATTAGTCTTCCTGAGTAGTGTTAAAAGTTCTTATTGTATCCTGTTAGTCCTTCTAAAAGTCTTTTTCCTAGGCTGAGTATGATGGCACACTCCTGTAAACTCAGGAGATTGAGGCAGGAGGATCAGAAGTTCAAAGTTCATCTCAGCTACATAACAAATTCAAGGCCAGCCTGAGCTACATAAAACTCCCTCAAAATACCAAAATGGGGCGTAGGAATGGTGGCACATGCCTTTAATCCCAGCAAAGGCATGCAGAGCTCTGTAAATTCAAAGCCATCCTGGTCTAGTGAATTCCAAGACAGTCCAGGCTACACAGAGAGACTGTCTGAAAATAAACCAAGCCAAGGGAGGGTGTAAAATGAGAGAGGGGGTGGAGAGAGAAAAGAAAGAGAAAAAAAGTCTTTCCTCCAGGACATCCAGGGCTACACAAAGAAACCGTGAAGAAACCTTGTCTCGGGGTAGGAAGGTGTGGGTCGGGAGGAGCGGGGTCTCTTCAAAGATGAGTCTCAACTACAGCCACTCAGCTCTCCTGCTGAGCACAGAAAACTTCATCCCAAAGTATTTGAAATCTCTCAGAAACCCAGGCGTATCCCCTAGAGGCAACATCTGTCTTAGAGAGTGATTTACCAGGCAGATACCACCCTCAGGCATCTGCTGCTCCTTCTTCCCAGGTCTCCTTCCTGATCTTTTTAGAACCTACATGTCTCTCTGAGTAGGAAAACCTTTCCAATTCAGCCATGCTTGTGACATTGAATGCATCCAGCCTCACAGACAGATGATGGGAAGAGTATTCTTATATCACAAAGCACAGGGAAGGAACCAGAAGGTGTTTCAAGAGTAACCTTTCTTGAGTAATATTTCATACAAACAGCACACGCTACCTTAATCCAAAGGGAAATTTCAGCACTGAGGTAATGTCAGCCTCTACCTGTCCTATAATCACAAAGCCACACTTAAAAAAAAAAAGTTCTATCAGTATGGGCTGGTAACAAGCAACAGAAACAGACCCCAGTCACTTACAGCAAGGACAGGTAGTGTCCATGTAGACAGGAGCGGTGGAAGTGAGCTGCATGATCTTTATTAGTCTTTATGAGTCTTGGCCTGCGTGATCTCTCACAATAACATCGATCCCACAGCACTCTACTCCAAAGTCAAATGCCAGGAGCCAGGGATGGCTGGTGCTCAATCATGGAATCCTTAACTGGCATACAAGAAGCTCTTTGTTCAAGCTCCAGCACCAAATAAATAGAACATGGCAGTGCATGCCTGTAGTCACAGCACTTGGGGAGTGGAGAAAAGAGAATACGAAATTCAAGATCATCTTGACTATATTTGGAGTTAAAGGCCAGCCTGGGCTACATGAGACCCAGTTTCAAAAAGAAAAGGAAAAGTCACAGAGGGTGCTGAAGTCAGGGAGTTCCCCTGCCTAAGGCAAACAGGCACCTAACTGGGCATTTGGGAACTGAGTAAAGCTGGCTCTGCTCTGTCAAAGAGCACCACATAGATTACCATCACGCAAAAGCTGGAATTGAGGGCTTACCCATTCCAGCCAGTATACCAGACTCTTCACAGCAAGAGATGACCCCTTCCATTCCCTTCAGCAACCAGAAACCAGGTGGCCTTTGAGCCTGCTTTCAAATGAAGAGCAACTTCCACAAATACTATCACAAAAGCCAAACAGTGCGACTACTGTGCATTGGTTTACTGTGAGGAAAATGAGGGAGATATGAGACATGCCTTCCTCAGACACCGCAAATCAGAACAGTAACACTTCTGGCCAAATGTGTCCCACAAGAAACTGTACAGAACACAACCATTCTTTAAAATGTTTTCTGGCTCCAGGCATGCAGAGTGAAGCATGCAGTTATCTGTAAGAAAGTGCCGTGAAGCTACGCTTTTTTTTTTTTTTTTTTTTTTTTTTTTTTTAAGAAGATGACAGATAAGGAAGCACAGCCCCTTGCCCTGTGGGTGAACGCTTATGACTCGCTGTTCGAATGAACTGTTACAAAACAACCTCCCTTTAAAAGGAGAGCCCAAAGACCAAAGTAGAGTGAGCCATTTCACGAAGCAGACCACATGTCCCACATGTCGGGATCGCTGGCCGCCGCCTGTCTGGAGTCCTGGAAACCAGCCACAATGACTGAATCAAATCCCAGATGCTAGGCCTCAGCTCAGATTTCGGCAACGGGACAGACAACCGGAACAGACAAGAGGAGGTATTTAAGTGAAATAGCATCTCCTTGTCTCATTTCTTCTTGTACGTTTTCCTATACCTTTCTGATGAAGCCGAATTTTGATTAATTTTCTTGACAATTTCGGGGACTTTGAATAATGTCTACCAACAAAATCGTTTAAAAAAAATGCGCTTTTGAATTTCATCTCGTGATTGTGATTGAAGCCAGACTTCTGGGTCTTTTGTTATTCCTCTGCTTATTCCATTTCCATCAATCTATGGAAGCTTAAGTATATGGTTTTCCCAAATAAGGTCGCACACACAGGTTCCGGGGTTAGGAAGTAGACACAGATATGCTTAGCAGGCAGCAATCTCATTCAACCAGGCGCACTAATCAAATCAGAACATTTCCCCTATCCCCCCTCCTCAATGCCGGCACTGCTACTGGAGAGAACAAAAGTAGTGGAGGGCCTGGGTAAGATGGGGCAGTGAAGAAACCGACTTATCCGTCTTTTAACTTTGCTGGCAGCTGGAAGGGCCGATCTTTGAACTAAATGAGTGATGAGTGCTAATGTTAGATTGGACAAGACATGCTTTTAAAATGTATATATTACGCGTGTGCGCGCTCCTATGTGTATAGTGGTGGTACGCGTCTGTAATCCCAGCACGTAGGAAGCAGAGGAAGAAGGTTCAGAAATTCAAGGACACCCTCAGCTACATGTGAACTTAAAGGCCAGCCTGGGCTACATAAAAATCTCATTTCTGAGAGAAAAATCAAAGAGCGGGCTGGGATCAGGAAGCGGCCCTGCCTGGGGGGGGGGGGGGAAGTAAACAGGTACTCCTCCGACTAGCCCTTTACAAGGTAAACTTAAAGCTGGTTCTGAGCCGGGGCGGTGGGTGGTGGTGCACGCCTTTAATCCCAGCCCTTGCGAGGCAGAGGCAGGCGGATTTCTGAGTTCGAGGCCAGCCTGGTCTACAGAGTGAGTTCCTGGACAGCCAGGACTACACAGAGAAACCCTGTCTCGAAAAAACAAAACAAAACAAAAAAAAACAAAAAAAAACAAAAAAAAAAAAAAAAAAGCTGGTTCCAATTTCATTGGCTTAAGGTTTAGCCTGACCTCCAAGAGTTCTCAAAGTTTATCTGTTACTTTTCTGTTGCTGTGATAAAAAAAAAAAAAAAAAAAAAAAAACAGAAAAATCAAAAACAAACAAACAAAAAACACCGTGACCACAGTAATTTATTTGGGCTTTGGATTGTAGTAGGGGTAGGTGGCCATACTCACCTGGAAGGCATGGCGGCAGGAACAAGAAGCTGAGAGATTACATCTAGACCACTCGTGGAAAGTACAGTGCCCACTGGAATTAGAATGGTGCTATAAAGTCTCAAAACCCTCTCCCAGAGGAAGAGGAAGTGATGTACTTCCTCTGGCAAGGTTCACATCCTGTGAGTTCCGACCTCCCCAAACAGCATCCACCAACTGCGCACCAAGTAGTGAAATACAAGAGCCCATGAGCAACATTTCTCATGCAACCCACAACACCAGGTGATCCCAAAGTGGGGTTGAGGACCACTCACCTAAGTAGATCATCCTAAAAAATCTCTAAAATTACAGGAGTTGATAATCTAAATGTCAGCGAGCATATGAGAACTCCCACACTTTGCTGATAGAAGTGTCAATTATAACAAGCATTTTGGAAAATATTTGACAGTGTTGCCTAAAACAAATGCTTGCCCTATTTCCTAATAATTCCACTCCTGAGTATGAACTCAAGAACAGAGCATATATTCACCAAAAGAAATGGATGAAAATACCCATAGTAGTTTTTTTTGTTGTTGTTTTGTTTTGTTTTTGAGACAGGGTTTCTCTGTGCAGCCCTGGCTGTCCTGGAACTCACTCTATAGACCAGGCTGGCCTCGAACTCAGAAATCCACCTGCCTCTGTCTCCCAAGTGCTGGGATTAAAGGTGTGCACATGCCACCACTGCCCAGCAGCAGTTTATTTCATGATTGTCCCAAACCAAAAACAAGACCAGGTGTGATAGCTCATGCCTTTAATCCCAGCACTTGGGAGGCAGACATCAAGTTCAAGGCCAGTCATCAATACATAGTGAGTTTCAGGACAGTCGGGGCTATAAAGAGAGACCCTGAGTCAAAAGCAAAGACAAAAACAACTCAAATGACCACCAATATCAAAATACATTATGTTAGCTGTATACAAATCAAGACTGCACAAAATGAAAGCCTGACAGAGGCAAATTCCATAGAGATAAAATTGAGTGAACCAAACTTATATAAACCAGCACTATGAATCTGTGGCGTGTGTACGCTCGTGTGTTGGAGGAGGTCAGAAAATTGAGTCAAATCCCCTGTAACTGTAATTATAGACAGTTGGGAACCACCATGTGGATGCTGAGAACTAAATTTGGGTTCTATGAAAGAACAAGCGGTCTTCATCACTAAACCCATCTGTCCAGCCCCTCCATCTTACTTCTTGAACCAGGGTCTCTCCCTGATCCTGGAGCTCACTGATTCAGCTAGGCTGTCTCAGTGCATCCAGCACGGAGGTTACAGATGTATATAGCACTATGCCTAGGTATTCTGTAGATCCTGGGGATTGGAACGAAGGTCTTCACATTTGTACCAGAAGCACTTTACCTATTGACTCATCTTCCAGCCCAGTAAGTCTGCTTTTAATAAAGTTCAGGCAGGTAATACTAAGCTCTGGCGATGGAAGTCAGAGCTTACCCTGTGGTCGTAGGATGGACAAACAGGAAGCACTTGAGAGCAAATCTTCCTCCAGAAGACATTTTTTTTTCCACCAAGATATAACTTGAAGCAACACCACCTTAGTGCATTCACTTGTCAACAAAAGACAACTAACTAAAATCACAACTCTATGATAATTAAATGTCAAAGGCTATACTAAACCAGGACTGTTGGTGCACACCTAAAACTACAGCACTCAGCAGCTTGAGGCAGGGGATTCACTGTGTCTAGGCCAGCCTAGGTTACAGAGGGAGATCTTGTCTCCAAAATTAAGGGCTTGCAACAATGAGGCTGGTAAAGGTGTTTACCACCAACCCTGACCATCTGAGTTGGATCCCTGGAACCCACATAGTAAAAAGAGAAATGACTCTCACAAGTTGTCCTCTGACCTACACACACACACACACACACACACACACACACACACACAAATACAAAATAATAAATAAATGTGACTTTTATACTTTAAATTATATATATATTTAAAATGCAGCCAAAGATCCAGTTGTCCTGAGCTTGGAGAAAGGCTCCACCTCCCCACTCCCAGTTGAAAACCACTATTTTTCAGTCCCTGGCCCACCAGCCAGTCATGCTGTGCAGAAAATATCTTTTCTGGTGAGGGTCCTTTTCCTAGAATATTCATTGCTTCTGTGTCCTTTTACCTGTGTATGTCTGAGATATCTGTTGCAGAAGTTAAACATAGCGTTTGTTCTTCTACAATCTTTGTGTTTTTATGTTTCCTGCTGTTCTGTAACTCTTGAAACTTGAAGGGAACAACTCTCTTTAAAAAAAAAAAAAATCCCATCCATTATGTTCTCCAAGCTTTATGAACATCCCCAGCTAAGCCCAAAGTCTGGTCCTGATGTTTTAACAGGAAATGAATGTCAGTCAGCACCTTATAACCCCAGAAGAGATGCAATTGCTCTGACTTCATTCCACGCACAACATCTGCAGCTTTTTCCTAAGGAAGCCTCTGGAGAGGCCCTCGGAAGGATTTTTGCCTCTGTTTCTTGGGAATTTACAGGAAAGGGCTGTCTATCTGAGCTCAGGAAATCCATGATGCCACTCAGAGGCCTAATTAGGATTGAAAAGTAGTTTCTACTGCACTAAATGAAATTGATCCAAGAGTATCTCAGAATACTCCAACAGCTGAAAGGTGCTTTTTAAAAACAAAGACCCCAGGGCTGGAGAGATGGCTTGCTGCTTCAGAGCACTTGCTGCTCTTGCACAGGATCCAGTTTCAATTCCCAGCCATCTGTAACTCCAGCTTCAGAGCATCTATCTGATGCTCGCTCTCTCTCTCTCTGAGTACCAGGTACTCACGTGATATACAGATAAACAGTCAGGCAAAATACTGATACACATCAAATAGGAAAGTAAACAAATCTTCCAAAGCCTATGTTTAACTGATCATAGAACTGAGTACTTTGACAGTCAACTTAAAATTGCCCCAAACAATAAAATTCTCAGCAGTTTTCTTGGTGTCTATTTCCAGTTCTGTTATGGAGTCATTCCAAATGAGCTGGACCAGGACTGTTGCATAGAACTTTCTGCAGTAATGGACATGTTGTCTACCTGTGCCATAAAATGTAGTACCCATTAGCCACAGTGGTTGAGAATTTGGCATCGAGGTAGTGTAACTGAGGAACTGACTTTTAAAAATTACCTAACATAAATAGCGGTAGATGCCAATTGCTGTGGCCAAGGTGGGTCTACACGGTAACTATAGCTTGCCTCTTAGGTGATATACTGTGTTTTAGAGATTTTTGGATTTTTTTTCCTTCACACCCTCTGGTGTCTGGGTCATATCTGTTTTGTTTTGGTTTTGTTTTTTTTCAGAATTTTGACTAATGTTTTTGGGTTTTTTTTTTTTTTCCTCCTCTGTACAGCAGGGTCATAAAAAACAACAACATTAACAAACAAACAAACAAAAAAACCAACTGGGTTATAATGTCCCTGAAGGCTCTACTGGCAGCTTTGGAAATAACTTCGAATATTTAGACTAATTCATTCAGGGAAGTTTTTAATAGTTTTGGTAGGACTGGTTGGGTTGGGGTTTTAATGCGCCACTGGGGATTTGAACCTAGGACATGCTCGTACAACCAGTCTAGAGTTCAGCTCCTCCTTCATTCCAGTACAGTTATTTGCTTTTATAAACTTTTTTGTTTATTTATTTTATGCATGAGTATTTTGCCTGCATGTATATATGTATGTATGTGTACCTTGTACATGCCTAGTGCCAACCAAGAGTAGAAGGGGACACCAGTCCTCAGACATCAATTCCTGAGTTTCACACAGTTGTGAGCCGCCATGTGGGTGTTCACAGTCAAGCCCAAATCTTCTGAAAGAGCAACAAGTGCTCTTAACCACTGAGCCATCTCTCCAATCCCTTGCTACAACTCTCCAATCCCTTGCTACAATCGTTGTGGAAAACATTATATATTTCAAGAATTGTACACTACAAATCCCTCCAGGGATTTAGTCCCACTAGGTTACTGCTTAAGGACAATGATGTTTCAAAGGCCTTCGTGTATTCCCCACCATGATCCTCCACGCCCCCAGTGGTCAGGACTGGACTCAAGCCCTAGCACACCGTAAGCGAGCACTCACCACCCAGCTGAGTGCTTTTTATTTGCATGTTCCCAAAGGTGGCTGGAGTAACTCAGAAAATGAACCTAAAACTAACAGAGGATTAAAAAAAAAAGAAAGAAATACCATTAAGGCATATGACATTAAATTGGAGACTACTGACTATCAGTATACTTGAATTTCCTGTACATCGAACTGCAGCCTAATCTCAGATGAAAAAAACCCTGCAATTCTAATAGGCAAGCATAATAGCTAAGTCTCAACCAATTGCAGTATTCCAAGTGAGCAGATTGTATACCTAGAGTCCCAATGGGAACAGCATCAAGCCAAGCCATAGCTCCACGATTGTGCTTCCTTCCCCCGCGACCAGTATCGCCCTGTGAATGCTCTGGATTTTTCTTCTCTGGTTCTGGGTAGCACTGCCTAATTCATGAGTATCAGTCTTTGCTCAAATGAATTCCACTAAAATTAAGCTATCAAAAGTTATTGGTTTTTATAACCAGCAAAAGAGTGACAAAGTTTCTTTGTAGGCCAAACGCAAGCCAGGATCCTGAAATGTAAGGAAAGGTCTTCTAGACCTTACGTGTGCACATCTTTATAAGCAACCCAGCTTTAGCAAAGTCTTGATACCTTCTTCAATTTACTCAGAGCTTCTGATCCTCGCTATCCAATCACAGTCAGAATCTGTTCCTGTTCTTCATTCTGCACCACCCACTTCTGTCTACAACCCCATACTGTGAGATCTTCAGCAAAAATCCTATTGGGTTATATCCTTGTTTGGTTTCTGTTGCTGGGAAACACAATGGCCAAATACAACTCAGGGAAGAAAGGATTTATTTCATCTTACAGGTTACAGTCCTTAGTTGAAGGAAGTCAGGGCAGGAACTTGAAACAGGAACCATGGAGGAATGCTGCTTACTGGTTTGCTCCCAAGTACACATCAGCTACCTTTTGTATATAGCCTAGGCCTAAGTACTAAAGGATAGTACTGCCTTCCCACAGTGGGCTGAGCTCTCCTAAATCAATTAGAAATAGAGAAAATGCCACCCAGATGTGTCCAATTCTTCAGTTGAGGCTCCTTCTTCTCAGGTGTGTCAAGTTGACAATCAAGACCTTAAAGTTTTGTAAAACAGTTTCAGAGAACTTCAACATCATATGGGGCTACTTTCAGAGAGTGATAAACCATAGCAAAAACAAGACTCCTAGACTGGGCCTAGTGATACACACCCATAATATCAGCACTTGGAGAGCAAGAATATTATCCTAGTTTGAGGACAGCCTGGGCTACATAGTTAGTTGTAGGCCAGGCTAGACTATACTGTGAGACTCTGTGTTTAAACCAAGCCAAACCCAAACCAAGATTGCTTTGTGATTATACCCTAATACTCACCGTCCAAAATTTAAAAATGATCAGATATCCCTTATCCTGATCACCTCCCTCTACTGAGGTAAAATCTCTTACATTCATGACAGAATCACCCTGCTGTATCCTTGCTGTGATTATCATATCCAGTACACATCACTGGAGAGCTTCCTTCTTTAAATTTATTCTCAATTGGCTTGGCATTAGAGGTCAAAGGAGACTGCCACATATTCTAGTTCAATTATCATTGTGGTTTTAATCCCTGAAGGCGAGCAATGTTCACAGGTACGTTCAGGTTGCTGAGGACTAATTAATGAATGTTTACTACTTTCTTTCATTCTTGTGATGCATATTACATGCTTGTTGGACTAATCACTGTAGTAATTATGGCTTGTCTTTTTGCCACCTGGTTAATTAGTTGAGATAGTCTCACTATGTAACCCTAGCTGGCCCGGAACTTATGGACAGTCGTCCATCTCTGCCTCTGGAGCACTAGTATTATATGCCACCAGGTTCAGCGATTTTTATATTCGTTTAAAAAAAAAAAAACAACCACTTATTATTCCAGGCCATCACGGTCAGCCATTTATATTTTATTTGATTGTTCTGATGGAGGGTTTTACATTTATTTATTTTTATTTACTTAGGAAGGCAAGTTATCACGTCCAGCCTTTTTAAAGGCTCGAACTCGTCGGGATCCTCCTGTCTCTTTTCTTTAGGCTTCAGCATTTGCCTACTGGGGCAAATTTTGCCCCATGGCCGGCCCATTTTTATTTTGTTCCATCTGTCTTACTGTTTTGACTGAAAATATAAAGAGTAAGCACATCAAGAAACTTCGCCACTGAAAAGCTACAGCCAGGTTAGTTTCACTTTGGGCCTTAGCTCCTCCCTCAGGGGGGGGACGCCTAGGCGACTCCGGGCCTCACGCGCTTGGGGGTCGCTCTGCGCAGGCGCCACTTCCGGAGCACGTCAGCGTCAAATGCCACGCCCACCTTTACTAGCCCGAACGTTAGGCCTGGTGCAGGCTAACGTCATTCGCCCCAAGAAACGGAAGTGCCCGCAGGAGGCGGCCGCGCAGAGCACTGTAGGGAGGCGCCTGCGCTTCCGGCGGGCGGTCCTGCGGCCTTTTGGGCGGTGACCGAGCCGCATGGAAGGCGGCGTTCCGCCATTTCCGTTAGCTCGTCCCCCGCTGAAGGGCTAACTCCCGTTTCCAGTGGAAGTCCATCCCGGCTCGCAGGGACGCTCTGGCTCTCCCTGTGCCCGGGCGGCTCTAAGGTTCAATTCTTCCCTCCCCTTTAGCTGGTGTCGTTTGGGCAGGCCAGAAAGCGCGCCGCCATTGCTGTACATAGGCCTTAGGGCCGTCCCCCGGGGGTGGATTTATTCTGGCTTTGTTTAGTATTCAACCCCACCCACCGGAGTCTCTCTGGGCGGGCGGGTTCCTCTCGCCGTCCCTTCCCCCCGGGATCCTAACGTGGCCGTGGCTGCACAAAAACAGCAACGCCCCTGCCGGCGTTTTGTGTCCTCCCCCAACCCCTCCCCTCCTCCCCTGGCGCCGCGTCCTAACCTTTGTGAACTAGGGCCTTGAAGCCCGACCGTTAAGTATACCCTGGAGCTAGAAGATTTCATTTTTTTCCTTCCTCGATGTTGAGAGAGATTTAAAGACTTTAGCCGATGGGTTATTGCTGGTCTGTTCCCTAAGCTTCTGGAAAATTTCGCAGTTAACTTTCCTGTCCCTTTTCACGTTTAGGCTATTTTAGTGCAGATCTGTGTGTGCCCTTCCCATAATTCCATATTTCCAGACATCTGCGTGCATTCAGACAACACATTGTAGGGCCTATTGCTGTCACTGTAAAAAGGTTTTATATGTGTACACAATTATATGTATACATATATATATATACACACACGTATGCACACACTGGTAAATGGTAAAATGTATAAGCATTATATTAGCATATGTGAACCACAGCTGCTGAGAAGTGTGTGTGATCTGAATTGGAGTATGTTACAAATGTAAAGCACAACAGATATTTTTGAGAATTAGCACGAAAAGGAATTAAAATACCTGCTTATCAGATTTTGAAAGGACAGTGTAGCTCAGTAGTAGAGCACATACGCTAATGTGCATAAGGCCCTGGGTGTGATCCCTACCACCTCATTTTTAAAGAAAAAAAATATTTTGGCTGAGTAAAATTAGAATTCATCAGTTTTTAACATACTCTTAACACATTTAAAAAATATATTTGTAGCTTGAAATCTTTATGTGAGATAGCATTGTTTTACAAAAGGCACTTACAAGCAATCCCCTGTGGCCAAACACAGACAGCCGGCTTTCTTGTTTGAAATAAGGTCTCTTGTAGCCCTGGCTGACCTCTATCTGACCACACTGGCTTTATGAGGTGTTTGTGTGGGGAATGGGGTTGAAGGAGGTGCAAGCTCAGTGCCCTGTGCATCCTCGAACTGAGCCTCATCTTCAGACCCCCTCCCCCAACACACACACACACACACACACACACACACACTTTTTTTGAGACAAGGTTTCTCTGTGTAGCCCTGGCTGTCCTGGAACTCACTCTGTAGACCAGGCTGGCCTCGAACTCAGAGATCTGCCTGCCTCTGCCTCCCAAGTGCTGGGATTAAAGGTGTGAGCCACCACTGCCAGGCCACACACACACTTTAAAAAATGATTTGTGCGAATCAACTTAGATGTCTTCCTTAATTACTATCCATCTCTTTTGTTTTTGAGACAGGGTCTGTCACTGAACCTGAAGCTCACCAGTTCAGCTAGACTGCCTGGCCAGTGAACTCCAAAGATTGACCTGTCTCTCTCTTCCCGTTGCTGAAATTTCAGGTGTGCATCATAAGCCTAGCTTTGTGTGTCGCTGCTAGGGATCCATACTCAGGTCCTCATTGCACAGTAAGCAATTTACCAACTGGACCATCTCCCCAGTCCCAGCCCACCTGCCTTACTAAGTTTTACTGTATATAGATGTGTGATATTCGCATGTGAATGCCAGTTCCATTGGAAGCGAAAAGCATCAGATTTTCCTAAAGCTGCATTATATAAGCACTTGTGAGCCATCCAATGTAGGTACTGGAAACTGCAATAGCAGTACACACCTGCTTAACCATCACTCCAGCCCCATTCAGTATTTGCCCACTACAAAAGTAGTAGAGTTGAATAGTCCCTGCACCAGGAGTCTAAAGAATTTTCTATCTGTCCTTTTGCAGAAAGAAAGTATTTGCTGGCCTCCTGTCCTGGAACAACAGCTGGTATGGTAGATATTAAATATTTTTTAATGTTTTATAAGACAAAGTCTCACTATAAAGCTCATGTTGTCTACAATTGACAACCATCCTGTCTTAACCTCCTGAATGTTAGGATATGTGTGTCAGTACACCTGGCAGACTTTATTTTTAATTTATAATTAATATATTTATGGTATGTGAATACACATGTAGAAGTCAGAGGAGAACTTGTCAGTTGTCTTACTCTGTTACATCCTAGGGATTGATCTCATGGTGTCAGTCTTGATGGCAACAACCTTTACCCACTGAGCCATTTTTTGCCAGCCCCTGGCATTCTTTTTTAACTTTCTATTGTAGATTTACATAATTGTCAGTCACTTTATAAAGACTAAGTGATTCATTAAAACTGCCTCATTTGATTCACATATTAATCTAGGATAGCAGAGTCACAGTCACCCATGTTGATGATGAGGAAGTAGAGGCACAGGATGATCAGTAAACTTAGCCAACTTGTCTAGCACCTCCTCACTTCTAGGAACTAGAGATTCTTGAGCATCCATATCCAAAAGACTGCTCAGACCTACTTGATTAGCCCACAGTGGACACCATGGGGTTTTTTGATCTCAGATTTTAAAAATTATTGTTAGCATACAGAATACTAAATTTTTTTTTTTTTTTTTTTTTTTGGTTTTGGTTTTGGTTTTGTTTTTTTTGAGACAAGGTTTCTCTGTATAGCCCTGGCTATCCTGGAACTCGATCTGTAGACCAGGCTGCCCTTAAATTCACAGAGATCCACCTACCTCTGCCTCTCAAGTGCTGGAATTAAAAGTGTGGGCCACTGGTTCACCATGGGGTCATCCCTACCCGCTCAGAATAGCAGGGTTTGTTACGGCATTTTATTTGTAGAAATCATTATGCTTTATTCTAATTTATCTCCCTTACCCAGTGTCCTCTCCATGCTTCCTTACCCCACTGATGGATGCCTTTCCTTGCCCCAGATAATGCTCTCTTCTGCTTTCATGTTACATGTAATCCTCTCCCTCCCTCTTCTCATTATCATCATTCTATTTTTATGGTAGAGGCGTTCTGAATCACTAAAAAATAAAACTAGAATTAAGGTGGACTTTGTTTTCCAGGACTTTCGGGGATACAGTAAGTGAGTACAAGCAGGTTGCTGTAGAGAGACAAGAAAAGGAACTCAGGAGCTGAAAGAAAAGAAAGCATCTTGGACATTTTGTAACAGAAGAGAATATCTCGGAAGGTGCTTGTCAGGTGTGTTCAAGGGAACAAAATAAGTATTACTATCATGTGGGAAATGTAGACAAAGATGTTTTAAAATATGGTAAACAGGAAAACACTGTAGTTATTTGATGTTTTTCCCAGAGCTTCTCAGTTGTTAGATGAAATTCATATCCCAGGCTTATTGTGCAGCTTGAGGTAACCTGAGCATAAATAGCACCATACACTTGCTCAGGAAGTGGCCATTGCCTCCCACTTTTAAGAGAGAAGTATTACAGACTATCAGGAATTGTATATATCACAACATTTACTACATTACAATCACAGTTGTAATGTAGAGGTTCTCATTGAATTGTATACAGCAGTATTTTTAATAGTTTCTTATGTAATAGGACTTATCTAACAAAGTTTGAAGTTAGGGAGGTTCTGTGTATTTAGTCCAAGAGCAGGACTGCAGCTCTTTTTGATAGTACTGGCAACCTACTGGTTGGGTTGGTGGAGGAATCAGTGTCAGAGTGTGGCTTAAATCAGAATTGGCTGGAGAACTGAACTAATGTTTAAGTCCTACCCCCAAAGACTCCAGTTCACTCTAGCTGGGATGAGGCCCTAGCATTGCTTGATTTAGCCTTTGTTGATTTCCCTGAATGATTCTACACAGCCACGGGTAAGAACCACATGTGGTGATAGCATGAATCCAGGTTTAGGGAGCTGTTGGAGCAAAGGCACAGCTGTGAAATGGAACCATGCCTGTATGTGGTTGAGAGTGGTTAAGTCAAAGAGCCAGCATGAGGTGCTATTCATCACATCCACTCACAGGCTCCATCCTGTGGGTGAAGGAAACTGTCAGAAGGACTTTAAGCAGGAGAAAACACACACACATGAGTGTTAATGAAGCCAAATTCTGCAAGGAAAACCATCTGTAACTCTAGTTTCAGGAGTATCGGATACTTTCTTCTGGCTTCCACAGGTACTGGGCATGTATGTGGTGCACACACATACATACAATACATACAAGCAGGCAAAACATCCATACACATAAAATTACAAAAAAGAAAAGAATTTTCTTCAAATTTAAAAAAAGACCCTACAGTAGGAGAAATTAAAAAAAAATACATATATGCGGTTATGCGGCACATGAACTTGTATAAAAGGAATACTGGTATTATTTTTTCATAACTTTTCTGTAAATCTAAAAGTATTTCCAAATAAAGAATAAGTGAGTGGAGCATCTGGGTGTGATCAACTGTTTTTTCCAACAGCTCAAATGTCAGCACATTGAATCTTGTAGAATTTCAGGGTTCATTAGACCTGCTTCCCAACCTGTAATGCCTCTTTTTTTTACATTGGTTCAGACATTATTATCCCTCTTTTGTTTTGTTTCCTTTTTTATATTCAAAAAGTACCACTACAAAGATTATAAAGGTATTATATCTTAGTCTCATAGCTGATTATGAGGAGAAAATAGCCCAATATTTGCTCAGCATTGTCTTATGGATGCTTATGTGAGCATGATTTTATACCCAAGATGATCATCAAATTCCACTCAAGACGAGGCAGTATCTCATGCATTCCAGACTAGCCTCAACTTTTCTGTGTATCTCAAGATGGCAGTAAACCCATGTTCCTTCTGTCCCCATCCCCCAAGTGCTGGGATTGCAGGCAGGCATGCACCACCATGCTAGGTTTCTGAAAGATCTTAATCTAGAAAGGTACTGATTTGTACAGTTGGAGGTGGGAAAATTATAGCTGATATTCTAGAAAGTCTTTGAATATTCTGCTTACACTTTGTAGAGCTATTTTCTTTCTGTCATTGAGAATAAAAGTCTTGAAAGTTGAGTAGTTCACATTACTGCAGTATCTAATTTGCCACACCCATTTATATTACTCCTTCAGAAAATATCACATGGACAACTGGCAGAAGTTCTAGTTTACTATCAGGAGCTGCAACTAGTAAAGGCTGGCTTAAAAGATTGAACCATCTTTTTCTTTTTTTTTTTTACAGCTGTGAAAATGTCTGACAAGAACCAGATCATTGCCAGGGCTTCCTTGATTGAGCAACTGGTGTCAAAAAGGTATTTTGAGGATATTGGTAAACAGCTTACTGAGCTAGAAATGATTTATGTGTCTAAGGAACATCTGCAAGAGACAGATGTAGTCAGAGCTGTTTACAGAGTCCTCAAAAACTGCCCATCAGTGGCTTTGAAAAGGAAGGCCAAGTGTCTTTTGGCAAAATGGAGAGGTTTCTATAAGACTACACACTTTAAAACAAAGGAAAGCCTTAAAGTACTCCATACAGAAGTTAATACAGAAGAAAGTGTAGCAGTTTCTGAGGATGTAAGCCAGGATGAAACATCAGGCTCTAGCCATAATGAGATACTGGGTCTCTGCAGTTCTCTTTCTAGGCTGTCACCCCAAGATGCTACAAAGCCTGCTGAAGCAGTTGGGTCTGAAAGTAACACTGCTCAAATGGAAATTAATGAAGGCTGTTCGGAGGGTGATGACTCTAGATCCACCAGCAAGGACTCTGGTGTGTTACAAGATCCCTTAGTGTCCATGAGATCTAAGTGTGTAGAACTTCTTTACACAGCATTAGCTAGTTCTTGCACAGATGACACAAAAGTTTACATATGGCAGAACTTAGCAAGAGAAATTGAAGAGCACATTTTTGCCCTTCATTCAAACAATATCAAAAAATATAAAACTAGTATTCGAAGCAAAGTTGCCAATTTGAACAACCCCCAAAATTCTCATTTACAACAAAACTTGCTGTCTGAAGCCATGTCTGCAGCGGAATTTGCTGAAATGACTGTCCTGGACATGGCAAACCAGGACCTGAAGCAGTTGAGAGCTTCCTACACAGAATCCAGTATTCAGGAACATCAGCTTCCCCAAACACTTGATGGCACACAGACAGATAAAATTAAGTGTAGGCGCTGTGATAAATACAACTGCAAGGTTACTGTAATTGCCAGAGGAACACTTTTTCTTCCAAGTTGGGTGCAGAATTCAAACCCAGATGAACAAATGACCTATGTCATTTGTAATGAATGTGGGGAGCAGTGGTACCATAACAACTGGGTGTGCTTTTGATGTGTAAATAGTCTTTTTAAGAGCATGTGTTCACCTTTTTGTTCCCACCCCACCCCACTTTTTTTTTTTTTTTTTTTTTTTTTACAAAATCCTAATCTTATTTTTGTCTTCAGAATTTTGGTTTGTGAAAGATGTCAGTATGTAGCCAGAGCTGGCCCAGTCTTATGAGTGCTTGCATTACAGGAGCAAACACCACCACACCTGGCTTTCTGTACTGTTCGTACTAAAGACTAAGAAAAGAGAGTTGTTTGCCAAAGTGTAGGCTATAGAAGGCTATCACATTGTACTTTGTGACCACTTAGTACTTTACTTAGAGTGGTACTGTAACTCCATGCAGCTTGAGAGCATGTTAGAGATGAAGACTTTTGCCTGATGCTCCTTGAGTCCTGATATGCATTTTGACAGAGTCCCCAGGTGATCCTTGGGATGCTTTGAGAATCACTGACATAGCAGCAGGCCTGTGGTTCTCAGGAGTGATTATATATTTGAATTTTCTGGAAAGCATTGAAATGTACTGGTGCCAAGGGCCAAGCCCAGTACAGTTCAGTATGAACAATGGTACTTGACCCAGTAATCAACATTGCTTTGGTCACATCTTGGTTTATTTTAAGTTGCAGTTAAGAGTTAGAAACTACCTGTAAATGGTCTCTCATTTGAACCTTTCCATAGTTCTGAAGAAATTAATGTTATTCTGGAGACTTTACAGATGAGGAAAGAGGCCCACTTGCCCAGGTTACACACCTGTAGTAGTCTGCCTCACACTGATGTCAGATATTCCAGCTTACTTCTGAAGAAGCAGGTGTGATGATGGCACATGCCTGTAATCCAAATGCTAGGGAGAATGAGGCAGGCAAATGAGGCAGGAGGATTTATGTGAGTTCAGGGCCAGTTTGACTTGCAAAGTCCCTGTCTCAAAACTGTGAAAAGGGCATCGTGTTTCAAGCCTGTAATCCTAGCATTTGGAGTGCTAAGGCAGAATCTCATGATTGAGGGCAGCCTGGGTTTTATAGAAAAACATTGCCAAATCCAAAAAGATTCAGTCTGAGAATGACTTAATATTGACTTTGTAAGAAGTATACTCTTGGAAGTGGGTACTAAGCAAATAGTATATGGGAACTCTAAGGTTAGGTGACTGGAGTTTTATTCTTTCATCCTTAATTTTCTCATTTTTCAAGTCTCTTTTGACTGGTGAAAAGTTGCACTGTAAGTTAGAGTTTGGCTTGGAGCCTGTTTCCTTAGTTGAATGACCTGTATATTTTTTGAGCACTTCATAAAGTATGATCTATAGTTTCTTGATGTTAGGAATCTGTATGCCTTCAAAGTGCCTGTGTGTTGGGTTTGAAATTCAAATTATGCTCATGTAAAAATGGCACTGGTTGTTAGAGGAAGTTCACTCTTTCAATCTCAACATTTATTTACATACTAACTGAAGAGGAAATCACTTCTCTTAGGACTTTGCAAACAGTGTTTACTGATTTGTATGTTTATACACAATCCTTTTTTATGTTATTATGACTAATTTTTTTCTTAAAAGTGATACAATGTTTGTCATTTGGGGTTTTGATTTTTTTTACCATGTAAAACAATTTTATACATAATCAACACAAAACCTTGCATATCTGTACTCCTTTTACAGTTGACCAGGTGATTAGATACACATTTTTTCTTTTGTTGTTTGGCAATACTTGAAGAGTTTCTATTTTTATAAGACTAGCTTCACTCTAGCCTAAGCTGGGCTCAAACTCACACTGGCCAGCCTTAACCTCCAGGGTGCTATGATTGGCAGTGTAAGACACCATTTTGATATGATTTTATCATATCAAAGAGTTTTTCTTAGTTCCATATAAACTCACATTTTCACTAGGTATTATCCTCTAACTCGGCAGTATTCCTTCGATGGGATCTGCAGGCTTTTCTTTATATCTATCTTTACCTCCATATGACAGTTCCCCAATGGATGCACAAAACTAGCAAACATTTCTGTTTTAGATTTTTTTGAAGAAACCAACTTGAAGCTGTCAAGTCTGAATTATATTTTGTTGTATTTTCTCCATATAGCATTCCAGGGCTGTTCACCATGATGCAATGTCTTAGTCCTTTAAAGAGTAACATACAAAGTCATCAAAAACTTAAAAGTTTCACAAAATGTGGTTTCATGTGACTTGGAATGATCTTTAAACCTAGACAGTGGTTGTGCAAGAGCACACACAGCATATAAAAACCTTGTTTAATTTGTTCAAGTCAGTTTGGTGCTTGGATTTTCTGTGTATCTATGTATGGTTCTTTATATTGAGATTTTGTAAGCTATGTTTACCAAAAATAAAAGCATTTGAAATGGAAAATCCCTTATTCTCCAAGATTCTTTTTTTAAATGTAAGGTCTTCCTCATTTCCCATAAGCTCTGTCAGTTAGTTTTGCAACAAGAGATAGGGAAATGGTGATGTGGGTTTTATTCTTTTGGTCAGTGAGACAGTTACATTTTCTAAATATAGACAATTGTTTTATACTGTGTCTTATCCCCTAAAAAGAGAGAGAAGAGTGTTCTCTCTCTCTTTCCCTCTCTCTCTCTCTTTTATCCCCTAAAAGAGAGACTTCCTTCCTTCCTTCCTTTTTGTTGTTGTTGTTGTGTTGTTGTTGTTATTGTTGTTGCAGGATTCCTCTGCGTAGTCCTGGCTTCCTGGAACTCACTCTGAAAACCAGGCAGGCTACCCTCAAACTCAAGAGATCTATCTGGCTTTTGCCCAGCCAAAAGAGTTTCTATACAATTGCTGGTGGGGTAGATTCTAATTTAAAAGTGCCCTTATAGGAACAAAGAGCAATTCTGAAAACTCCAAGATGGGAAGGTGCCTGATTATAAGGAACAACTGATATGAATGAGACACAATGTAAAAGACTCCACAAAGTTCCTGAGGTCCATTGTAGGTCATGATAACAATAAAGACTTGGAGGCTTTGTGTTTAAAAAAATTACTGAAGCTAGGCAATTTGTAGTCATGGTATTTGAGTGCCTTTTAGGAAGACCATTGTAGCTGCTTTGTTGAGTGAAGAGAGAAACAAGGATGGATGTAGGAAAACCAGATAAGTGACCATTAACAATGGTCAAATGAAAGTATAGAAAGAATATACTTTTAGCTGCAGCCTGATAGTTAATGGACCCCTTTGCAATTTTGCAAGTGGCTTTTTCATAGAATATGCCCAATCCAAAATTTCCTCCCTGTGGCCAATAATCAAATAACAGTGCAGAATGTCAGTGCTAAACACATAGAGCCTGTACCCCAGTCTCCATGGTAACTGCATAGGGTGGAAAATCCATTTTAATACCTGAATGTGGGAAGGTTTTCTCCTTTGTTCATACAACTTTTTAAAATGAAGGATTGAGTACAATTGTGGCTCTGTCTCTTCCCTGGTTATTTCCTGTGATGAGAGGCTTCTTTCATTCCCTGATACCATTTCTAAGTGCCAGGCAGGAAGCTTGTGGCTGGCAGTACTCCATTGCCTTTGCTGGGGCTGGGCCTTTCTCTTTTAGGCCAGATTGCTTTTTTGTTGTTGTTGTTGTTTCAGTTTTTGTTTTTTATAACACCGGATAAATGCAAAATATTTTGCCAAAATATTTTTATCTCTTTCAAAGGTAATTATTGTAAGCACCTAGATTGTAAAAAGTAACTTCTTAGTTTCAGAAGAGTACCACAGTCAGATGTGTGAACGAGTGACAACCTCATGGAATCCTATTCATATTTAAAGTTAGGTTGCCAAAGATGTTATTACATGCTGTTGCAAGGTAGCTGAGGCTGGCCTCAAAGTTCTGATATCATTCTTTTGTGGGTGTATATTCTTGCTTTCTTTAAAATTCAAAATGAGCTGAGCTAGGCAATAGTGGCACATGCCTTTAATCCTAGTACTTGGAACAGAGGCAGGCAGATCTCTTGAATTGGAGGCCAGCTTGGACAACAGAGCAAGTTCTAGGACAAGCCAGGGCTACACAGAGAAACCCTATCTTGGGAAAAAATGGAAATGAAACATGAATATGAAACTCAGTTCTAGGTAGTTACCAGTCATTGATGTCATCATTATCATCACTACCATCATCATCATTTCAGATAGCATCTCCTGTAGATCAGGCTGGGTTTGAACTGACCACTCACTAGGTAGCCATAACCCAAGATGACCTTGAGCTTCTAATCCTCCTGTTTTCACCTCCTCAGTGCTAGCATTATAGGCATGTACCATCATGCTTGATTTTATGGGGTACTGGAGATTGAACCCAGGGTTTTGTACCTTCTGGACAAATGCTCTACTGACTAAATCACATCCCTAGCCATACTCACTTATGACACATTTCTAAAAATCTAAACTAGGCATAGAAACGTTACAGAACAAGAAGCCAATTAAAATACTATTCATTTAGAAACCTGGTTTTTTTCGGAATATAATCACTTCTGAAATGATGTAAACACAGTTGCAGCTGCTTATAAAAGATGCCAAATAACATCATAATTCACCAAATTTACCCTTGTAGATTGAAAAAGAATTTGAGAAATTTCCAAGAGCACCTATGAGGCCCCGAGTCATCTGACGACTCCACCTACTTGTGCTTCTCCTTAACTTAGTGGTTTTCAAGCTTCCTAATGCTGAGACTCTTTAATATAGTTTCTCATTTTCTGGTGACCCCCAACTATAACATTATTTTCGTTGCTACTTCATAACTGTAATTTTGTTACTATTATGAGTCATAACTGTGCTTTCTGATGGTCTTAGGCCACCCTTGTGAAAGGGTCGTTCTATCCACAATGGGTTCACAGGTTGAGAACCACTCCCTTAAATACTAGAAGACTCAAAGCTACAAAAAAGTTTCAATTTTCCTTCCTTGGCCACAAAATGAGCACAACATGGCACTTAGCCAATCTGCATTGCACATAACTTATCTGACAGCTCAGTTCAGTGGAAGAAAGCTGGAGTGTCTGTCACCAATGTCTAACAGCAAAGGGCCCCACAATTTAAGTAGACTCTGGCTTAGTATTTATGAAGTTAGTGGATTGTGATCTTTTCTTAGCTTTAGTGTCTTTTCAGGCAGAAGGTTTCTATTTCTACAGTTTTATTTCCATTCAGTAGATGGGCTTTTTGCTTAGCTGTGAAATCTCTCTGAACACGCCTGATCTCATCTGATCTCAGAAGCTAAGCAGGGTCAGGCCTGGTTAGTACTTGGATGGGAGAGTTGTGAAATCTCACAAACAGTTGAGCAGGAAGTTTCTATATAACTTTACTGAACATGTTTTAAAATGGGTAGTCAAAGGACACAGGACTTTTCAGAAGTAATGAAACTGCTATAGTCTGGTGTGCATGCATGTGCCTTTAATCCCAGCATTCAGGAGGCAAAGGCAGGTGGATCTCTGTGCATTCCAGGCCAGCCTGGTCTATATAGTGAATTGCAGGATAGACAAGGCTACATAGAGACCCTGTCTCAAAACAACAACAAAACCCCACAAAAACAGAATAAATGCCCTAAAGTTGTTTGGTCAGTGGGTAGTGAATTGTAGACAAGAGAAAGAACTCTAGTTTCATATATTGCCTGGTGGGTGAATACAGATAGCAAGTGTGTACTGTATATCTTAAAAAGGTCACAGTAGGTGGTCACACATATACCTTTAATTCCAGCAGAGGCAGATGGATCTCTGTGAGTTCAAGACTAGCCTGGTCTACAAAGCAAGTTCCAGGATTGCCAGGGTTGTTACAGAGAGAAACCCTGTCTTGGGGGGGAGGGAACCCGAAAACAAACAGTCACAAGAAGGCTGGGGGATGGGATTCTGTTGGTAGTGTGCTATTAGCATACAGGAGGCCTTGGGTTCAAACCTCATTACCACATCAACCTGGCATGGCGCCACCCACCTGTAATCCCTTCATTTAGAAGGTAAAAGAAAAGGGATCAGAAGTTCAAGGTCATCCTCAGCCACACAGCAAATTCAAGCCACAAGGTCTTTCTCAAACAAACAAAAAGAAAGTTATAACTGAGGATGCATCTGAGTGAAAGAGCTATTATCATGGGTGACATCCTAGGTTCAATCCTCAATATGGGGGGGGGGGGAGGGGACACTTTCAACAACAATCAAGTTGTTGCATTGACAGTAGGTTAAGTGCAAGTGAAATGGTTCAGCAGGTCAAAGTGCTTGATGTCAAGCCCCTTAACATGGGTTCGATCCCTGAAGCCAGTAGAAAGAAAACTGATCCAGCAAGCTGTCCTCTGACATCTGCTGTAGAGCACATGCATGCATACAACAAATACAGTAATAAGCTTTTTAAAACTTTCAGTTACAAGGCAGGGTTTAGAATGCTTTTGCTTACAAAAAGTGATGTTTAAGAAAAGACACACTTTTAGGCTGAGTACATCATATAATACATGTATGGAAACATCACACAGTACATCATTAATTTATACAATTTTGTGGTTTTAGGCATTGGTGATTTGCACATTCATGAGTCAATCGCCAGCACTAAAGATAAATAAATTTAATTAGTTCAAAAACTGGGCTGGAGAGATGGCTTAGTGGCTAAGAGCACTGACTGCTCTTCCAGAGGTCCTGAGTTCAATTCTCCGCAACCACATGGTGGCTCACAACCATCTGTAATGGGGTCTTTTGCCCTCTTCTGGTGTGTCTGAAGATGTACTAATGATGATGTACTAATATAAATAAATCTTTTTTAAAAAAATTAACTTAAAAACAGAAAAAACAAAATAGATTGTGGTTATGGACAAACACTTGTATGAATAGGGTTAGTTAGTCACCGTTGACTTATAGACTTTAAATTACTAAACTGTATTTCAGTAAAGGTGTTAACAAAAACATCCGATTAACTGAGAGAGGGAACTGGAGGGAATTGGAAATTGGGTATCTCTGAGCCTTTAGTGCCCCAATTATCCATACATAGAGTGGAGAAATAATTGCAGTCTTCCTCCAAGGGGGCATTGAGGGGCCACCACAGCCAGCCAGACCCCTTCCAGGTAAACAGCAAGTTTCCCAGTACCTCTGAAGCTGCCAGAGCAGTTTCCTGGGCCCTGGCATTTAGTTTCTGCACAGATGACTTACTTGCTTGCCCAGAGTTTCACAGGCCTAGCACAGGATTCAATAACCCCACCACCTCATTTGAGATAGGGTATCTCTATTACATAGCTCTAGCTGTACTAGAACTCACTATGTAGACCAGGCTGGCCTTGAACTCACAGAGATCCACTTGCCTCTCCCCTCTTCCCAAATGCTGGGATTAAAGGCATGCTATGTTCCTGGTTAGATCTATATTTTGTGAAGAACCTTGACACCTAACACTGCAGATGTGCAGCCAGGCACAATGAGGCCTGGGAACCCTGGAGTCACCTGGAAAGAAGTACAGAGAGACCCAGGCTCCATCCCAGACCTATTGAGTGCTCAGCCATGCCTGTGTGTGTACTCACTTGGTGAGAGGCTTCCTGTTCACAGCAACAGACAAGGAAGTCGTCCACCCTTCTCAATGGGGGTTCTTAGCTGACAACATACTTTCCACATGTGTAAGTCACCAACAGCCCTTACCCTCCACAATCTTATATTTAAGGGATAATTCTTAGCCTTGAAACAAATCAGCAGCATTTGATATTTTGCATGTGGGTATATGAGTGGTGTGTGTGTGTTGGTACAGGATCTCTGATTCAGCAGCCCAGGCTAACGTGGAACTTCCTGTGCAGCCTCAAACTCACGTGAATACCCCTGCCTCAGCCTCCTGAGTGGAGGGATATCACTTCCTTTTGTGGAACAGGTTTTCTCATGGCTGGAGCAAGTTGCACTTGGCCTGTTCTTCCCTTCCAGGAGTCACTCTATCTCAGCCAATATGTCTTTGCTTGCCTGACTTTTTAACAGTGGAATAGCTCACATTTCATGCTTCTGATCTCTTCTGTGTTTAACCATCCTTGATGATCTTATCTAATTCCATGGCTTCTAGAACTTAGGACTTAACCTCCCTTTCCCAGGCCTACATCCCTGCTCTGAATCCCAGGCCAATAACTCTAAAAGCCCACTTGACAGCTCTACACTGGTATCTGCTAAGCATCTTACTATGTTTAAAATCAAGCTTCTAGTCTTCTCTCCTGGTTTGTATTAACTTGAACTGAAAACACCAGAAAGGCATTCACATTGCCTCCTTGCTTTCTTTCACATCAGTTTGCTATCAGTAAGCAAATTCTATTTATTGGTTATACTCCAAATATATATCACAAAGCCTAAGAGATGGCTTAGCCTGAAGCCAGCCACAGTGGTGCATGCCTTTAATTTCCGCAGGTGGATCTCTCTGAGTTCTAGGCCAGCTTGGTATACAGCATGAGTTCTAGGCCAGCCAAAGCTACACAATGAGACCCTGTCTTGAAACAAAACAAACAAATAAACAACAACAAAACCACTTGCTGCTCTTCTACAAGGCCCAGTTTGGTTGGTTGGCTTACAACCATCTATACTTCTAGCTCCAGGGCATCAGGTACCTGTAACCTCCAAGGGCATGCTCACTCATGTTCATATAGTCACACACACACACACACACACACACACACACACACACACACACACACACGCCACTACATAGAATTTAAAATAATACAAATAAATCTTGGAGTTTTGTTTTGTTTTAAAGGAGCTGGATGTAGTGGTACATGCCAAGAATTGCAGCACTTTGGAGGTGGAGGGCCAGGAGGTCATCCTTGGTTACATAGTGAGTTTGAGGCTAGGCTAGGTGTCTTAGGGTTTTACTGCTGTGAACAGACACCATGACCAAGGCAAGTCTTATAAAGGACAACATTTAATTAGGGCTGGCTTACAGGTTTCAGAGGTTCCGTCCATTATCATCAAGGCAGGAACATAGCAGTATTGAGACAGGCATCGTGCAGGAGGAGCTGAGAGTTCTACATCTTCATCTGAAGGCTGCTAGCAGAATACTGGCTTCCAGCCCTTAAAGCCCATGCCCACAGTGACACAGGCACTCCAACAAGGCCACGCCTCCAAATAGTGCCACTCCCTAGGCCAAGCATGTTTAAACCACAATGCTAGGCTATATGAGATGGTGTCTCAAGCAAACAAAGACACATATGTTTGTTTTTATATGGAAGTGTGTGTGTGTATGTGTGTGTGAAGAATAGTAAAGCTCACTGATACAGTACATATTTAATATCTACCAGGCCCTTGATTTTCAACACCAAAAATATCTAGACTCTGACTTCCCCACCACCATCCTCATATAGGTAATTGTCACCTAGATAACTAGTCATCGTATACAAGTGGCCTGCTAAGAGACTGTCAGACACATGCTCTATTGTCCCCTAAGTATGTTTTTTTTTTTTTTTTTTTTTTGGTTTTTTTGAGACAGGGTTTCTCTGTATCCTAAGTATGTTTTGAACATAATTGTTGTGGGGTATCCACCAGAAATGGCTACTTGGACTGGGTTTAAGCCAATAGACTGTCTTCATTAGCAAGCTGGCAACTACACTGGATGTTCAGGATTCCAGCTGAAGCCCGAGCCTTTCTCAGGGCAAGCCTTTAAGCACAAAACCCATGTCCTGGGTTGACACACTTGAGTTAGCCAGAACAGCCTGAAGTAGAACTGCAGAAGCCAAAAAAAAAAAAAAAAAAAAAAAAAAAAAAAAAGGTTAGTACATTTTGAAACTTTACCAGAACTAGGTCTTTCTTTTTCATTTTTGGCAGGTGGTGCTACGTATATGCTATTTTACCCCCTGAATGGTACTTCCATCAGGGAGTCAGATATGCTAAGGTCTGGGACCATGTTATAACAACAGCCAAAATGACCATGTGACATATGTAAATGAGATCATGTCACTCCTCTGCTCAAATTCTATATTGGCTTCTGGCTGCAAGAGAAAGTCAAATTCTTACACTGGCCTTCAAAGCTTCACTGATCTGTCCCTGACCCATTACCCTCTCTTAGCTACTTGCTAATTCTTTTAGCACTAGCATCCCCATAAACCTTGCAAAGGACTAGAACCAGTTCAACTGGCTTCCTTGCTTTTCTTTGACTGTGCCAGGCACAATCCTACCACTAGATGTTGCTTTGGCTAGGAATGCTCTTACCCCACCCTCAACCCCACCTCCACCAGAGAGCTCTAATGAGTTGACTTATTTCTCACAATCCCTGATTTAATTGTCACCTTTCGCCTTCCCTGGCCATGTCCTATGTCATATACTACCCTTTCAGATTTGTTTCAAAGAGCTTATTCACCATTTAAATATAATGCCTTCATCATTTTTATTGGATATTTTATTTATTTACATTTCAAATGTTACCCCCTTCCAGGTTTCCCTTCTAGAAACCCCTATCCCATCCTCCCTCCCCCCTGCTTCTATGAGGGTGCTCACCCACCCACCTACCCACTCCTGCCTCCCCGCCCTGGCATTCCCCTACATTGGGGCATCGAGCCTTCCCAGGACCAAGGGCCTCTCCTCCCATTGATGTCTGACAATGCCATCCTCTGCTACATACGTAACTGGAGCCCTGGGACCCACCACGTGTACTCTTTGGTTGGTGGTTTAGTCCCTGGGAGCTCTGGGGGGTCTGATTGGTTGATATTATTGTTCTCCCTATGGGATTGCAAACCCTTTCAGCTCCTTCAGTCCTTTCCCTAACTCCTCCATTGGGGACCCTGTGCTGTTCAATGGTTGGCTGTAAGCATCTGCCCAGGCTCTGACAGAGCCTTCTTCATCATTTATACTGATGATTCCCTGTCTCTTTCACTAAATTGGAATTTGTCTCTTTGGCTCCCCAGTCTATTCCCAGATCCTTGGCAAGTTCCTCATTTACAGAAAACCATCTAGAAGTAGGGGTTGAACGTACCCGAGAAAACATGAAGTAACAGGAGCATATTAGTACATACATGAGTGTCTGTAAGGGACTAAGACCACATTAGAGGGAGTCATTGTACAGGTAAAACAATTTGAAAGAATGGAGAATTGGAAAACAGAGGGCACTCTGCTTTTCTTCTCCACATAGAAACTTTAAGTACACATATATGGGTCATATATGTCCAAAGCAATATCAAACTAATTTGCAACTGTTTTCTAATCATTCCCCCTTCTTTTAAAAAGACTTAATTTATATATTTTATTTATATAAGTACACTGGAGCTGTCTTCAGACACACCAGAAGAGGGCAACAGATCTCATTACTGATGGTTGTGAGCCACCATATGGTTGCTGGAAATTGAACTGAGGGCCTCTGGAAAAGCAGTTGGTGCTCTTAACCACTGAGCCATCTCTCCGGCCCAGTCTTTCTCCTTCTAATACAGTTAGTTACCTTCTAAGTATTCAATAGCATTTTTGCAGAAATAAATGAAGAACAGCAAAAACTAAAATTCTAGAGCCAGGCATGGTTGTACAGGCCTGTGATACCAGCTTTTAGCAGAAGTTCAGAAGTTAATGGTCAGTCTTATTTACATAGCAAATTCAAGGCCTGCCTGGTATACTGAGACCCTGTCTCAGGAGGCAGGTGGATCTCTGTGAATTTGAGGCCAGTCTGGTCTATAGAGTTCCAGGACAGTCAGGGTTGCACAGAGAAACCCTGTCTCCATAAACAAATGAACAAACAAAACCAAAACACTGAAAAACCAAAACCAACCAAAAAATCCATTTGTTCCTTGTTTTGCTTGCCAAAAGCCCCTGCAAAATATTTAGTGAGGAGTGTTGTTGAAAGAAGTTATCAGACTAAAATTGGTGATTTTTTTTTTGAGTGTGTAGGAAGGCCTTGTGGCTTAGTTATCTGTTAGTATTCATGACAGACTTGACTTGGTTATAAGTCAACAAATTTAGAAGCAGTTCTTTAAAAAATATTTCTCCTTAAATCACATATATAAACACTAGTTTTCCTTTTTTTCTTTTTAGTTTTCTGAGCCAGTGTCTTATGTTGCCCAGATTAGTCTAATCCACTATGTAGCCAAGATGACCTTGAACTTCTGATCCTCCTGCCACCGACTCCCGAGTGCTGGGATGACAGGCTTGTAATCTGCCTGCTCTGTGTGGTGGTGAGGATGGAACCCAAGGTCCATGTGCACACCACTAAAGCACTCTAGCATCCGAGCTACTTCCCCAGCCCTAGAAACGCCACTCGTAAGAAACGAGACCAAAGTAAAACCCCTGACTCTTAAAACTTCTACTCAGAGGTGACATTTATCATTTCCACCCACATGTCACCAAAGCAAGTCACACAATAGTATAATCTCCTAAACCAAGGGGCTCTACAAATCACAAGGTAAAGCATTACCTGAGTGCTGGGTTGTTGTGGAAATGTTCTGATGGGACAGTCATCAAAGGTTTGAGCAATAATATAACCTAACACAGATTGTGATTCACCTTCACTTCATTCATTCCCTAACAAAATGAAATTAATGTACCTCGGATAAATTATTTTCCTGAAGATTAGGTTTGAAACCACCAACAGCAGAAACATTCAATCCTGTTCATTAAAGTTACATAGAGTGAACATCAGGTGTGTAAGTGCATACATACCTTGACCCAACACTTGGGAGGCAGAGGCAGTCAGATTTCTGTGAGTTTGAGACCAGCCTGGTTGACACAATGAGTTCCAGGCCATCCAGAGCTATGTATTAAGATCATATCTCAAAAACAAAACACAGAAACAAAACCCCCAAAAGGCTCATATGAAGGGCTTCTAAAATGTGGTCTGGGCTAGGTAGAATCCAAAGGCATATGAATTTATATTAAAATTCTACTGTAGAGCCAGGCATAGTGGTGGACTCCTTTAATCCCAGCACTGGGGTTTGCAGGATACAGGCAGGTAGATCTGTGAGTTCAAAGGCAGTGTGGTCTCTGCAGCAAGTTCCTGCATAGCCAGAGCAACAAAGTGAGACCCTGTCTTAAGAAAAAAAAGTTAACTACCTGCCATGCTCAGAGTTAAACCTCAGAGCACTGAAGCATACAAACCTAAGACCTGCTCAGGCATCTTGATAGGTAATTAAAAAAAAAAAATCAAGCCTACAAATAATGTAAAGTGCTGATAAAATAAATGATAAAATGAAGTGCAGGCAATGGGCTAAATGTGAAAATCCCCTAATTTTATGAACTTGTGTGAGAAACATATATTAGAGTACATTTTGTCATATATGAAAATAACCGGGGCTGGAGGGATGGCTCAGAGGTTAAGAGCACTGACTGCTCTTCCAGAGGTCCTGAGTTCAATTCCCAGCAACCACATGGTGGCTCACAACCATCTGTAATGGGATCTGATACCCTCTTCTGGTATGTCCAAAGATAGCTACAGTGTATTCATATGCATAAATAAATATAAATAAATAAATATTTTAAAAAAAAGAAAGAAAATAACCTTACTTCCATTTTCTTAAAAATAAGACTATCTTGCTTTTAAAATGTCAACTTCTGCATGTGGCTAGTCAAAAATCATAAAGGTTTATCATTTGGTCTTGGCTTTTTATTTTTAGACAGGGCCTCATTATATAACCCTGGCTGGCCTGGAACTCACTATGTAGACCAGGCTGGCCTCAAACTCACAGAGTTTGAGTGTGTCCAACTGTGTGTGAGTCCCCACTACATCCTTCCAAAAGTCATTTTGACACAAAAATTTGAAAGGGTGTAATTGTAACAAGCAAAAGTTAAAGTATGCAAATTGCAAATTCACCTAAGGTGCACTTGAACATAAAGGATCATGTATCTTATGACTCCATTTGTGTGTGTGTGTGTGTGTGTGTGTGTGTGTGTGTGTGTGTGTGTGTGTGTGAAATGTTTAGGTTAGGCAAATTAGAGCCAATGTAAACAATCAAGATTTATAGTAAGCCAAGTAGTGGTGGCATAAGCTTTTAGTCTCTGCTCTCAGACTTCTTGGAAAATTAGAAGATTCCATAGTCTTTTCTGGTAACTGATAAACAACTCTATGCACACACTAAAACCCACTGAATTATAATTTAAAAAATTGTCCGTGAACATTAAAAAATCCCATAACTTGACTAGTGGCATTTCTAGGGCTGGGGAAGTAGCTCGGGTGCTGGAGTACTTTAGTGGTGTGCACATGGACCCTGGGTTCCATCCTCAGCACCACACAAAGCAGGCACAACATTACAAGCCTAGGGGGGCTGGAGAGATGGCTCAGTGGTTAAGAGCACTGACTGCTCTTCCAGAGGTCCTGAGTTCAAATCTCAGCAACCACATGGTGGCTCACAACCATCCATAATGAGATTGGATGCCCTCTTCTGGTGTGTCTGAAGACAGCTACAGTGTACTCATAAATAAGATAAAAAAAAAAAAAACAAGAAAAAAAAAACAGTTGTTGCTTAAAAAAAAAAAAAAAAAAAAAAAAAAACCACACATTACAAGCCTGTCATCCCAGCACTCACGAGTCAGTGGCAGGAAGCTCAGAAGTTCAAGGTAGGAGGATCAGAAGTTTAAGGTCATCTTAGCTACATAGTAGAATAAAGTCTAATCTGAGCAACACAAGACACTAGCTCAGAAAACTAAAAAGAAAAAAGGAAAACTAGTGTTTATATATGTGATTTAGGGAGAAATATCTTTCAAAGAACTGCTTCTAAATTTGTTGACTTACAGCCAAATAAAGTCTGTCATGAAAAGGGTCCCCAAAGTAGGCAGACCAGTCAGATGCATGCCCCCCTTCACTGTAGTGGTCCCACAAGAACAGGAAGCTACACAACCATAACAAATACGCAGAGGAGCTAGATCAGACCTACACAAGCTCCTCCTTGATTGTTAGTTCTGTCTCTGTGAGCTCCTATGAGCTGTGGTTAATAGATTCTGTGGGCTATTTTCTTTTGGTGGCCTTGACCTCTCTGGCTCCTACAATCCTTCCTACCCATCTTCCACAGGATTTCCTGGGCTCTGCCTAATGTTTCACTGTAGATGTCTGCATGAAGCCTCTCTGATGATGATTATTATGCAACTGTCAATGACTATCGCAGGGCATAATTAGGAATCGTCTTGTTTGGGTCTGTCCAAGGTCTCTGGGCTCTCCAGACTTTGTTTCCTGGGGCCTCCAGGCAGTTGGTCTTATGATTTTATAATCATATCATTGAAACTGGTGTCTTTACAAATTTTTACATTTTCTGAGTTTGTTAGTTGTCCATGTGGAATGGAGTTTTCCTAACCACTCTACACCTAGCCATCTTGTTAAATTATTTTTAATTTTTTTAATAGATTTATTTATTTTATGTGTATGGGTGTTTTGCCTCCATGTATGTCTGTGTATCACATATGTGCCTGGTACTCTTCGGGCTCAGAAGAGGATGTAAGATTCCCTGGAATTGGAGTTAAGGATGCTTTTCAATTACCATATGTATGGGTGTGCTTCAAGTTAAACCCAGGTCTTTTGGAAGAGCAGCAAATGCTCTCATCTGCCAAGCTATTTCTCCAGTCCCTTGTTAAACTCATTTAATGCTACATCTCCCACAGACTCATATACTCCTCTAACAATATCACCTGTATATATATATTACTGTAGCTGTTTCCAGACACAGCAGAAGAGTGTAAGCCACCATGTGGTTGCTGGGAATTGAACTCAGGACCTCTGGAAGAGCAGTCAGTGCTCTTAACTGCTAAGCCATCTCTCCAGCCCCAACTTTCTAATCCTGTTTTGCTGAGGGTTTACTTATCATGAATAAGTATTGAATTTTATCGAATGCATATTTCTGTTAATTGGTATAGTATACTCTGTGTGTGTGTGTGTGTATGTTTTGCTGGGGACTGAACCCAGAGCTTCAACCATGCTAAGCATGCACTTTTCCTCTGAGCTATACCCCAGACACAGAAATCCACCTGCCTCTACCTCCTGAGTTCTGGGATTAAGGATATGAGCCACCACTGCCCATCTCCAATGTCCTTTTGTCTTTAATTGTAACCACAACAATTGTAACCACAACATTTAGGCAGCAATCTTCTTTTTTTCTAAGATTAAGTTCAGTTTATGACTAATACTTTGAATAAATCAAAAATGGGTAAAAGGTATTAATTTCATTTATGAATTTCAACACTTGGCCCATTCTGCCAGTTGGGAAAGGAAGTAGTAGGTATTAAACTGAGTGAGAGCTTTGGGCTTGCTGGGCTGAACTATAATACCAGCCTTTATTCCCACCCTTTAAAAAAGAGATTTGTTTAGTGTATGAGTATGGTCACAGGGGCCCAAGGAAGCCAGAGAGGGTTTTTTGGATTCCCTTGAGCTGGAATTCCTGACAGTTTTGAGTCACCAGACATTGGTGCTGAGAATTGAACTCAGTTCCTTAGGAAAGCAGCAAATGCTCTTAACATTTAAACCATCAATCACTCCAGCCCAATTCTGCCATCATCATTGAACTCACTTAACCCTTAAGCTATGTTTAGAGTATGACAGACAAAGTGCAACCCCTATTTAACACACACACACACACACACACACACACACACACTGTGTACAATTTTTGTCCTCCAGAAAGAGGAATGGTGTTAGGCACATGCCCCACCTCTAATTTCTTATGTGTCCCTTTATTGTGCTATTCTCAGCTAAACAACTAGCATAAAGGGTGCTTTGTTGAATAAATAAGTATTAACGTGGATTGACTCTTCAGTTCCTGGGAATCTTAAAATCACCCATAGGAAGGAGAGTAAAACTATGTCTATACTGCAGGTCCTGGAAGGGTTTGGACTGGTGTGGTGCTTACTCAAATATTTGGGAGGTGCAAGTTGTGTTGGCCCCTAGCTATCTGCTCCCTGTTTGATAGTGGGTAAGCTGACAGAGAATGCATGTAGGTGACGTTTGACTCTCTAGTTTCCAACCAATATCAAGTGTTGTATAGAATTGGGGGAAATCCATGCAAAACATGGTTGAGGATCAGAATTTTCATTTAATCATATCAGGTTCCAGACTGGAAATCCTAAAATTTGTTCATTGATGAAATGTAGATTAGGAATAATACTTAGAAGGAATTGCAACAGACACTTGAAGCCAAAGGAATTGGAAACTGTGTTCAAAGCAAGGTTTATGGAAATCAAGGAGTGAGTGTCCATAAGATGTCAGACTATGCATTCTAGAGAGAGAAAGTGGCACCCGTGTGCTATTAATGTAATTTTTACATGTGACCATGCATTCATTTATTTACTTGAGAACCCAGGAGCTCTCCAAATTCAGCCATCAGTCTTCCATCTTTCTTCCAAGACCTAATGGGGAAACCCCTATCATGGGCTTGTCAGTGAGGCAATGGGAATTTCCTGACCTCACAGAAGTCCTTGTGACAGCATTGCCACACCTTTCGGGCCTGGAGACGTCACAGAGGGCCCCCAGTCTGGGCCCCGTGGCTTCCGAAGGCTTTAGGGGAGCCGGCCAGCTGCTTTAGATACTTGGTCCTGGCTGCAGCAGAGGCTGCGCTGCTCCGCTGCTGGGAAGCAGAGGTGGGCCGGCCCTTAGGGTGTGGGTTGGGTGATTCTTGCTGGAGCAAGGCAAGTTTCGGGAAGGAAACGGGCAAGCAGAATTGTACAAGCAGGCCACTTACGTTTTCTTTCACGAAGAGACCCGCATCTTGCCAAGCCTCTTCAAGCTTGGTGGCCCTCCCAGACCGGTTGTGTGGGTCTATGAGGAGGCTCCTGCTAAGAAGTATGACCTGAGGTGGTGTCAGGAGAATGGCTCTCGTGAATAGAAAATGCATCTGTGACCTTTGCTCCTGCGGCAGGCATCACTGCCCGCATCTCCCTACCAAGATTTATGAGAAGACAGAGAAACCATGCTTTTTCTCCGAATACACCGAGAAGTATCCTACTTATCATTCTTACATGCCCCGAGAGTCCTTCAAACCCAAGGTGGAGTACCACAAAGTAAGTATACCAATGGAAGGCCTGTCCACAACAAAGAGAGACTTTGGGGCTTACAACATAGTTCCGGTGAAACATCATCTTCCCGAGAAGGTCACTCCAATCCAAGAAGAAATGGATTTTCTCACAACATATAATCAACACTACAACTACTGCCCTTCCAGTCGAGTGAACCCCATCAAACCTCGAGACAACAGACATCAATGTAATGACAAAATGGAGTGGGTGCCTACGTACAAAGCTGATTATTTACCTTGGAACCAACAAAAAAGATCTTTGATTTGTCCACCACAACAATCATACCGTCCTGCGTCCTGTAGGTTTGATCATAGAACCACACACCAGGACGATTATCCCATAAAAAATCCTGTGGATACTGTGAGTTACAAACCTCCACCTGGGCCCAAGCTCTGCAACCTCCCTGTGGAGAGTATGACAAGCTACAGAACGAGCTATGTGGCCCATCCTATGGAGAAGCGGTGTGTGTATGAGGGAGAGAAATATAAACCGTGTGAAATTCCTTTTGATGGCCTTACCACCCACAAAGATTCCTACAAGGGTTTGATGGGGGAACCTGCCAAGAGCTGGAAACCTGCACCAAATCACCCTGGGATAGGTATACCTTTTTCATCCAACACTGAATTTCGAGAAAAATTTCTAGCTTGGCCAACACCCAAGATTGTCCAAAAAGAGCCCATTCCCTACATCCCTCCTGAAGGAAAGATGGATCTTCTGACAACTTCGCAAGCCGACTACAAGAGCCCCAATGGTGCTCCTGCTCAGTCTTGCAGGCCAGCCATCCATTTGAAGAAGAGCGACCGATTTGAAGGCTCCACCACCAACAGAGAGGATTACAAACATTGGGCTAACATCCGCAGAGAGCCAGTCAAACCTGCTCCCCAGCTGAAATTTCCTGAAGAACCTATGGATTACATGACCACCAATCGTGCTCACTTTGTGCCTCATGTACCAGTCAATACCAAAACCTGCAAGCCAACCTGGTCTGGTCCTCGTGTGAACATTCCTTTAGAAGGTCAGACCACCTACTCTACTAGTTTCACTCCTAAGGAAATTCAAAGGTGCCCAGCTTCATACTCTGAACCCCCTGGCTACATCTTTGAGGAGGTGGATTCTGTAGGGCACAGGATGTACAGGCCAGCTTCCCAAGTGGCTTCTCAAGAGAGCAACCATCTTGGCTTTGGTGATTCGTAAAGAATTGGCAGTCACAGCCTGTCACTGAAAAATGGTTGTTTAGAAATTGAAATTGCACAGCACGTGAAAAGAAAACAATTGAGGATTATTGAATAAGGAGGATTCCCCAAAATGAAAACAACATAAACCAAACACCAAGCTTCATTGTCAATTTTAGGACATTTGTATGGAATAATAATCACCTAAAGAAAATGGCATGGAGCCACCAGCAGATAGACTCCTTTTAACCCTTCCTCGACTGTACCTCCCCAACCCCATTAACGTTCCTTGCTTTGTGCTCATGAAATCAAAGCTGGTCTCAAGAAAATATTTCTCTGATCTAGGTTCATTTTATTAACATGATCATTTGCCAAGCTTGAAGTGTCAATAATAAAATTTATATTGGGGAAAAAGTAAAATGGTGTGATCATTCATTTTTGTTCCTTAATTTCCCTTTAAGAAGTTTTGTAGTTAGCTGGCCAGTGGTGGTGCACGCTTTTAATCTCAGCACTTGGGAAAGCAGTGAGAGGCAGGTGGATTTCTGAGTTTAGTGCCAGCCTGGTCTACAGAGTGAGTTCCAGGACAGCCAAGGCTACACAGAGAAATTCTGTCTTGAAAAACCAAATACAATTTTTTGTAGTGTTGTGGATTAAAACCAGATACTTATACATGCTAAACCAGTCCTTGATCACTGCACTACACCCCTAACCCCGTTAATTCTTTTCATGCTAAACAGATTTCTGTTACTTATATATTGAAATTATCCAATGCAAAAATTTATCTGAGTATCAAAAACTGTTTTAATGTAAGAAATATATTCACCTTAGTTTCTAAGCAAACTGCACACTTACTGCATTGGTTTGGAATACAGAAAAATGTATGGATGTTTCCATATACCTGTATTGAAAAAAAAAACCCCAAACCATAAAATATGCACAAAAGTAACCCTAAGTCTATTAGCCCATTAGATTTGGTTTAAGTAATTTAGCAAAAATAGATAATATATAGATATAATGTGAAGTGAAAAAAGATTACTAAATTGTATATGGTAAAAAATTTTAAATTTAATTCATATAGTCTTTCTCTGTCTCTCTGTCAGTCTTTGTCTTTCTCTCTCTCTCTCTCTCTCTCTCTCTCTCTCTCTCTCTCTCTCTCTTTGCACTATAGGTTCTTGTGTGCATATTCTGGCTTCCAGTTTTGTGTTTTTATGGGATTCCTGAGTATGCAAACAAGTTGGTCTCTGCATCTCTAACTGTTTCTTAGGCCCTTTCTTGGGCTATTTCCTTTTGATTGTTTTATCCTATTCTAGTGTATTACTTTTTTGTTTTATCTTATATTTTATTATCCATTAGAAACATATTTGTTTCCTATTGAGAGACAGAAAGGGGATATATATGGATAGAGGAATGTGGGGAGGAACTTGGTGTAGATGAAGGGAAACACAATCAGGATACATTATTTGAGAAAAACATGTTTTCAATAAAAAAAAATCTGATTTTGATGAGGATTGTTTTGGATTGTATTGGTTTTTCTGAGACAGGGTTTTTTTTGTGTGTAATAGCCCTGGCTGTCCTGGAACTCACTTTGTAGATCCGGCTGGCCTTGAACTCACAGAGATAGTCTGGACATATAAAAATAGATTTCTTTTTATATGAAAAAAATCATTGAAATTCAAACTGGAACATGACATTTATTGTGTGCCTTATTTTCATAATTATTCTAAAATCATACTTGTGAGAAACTTTGCTAACTGTAATCTGGCACCTGATGAAAGGTTATTATCTGAAAATGACTTCAGAAAGAGGCAGACATTAGGTAAATTGTTGTGGATCATAAAAATTAATGTCGTCTCAGAAAAATAAACATAATCTATATATTTATGGGGAGCTAAGACTCTTTCTTCCAAGGACTTTTATTTTTGCTATCTATGCACTCAATTCCTGTTATAAAGCAAAGAAATACAAACACCTCTGATGCTACATTTTGCCATTATCGTTTTATAATTTAGAGGTTAGGAGGCAGTATTTTAACAAGGAAAATCATAACAAAACTTAATTAAAAAGACTTTTATTACTCTACAGTTTGCAAACATATTCTTTTCTCATCTACCTGTGTTTTGCTTATTTGCACTTTTTAAATGGTGCAATACTGTTATGTCATAGTACTTATATGATCTCTTTCTACTTTAAACTTTAAGAATAACTTATTTCGTGACCACGGTTAGAAGGAATGCAGGCGGGAAGACCAGAGCAGCAGCTAGCACAAAGGAAAACCGCGATTTTGCAAAGCAGTCTGTGAGGAGAGCTGACTCCAGACTTCTGGCTGTGTCTTCCTTGGGCCTAATTCCTTCAATCCAAACTAGGGTCTTTGCCTTAGGTTCGCGGCCTCAGGCCCCGCCCACAGCTCACGGCCCCGCCCTACAGATTTAGGCCCCGCCCCCGATCCGGGCCTTGCTTTACTAGTCCAGGCCCTGCCCCACTGACTCAGGCCCCGCCTCGTCGCCCCACTGTCAAGGCCCCGCCCCTCCGCCTTGGCCCCGCCCCGGCCGCCCGCCATATTGGTCCTTCTGTCCAAGTCGCTCCCTCTTGGAAGTGCTCTCTACGTTCCGGAGTCTCTGGCCCTCTTTCTGCCCTGGTTGCACCCGGCGTGTTGGCGAACAGCTCCCAGGACGTCCTGTGTGTGTCTGCAAGGTGAGCGGGAGTCATCATTTCGTTTGAGGCCCGGCCAGAGCTAGCCAGAGCTGCTTAAGAGCGCGCGCAGCCGGAGCTGAGCAGCCGGAGGAGCTGAGGGCCGCCGGGGCAAGGGGCGAGCTAAATTGGCGCGGGTCTGTAGACTGCTGGGCAACAGGGGCAGTTTGTCCCCTAGTCTCCTGATGACTGACGTAGGAAGAAAGACGGGTTTTCACATTCAAGCACGGGAAGAGGAGCACACACCCAACCATTCAGGACACACACACACACACACAAACACACACACACAGCGAGAACGAGCGAGACACTGACCAGAGAGGAAGAGATATAGATATATCCCTCCTTAAACCTCTCAGGAAAGAGATAAACCCCAAACATCTGGGAATAGGATGGTGGAACGATGCTCACAGGGACAATACAAATACTTGGGTATACACATATACACCAGTCTTTCCCCTAACCACTCGGAGGCACCCACACACTCGAGACCAAACCTTGCGCAGGAGTGACTGAGTAATGCTGGGGAAAGCAAGCTTGTGTTATTTGAGTTTGGCGATCTCTGACATTACTACCCTTTGACCCACTCAGGTGTTTGGAAGATAAAGCCAGGGCAAAGACCGTGTTGGCGGTTGGGAACATTGTCAGATATCAGATCTGGGCTGAGGTTTCAGAATCGCGTTCCTTTCTCCCTTCCATCTTAGTGAAAAGACCAGCCGAGACTTTTAAGTACTGACCAAATAGTTGATGAACGTATTATGGTTCTGTTTTGTTTTCTAAGTGATGACACATCCCGTGATCATACTTCTTTTGAGGAATAACTTTTCTGCAAGTTTCCACATTGGCACGTGACCAGTCTTTTCACAGCGTCCTCATAAAATCAACAGACTGAATTTGGTTTTTGTTTTGTTGGTACTGAGTTTTGTCTTTTTCCTTGCTAGCACCACTGCAATGGAAAATCCCTACACAGCCTGAAATCTCAACTAGAATAGAAGGAAACCCAGGGCTTTCAACTAAGGACTGTTTCCCTTTTTCTTTTCTTTCTTTTTCTTCCATTGCTGGAGACCAAGCCTAGGGCTTTGTGCTTGCTAAGAAAGAGCTGTACCCCTGTGCAAAACTCCCACCTCCCTCAGCTAAGGGACTTAAGTATCCTGCTTTTACTTTGTCTTATAATCTTACATCGAAGTTAACCACTTCTTGCTTAGTGCTCCAAGTAACTTAACATATTCGAGTGTCGTATCTAAGTGGCAGTGTCTTCTTGCTTTTGGGGTTCTTCAAGTGCATTGTAGTGTATCCCTGTACTGGAACATTGATGGTTTGGAGGCTTACTTATTTAGAACATTGGGGGAATTTAAGGATATTTATGTTTTATTTTCTGGTTAAAGTAGACAAGCAAAAACCAGAACACCCATTGCTGGAGAGTAGGAAAAGACATTGGTGGTCGTCTCTCTTTTCGAGCCTGATCCTTTTACATTTTACCAGTCCAACTACTTCCATTTTATACTATATTACTCTGGAGGTCTGAAGTTCTTAGTTCTAGCAATTTCTTTTTTCTAACCTCCCTCAGTCTTTTTTTTTTTTTTTTTTTTTTTTTTTTTTTTTGGCCATTTATTGGGAAGTCGTCCTCTGGCTCATACAAGCTGGTTCTGTTTGAGTCAGTACTCTCTGCACCCTTTCATTTTCCTGGTGTTTCCAAAGCAATGGTTCTGTTACAAATGAGAACGGCTGGTACCCGGGAGGGTTAGATTTTGTTTCCAAGGTCACTTAGGGAGTGAGGGAGCAGTGTTGAAATTCAGACATGTTTGTGGGCTTTTTGGAGTAGTAGTTTTGCACTGGGAGGCAATTTTATCCTCTCAGGGGATATTTGAAAAATTTTGGAGAAAAAGCATATTTGGTTCATATTCCAGGTCATACTGGGCTTCTACAGTTCTTTAAGCACAATGTCATTTTACTGTTTAAGATAGCATTTTTATTATTTTAAAAGCTTGCTGGGGGAAATTCTCTGAGGTTTATGAATACCTGGTAACAGAATCTCTCTTTTTTTTAAAGCTGGCCTCAGTATTGGTGTTAGGAAGAGGCTGGCGTTGAATTCCTGATTCTACTGCCTCAGCCTTCTAAATTCTGGGATTACAGGGATGGGCTACCACACAGTTTCAGAACCATTTTGTTTAAGACAAAAATGACAAAAAAGCCGGGCTGTGGTGGCGCATGCCTTTAATATCAGCACTTGGGAGGCAGAGGCAGGCGGATTTCTGAGTTCGAGGCCAGCCTGGTCTACAGAGTGAGTTCCAGGACAGCCCAGGCTATACAGAGAAACCCTGTCTCAAAAAACCAAAAAAAAAAAAAAAAGACAAAAAACTTTTGAGGTACTACTAGGCACCTCTGCAGGTGACTTAGGGGGCTTGGGGGTTTGTTTTTTCATCCTTCTGTCATCCACAGGTATTTTTTTTGTGGGGCACTGGTACATACGTGCTGCCCAGAAGGAAGAATGGTGGCAAAGCTTTTACCTTTCTGAAGCTGGCAGTTGAGTCGACATCATAAGACCAGGTTCTTACATAGTCCTAGAATAGAATTTATTGTTTGGACTACTTGGCAATAGAGGTCAGGTGTCATTAAGGAAAGAACACATCCACACACAGCACATAAGTACGTGTGTCATGGCATTTTTTTTTTTCTGGATATACTTAGATGGAGTGAAGAACAGTTGCTGAGTTCGTTAAAGCTTTGTAGTACAGTTGAGTTAGGCGTGTGTGCCTTTTTATTTATTCTTATATCTATTTCTTTATTTCAGTTTTTCCAAGACAGCGTTTCTCTGTGTGGCCCTGGCAGTTCTGGAAACTACTCTGTAGACCAGGCTGGCCTCAAACTCACTGAGATCTTCCTGCCTCTGCTCTGCCTCCTGAGTGCTGAGATTAAAGGCGTATGCCACCACTGCCTGGTCCAATTTTTTTTTTTAAATATAATATATTAATATAATAGGGTCTCACTGTGGTTTCAGGAGGCTGGCCTGCAACTCAGTCCAACTCAGCCCTTTTGCCAGTGTTCTTAACTGCTCAGCCATTTCTCCAGCCTATATAATTTTCCTTTTGGTGGTTTTCAGCCTGTTTTTACCATGCTTGTCTGAGACCAGGTGTCAGTTATTACCTTTGGCATGGGGATGGGTGTTTATGTATCAAAAAGTGTTGAATCTCTTGAGGATTTCCTGGGAAAACATTCATATAGTAGGTTTCTTTTCGGATGTGAGTATATGTGTATGGTATATATGCACATGTGTGTTTGGAGGCCAAAGAAGGATGTGGAGTGTCCAGTTGTATATTCCACCTATATTGCCTTGAGACAGTTTCTCACTGAACCTGGAGCTAGGCTAGTGGTCAATAAGCTGTAGCAATCCTTCTGTCTCTATCCTTCACTAAATTGCTGGAGTGACTGGTGTTCATGGGACTATATCTAGCTTTTTCTGTCAGTTCTGGGGATTCAAACTCGGTCTTTTGCTTGTAAAGCAAGCTTTCTTATCCATGGAGCCATCTCCCTGGCTCTGTTTCTTTGGATTTTGACCCTGCCATTGCACGATGTTTTTTTTTTTTTTTTTTTTTTTTTTTTTTTTTTTTTTTTGCTAATGAATATAGATTTCTCTACCTCTTACCAGATGCTCTGTTCTATAATGTGTGTGGTGGTGGGGACACTGGAATGCTGAATTTCATATCATACCAGATTGCTAGCACATGCAGTTTAACAAAAGGTATACTTTTTTTTTTTTTTTTTGGTTTTTCAAGACAGGGTTTCTCTCTGTAGCCCTGGCTGTCCTGGAACTCACTCTGTAGACCAGGTTGGCTTCGAACTCAGAAATCCGCCTGCCTCTGCCTCCCAAGTGCTGGGATTAAAGGCGTGCGCCACCACTGCCTGAAAGGTATACATTTTTTTGTGACCCCCCTCCAAAGGTCAAGAGGACTTGGTGCCAGGAAGTCTTGCTCAGTCCTTACTTGTCTTCCTGCTCTAGTATAGTTAATTCACCACATTTCTTTCTTTGTAGAAAGAGACACCACTTAATGGGTGCAAGAGTATATGTATCAGGTAGAGACAGCAAATCATTAACTGCCACATAATTCTGCCCTGGGCAGTTTGTTGGTTAAGCAGCAGGAGGAAATAAGCCAATTAGAAGTGGTGCCCAGTGAGGCTAAGTTGAAAGCTATGTAGATAATAAAAGCTAGTTAGTATAAGAAAATAGGGTTTGTGACTACCAGGCCATCCACAGATGCCATTTATTAAAGGGTTGATGGGAGAGGAGGAGCTGAAGTCAGAAAATGCCTCGGGGAGTTTGGTGGGAAATCTAGAAGCAAATGAAAGGTCAGGGTACCTGAGGCAGGACACCTGGAACCAACTACATATGTATGTAGGTAGGTGTGGTTGGGTGTCAGGCAGGCCTGTGGCAATCCCAAACCTGGTTTGCTTCAGGGTGCCTGGGCTGGTTAGATAACTTGGAGGAAAAATCTGTTTCCCAATGTGACTCTTGGTACTGTACATACTGTGATGTGCTCTGGGTATTTCCACATTCTGGATTTTTCCATTACATTTTGTTAATTTTTGACCCTGATGATTTCAAGCTGTAGAATGTCAGCTTTGTTGGAAACACATACAGGACATGGGGATGTATAGTCAGTGGTTGTTAAGTAAGGTCTATATGAGTAGAGGGAGTGTGTTTAAGAAAAGGTGTAGCAGGCAGGCCTGGCTTCATACTCCATGGACACAGATTTCACTTTTGTCTGAGGCTGAAGGCATTATATTTGCCAGTGTGTTGACCGGGGCTGGAGACAGTATGGAAGCACTCCATGCATTCATTCCATGACCAGTTGTTGTTTTCTAAATCTAAGGGTGAGGGGTAGCAAAACAGTATATAAGGTCTCTGAGCTATTTTAATCCAGGTTTTGGTGATTTGGATTAGGTGCCAGGTACAGAGGTTAAGATATCTTCTAGGAGGCTGTGTCTCAGAAGCAGCTGTGTTAGCAGAGTTAGCAAAATGTGAAACATCTCATTGAGTAGAACTCTAAAAGATGGGAGTGTTGAATGATTCTAACAGGTCCAAAAAGGCCAGGCATGGCAGTACATGCCTGTAACCCCAGTATTTGGTAGGCAGACAGGGATCAGGACTTCAAGGGCATTGTTGACGATATAGGAAATTCTATGACAGCCTGGGTCACATGAGACCCTGTCTCCAAAACAAACAAAATAAAAACATGTAGAAGTCTCTGAGGGTGCCATCTTTAGCTTACAGGGTTGCTGTATTCGTGGTTGTTTGATCTGGTAAACTTACCTGGAATACATACATGGTGGAGGAGGAAGTCCAAGAAACTGCTGGGGGGTGCACACATTGGTGAAAGCAGGCTATTCTGGAATGAACTCTAATTGTCTTAAATACAATTTGAAAAAGTAGTTGTTTTGGAGCACCAGACAGCTGCCATCCTTAAAATCTGCATTTAATTTTTCCTCTGTGATCTTGGGCAAACTCAACTTTACAAAGTTAAGTCACTAGAAGGAATTCATGCAATGCAGTGTTGAAATTGTGAACTCCCTTGAGCATGGTACCATACAGATGCTAGCATCTCTGTTTCCTTTAAACATTTTTAAGTAGCCTGCCCTACTCCTGTGAAGCCACATAGTTTCTGAACCATAGGATTTGAAGTTGGTGTTTTCTATTAGAGTTTATGCAGTTAAGGGCTTAGTGGTAGGGAAACAAGGCGTTAAAGTTGGTTTTAGTTCTCCATCATTCTTTTTAGTAAGTCTGTAAACTTTTTTCCTTGGGCTTGCTGATTGGGGATTGCTGATACTTGGTTGCAGAGCTGAGAGCAGGGGCTCCACAGGCTGTCCCTCCATCCCTTCCTCTTTTCTCCCTGTTTCTTACTGTATGCACTTGTTCAGGAAGTTAGTGTGCTGTGGTGGTAGGAGGGCATCTGTTCTTTCCCAGAGTGTTTCAACTTGTAGCCTTTATCTGTCTTGGTGGTTGGGAAAGTGCTGGAGAGCTAGGCAGGGCTTTTTCAGTTCTGTGGCCAAGTTTCCTTGTTAGTCATTTTTTTCTTGACTTTCACAGTGCCACAACTATAATGGTAGCTTTATACTTTCTAAATTATTTTTGTTGTTGTTTTTGAGACAGGGTTTCTCTATATGTAACAAAGCTCTGGCAGTTCTGGGACTTGCTTTGTAGACCAGGATGGCCTTGAACTCATATCCCAGAGATTGCTAGGAACGGAGGTGTGTTCCAGCATCACTGGTAAGTTTTGGTGCTGGCTTGCATCTAAAATTGTTTTTCTTGGTGTCTTTTCTGGCTTTGTACTTTTTTTGAGATTTTTCTGTTAATTGGTGGGAGTGAGGCTACCACTTTTGACCTACTGTGTTTAGTTAGGCCAGGGAATGATTTTTTTATTTTTGTTAACGTTCATCTGTTGAGCTCTGAAGCATGGAGGATAGTGTCTGATCTGCGAGTGGTTTTAAGGGACTGTGCCTTAGATATTGTAATGGTTAGTGTTGTCAAGTTGACAGAATGTAGAATCATTTAAGAAATGGGCCTCTGGACATTTCTGCTTAACTAAGGTGGGAGGAGGCGCCCCCCCCCCCCCCGGGGGGGGTTAGCTCCATTTATTTATTTATTTATTTATTTATTTATTTATTCTGGTTGGGATCCTGAACTGAATAAATGGAGAAAAGGAATCTTTTCAGGTTTTTGTTGCCTTGACTTTCCTACTGTGGTGGTGGACTGTATCCTTTGTCTCCCTGTGTTAATTGTAAAGGCAAAATGTCTTTTTCCCCTAAGTTCCTTTGTCAGATTGTTTATCACAGCAACAGGAAAAAAAACTAGGACAGATTTTTTTGTTTTGTTTTGTTTTTCGAGACAGGGTTTCTCTGTATAGCCTTGGCTGTCCTGGAACTCACTCAGTAGACCAGGCTGGCCTCGAATTCAGAAATCCACCTGCCTCTGCCTCCCAAGTGCTGCCACCACCGCCCAGCTGGACAGATTCTTAATAGCTGTTATAGTAAGCAGCAGCTGATAAGATAGAGCTCTGTGACTCAAGAAGACAGTGGCAATGGGTTGGGAAGGAAACAGACACAATTCTTTGTATGATTGAATCAGGTATAAGACAAGAGAAAGATAAATAACATTCTTTGACATACAGAATTTGAATATCATCATTATAAAGGGGTTGGAAATTCTTGTGTGGCCATGAGGTGTGAGAGGGTGAAGGCAGACTTTAAGGAATCGCTGGTGTTTATAACCAGTGAGAAGAGGTATGGACTTCGGCCTCAGCTTTGAGGGATTGTTAAGAAAGGGAGCCACCTGGCTAAAGAAAGGTGAGGATGTGTAAGAGAAAGCAGAGCCTGCTGTCAGGAATCTTATGGACTATTTTAGGGAACATTTTCAAGAGGGAGAGGGGTTATTGTCCTGTAATATAGGTCTCATTTTTGTAATAATGGGGAGTGGCCTGTCCTGACTAAGACTTGAAGGATCCCACCTTGCCTCTTGGCAAATGTGTGGTACTAGAAAAATACTTTGGGAAGAGGGCCTCCATTTTCTTAGTTGTTTTTGATAATATGTGATTACCCTTCTTCAATTCTGTGGCATGTACATCTTCAAGGAATTTGCTATTATCATGGCCACAGGTGGAGGGACTGGTCAGTTCAAACAAAGCCAAAACCTTCATTCTTTCTGATGAAGAAACTTTAGGGCCCTGTATACCTAAAGGCTCTCATGTGAGCAGTGAGAAGCCATTGGATTGGCTAGTGCTCATTTTGATGACCTGCTGATGTTTCAGGGAATGAAGGTGTGTGACTCTAGAGACTTAGGTCTGGTGTGGAGGCAGATGGGGAATTGGCAGTGAAGGGTAGAGTTAAGTCCAGGCTTTCCTGTGAGAAGAATGCAATCCAGCATCTCAGTAGGACTAAACTGGAGTGCTGCTTATGGACAGCTGTCACTTACATCCTGTAAACAGAACTTTGTGAAGAGCTACTCGCAGTGTCTGCCATTGGACTCATGGCAACCTCTCTGTATGTAGGATGGAATCTCTCTCTCTCTCTCTCTCTCTCTCTCTCTCTCTCTCTCTCTCTCTCTCACACACACACACACACACACACACACCCCATTGATGTGTTGATCATTTTTGAGGGACTTTGAAGACGATGACAAGCCTTTAATCCCAGCACTCAGGAGGCACAGGCAAGCGGATCTCTGAGTTTAAGGCCGGGCAAGTTCCAGGACAGCCAGGGCCACATAGGGAAACTGTGTCTTGAGAAAAAGCAAGCAAACAAAAAAAGACTGATGACAGCAGTTGGTTACTTGCACATGACAGGCATAGGACTGAGCCCATCAACATTCCATCTTAGATGGGGAAGGACCTCAGAAGAACCTCCCTCCTCTCAACAAGGCTGAAGAGCTTAGGTAGTTAGTTAATGGTTGTTGGAGGAAGGAGAGTCATACTTTACTGGTAAGTTGCCCTTTCTTAAGTAAATAACCCTCTATCTGTGCTCATTTAGGTAACACTGATTAAATGAAGTAGGCTTTAGGAAGGAAGGAAGGAAGGGAGGAAGGGAGGAAGGGAGGGAGGAAGGAAGGAAGGAAGGAAGAGGAGGCCGGGAAGAGAGGCATCAGGTGTGTGTGGGGTATGATCAAAGTGATATATGTATGTGATATAAAGATTAAAAGAAACCTAATGAAACCTGAGGCTGGAGCAATAGCTTGGTTGGTAAAGTGCTTACCTTACAAGCATGAGGACTGAGTTTGATTCTCAAACCTAGTCAAAATGTAGAAAATGACAGTCAAAAATGCCAGGCATCGTAATCCCAGCACTAGGGAGGTAGACATAGGAGGGAGGATCCCTGGGGCTCTCTGGCCAGCCAGACTGGTTGGCTTTAGGCCAGGGAGAAGACCCCGTTTCACATGAGGTGGATGTCACTCAAGATGGTTCTGTGCCTTTCACATGCAGCACTGCACACACTCCATACATACACATGCACCAGACCACAAGTCTAGTGAAAGTGCTTCTAATCTTTCTAGTATGAAGCTCACACATACAGGTTCCTGTTTAACTGTTATACTCATCTGAGCCTACTTGGGATTCTAGGGGGTTACCGGCCTCATGTTCATTCACTGTGCTGTAGACCTCTATTGTCTGATACAGTAGCCATTAGTGTTATGAAATGCTTTAATTAAAATGATGTGCAAATGAAAATTCAGTTAAGCAGACTAAGCACATTTCAGATGTTCAGTGGCCACATGTGGTTCACGGAGCACTTCTAGCAATACACAAACTCTGAAGTATCTACTAGTTAGCTGCTTAATTGACTCTTTTGTCCTTTTACCATACCTAACTACAGAAATGTTCTTTTTCATGAAAAACTAATTTTTAAGTCAAATTAGATGCTCCAATTTCCAGAAAGAGTACTTGAAGTGAGTTATTTAAATAGAGTGTGTGCTTTGTCAATGATAGTTTGGTTTGATTTATTTATGGTTTGATTTCTAGTTTTTTGTTGTTTTAGTTTACCTTTCCTATCTGTGAGGCAGTACTTAGTGCTACATAATCTATTTCACCTGGTCAAATCTTGAGCCTCCAAGTTGGCCTGTTGTTGTATTTTCCTTAGTTCTGGTTTGTTTGTTTTTGGTTGTTTTGTTATCTTTTTGCTATACAGCTAGTACTCTTTAGACTCCCATTCCCTTTTTCTCTCCCCTCTCCTCTCCCCTCCCTTCTTCCTCCTCTAGTCTCTCCTTTCCCCTTCCCTATTCCCTTCTCCTTCCCCCTCCCCTCTTCTTTCCCTTTCCCTCCCCTCCCCATTAGATCTCACTATTGTAGCCCAGGCTGGCCTTGAACTTCTGATCTACCTGTCTTTGGAAATTTATAAGCATGTACCACCCCTGTCCTGTCTAAAACTCAGCTTCTTAAGCTATGCAATTAATTAAATGGTAGATATGTCTCTAATTAGGACATTCTGGATGAATGAATGCAAAAGGACCTGTGAATTTGGGGAGGGAAAAGAACTCTTCTAAATTTAAATCAGGAGTGATAAGTTCAATTAAAAATTTCAGGAGTGAGAAGTTGCAAAGGGACAGTCTGAAATGTGTTTCTGAAGTTTTGAGGAGGTGGCTTACCAAAGGGAGCCTGCTCTCCCTCTAGTATCTATCTGATTAAAGGATTGTGCTAGTTTTCCGGCATGTACATTCCCACCCCTAGTTAATTTCAGTCAGTAGTACTAAGTCTCATTAGAATTACAAGAACCATTTTTTCCCACATATTTTAATGGATATAAAAAATAGAATGGAGAATTTACATGTTAAGTACAGATAGAAATAGAATAATAGAATAACAAAAATAACGGGGAATGCTTTATTTTAGCATTTATTTGCATTTCACCACGTGCAGAGCATTTTACTCAATGTGGCAGACAAAAATAGGACATATGAATTCTCATCTTGGGGTTTCTATTGCTGTGATAAAATACCATGACCATGAACAACTTGGGTTGAAAACTTAATCTACCTATCACTGCCAATTTCCCCATCTGCCTCCTGACCAGATTAACTCTCTGTGTAGTCACTTCCGTTTACAAGTCTCATATCACACTCCATTGCTGAGGGGAGTCAGAGGACGAACCCGGAGGCAGGAACCTATACAAAAGTTTGCACCCCATGGCTTGCTCAGCCTACTTTCTTAGCCAGGACCACCAGCACAAGGGTGGCATATCCCACAGTGAACTGTGTTCTCCCACAACAATTACCAATCAAGAAAATATACAACATGCTTGCCCACAAGGCCGATCTAGAGGGATTATTTTGTCAATTGAAGTTTCCCCTCTTTGAAAATGACTCTAGCTTATGTCCGGTTGACGTAAAACTAGCCACCACCATGACCGTATGACATAGATGTTGTGTTCCTCCAAGGGAGTTGACATTATAACAGAGAAACAGGCACATGCAACATGGAGCATGTAAGCAGGTAGAAATGAGTAATGATTGTACAAAGAGAGGGAGCTGTGGGGCCTCCTGTCTAAAGTGGCCTGAGCTGGGGCTTGATGGCTGCCTTGTATCATTGTGGTGGGACTGTGCCTCCTGGACCAAGGCTACAGCCCATGTAGAGATGGGGGAATCCACTGAAGTTCCACATAGCTTTGGGAGTGTGTGGTGAGTTGTGCAGTATCTGGGACGGACTTGGGAGGTAGATAGCAGTATGTGCTCTTAACTGCCGAGCGCTGCTCTCCAACTTCCCTAGTTAGCTAAGTGATTTCCACTTGCTCAGCTAAACTCTTTCTTTACTTTTTTTTTTTTTAAACAAAATTTTGCAGGGCAGTGGTAACACATGCCAGCACTTGGGAAGCAGACAGATCTCTGTGAGTTTGAGGCCAGCCTGATCCACAGAGTTCCAGGACAGAGAAACCCTGTCTTGAAATAATCATTTTTCTTCTTTTTGGGAGAAGTTGGAGATATACATATATATATATATATATATATATCTTCTCAAGTTGACAATCAAGAAGAAAAATATGGGGTATTCTTAAAATACTGTGTACTACATCTTTGTGAATAGTGAATGTTTTTAGCTAACATTTTTATTAGAAGGCATGGTAGACATGTTGACTACTAAAGCCTGAATGGAAATGTTAGGAGCATAGCTTAAGGGGTTTAGTTAGAATTGGAAGTATTTGAGAGAGGTGAGGTCTAGCTGCATTGGCTAGTGGGTTTCAGAGTTAGCCAGATACCAAAAAAAAAAGAGATGGGGATGGGGATGGAAGCAACCAACAAAAAGCTGGAAGTCTAATGGTAAACATCTTACTGGAGAATCAAGCAAGACACAACCACCTCAGTGTTGGTATTTAAGACCAGCTGACACCATTGGCAGTGTGACAGAGATAGTAAGGTATCCATCCTAGCTCTACTTGATATCTTCTTCAACTCACTGATTCTGTGGCAGTCAGTTACTTTTCTGGGCTCTATCTCACCAAGGCTTCTACTGCTGAAGGTATCTCAGTGGCTTTCTTCAATCCTAGTGTGTAGGCAGAAATCCTTCCAGTGGCTTCCGAAGACCTTGACTACTTATGATTCCTTACCTCCAGTCCCTGCTTCCTAGTAAACTTAATTCTTCACCTGCCTCAGGGTCTCCCAGTTCATCAGGGTTCCTGCCAGAGGAACATCATCACCTGCCAGCATCAGGATTCCTTGGCAGAGCCTTGGAATGTGTTGGTCCACTGCACCTTTATTTTCTCCGTCTCCTATGTTAACCTGCTTCCCTGAATCAGGTAACCCTCTGCCTTCGAACCAGGTATTAGTTAAGGTTGCTTCCTAAGGACAGCATGTCACTAAATTTGAGATGTGGTTGGAACATACCACAACTGGAAACAGATGTTCAGGCTTTCATTAACACAGGGTAATACAACCTAGTTTCCCTCTGGTCCTGGCAGGTACTTTTTACCTTACCTGAAGCTTAGCAGTTAAAGTAGTTGGCTTGAGTTTGGGGGAACATGTATGTAAAGTCCTGATGGTGGCTGGCATTGTACACTGCTCTGTGAGATACTGTCAGGCAAGGCCTAGGCCGGACTAAGGGAGCCTCACATTTGGACATTGTACTCCTGACTTACTAGGGGAAATGGTGGTATGTTAATAGGGAAAGGGTGCCCTGTTAATATTTCAAGTGGTTTTTCAATTGAGTGTGAGTAATTGTACTCTGTTCTATGTGCCTTTCATTTGTAGGACCTGCTACAGTTGTGACTTTATGTAGTGTTCCCTTGGGGAAGAACTGTGTCATTTGCATTGTTAATGTGTGGCACACAGTAGGTGTTATCTAAATATGCATTGGAAAGTTGCTTTTGCCTATTTTATGAAACTGGAGGCTTCTATGGAGATTCTGAGAGCTGTAGACATTTGATCATGATACTTTTTAAATACAACACACTTGGTTGGGGATGTGGTAGAGCCTTTCCTAGCATGCAGGAAGCCCTGGATTTGATTCCGAGCACCTTATAAAACTGGGCATGGGGCTGCATACCTATAATCTTGACATTCAGGAGGTAGAGACAAGAGGTTTCAGACTTGGAAGCTTATTTTTAGCTAACACTGAGTTTGATGCTAACCTGTGCTATATGAGGCACTGCCTTACAAAATTCAACAGCAACAAAACCCTAGAGCATACTCAGACATACTTCATGGTGTATATTGGCAGATTAAGCCTAGTTCTTTTGAATTAACTTGTTCTTTTGCAGATCTTGGAATAAAGGAGCAAATGAAAAGCTTACTGCTTCCACTACTTTATTTTCTTTATAAATGCAGTAACAACAGCAAACTCTCAAAAAACCAAAAACAAACAGTCCAGCAGTTGTATTTGAAGTACCCTAGTAGCTGGGCTTTGGTGTGTTTTTTTCATATTAATAGCTTAACTATTTTACTAGCTGTGAGATCTTGCATCATACGTAACCTCTTTCAATCCTATTGGCAGTAATAGGAAAAGTTATGTCTTAAATAATTTTTTATTACTGTGAAGACACACCATAACTAAGACAACTTATAAAAGAAAGTACTTATTTGGGGGGTTGCTTACCGTTTTAGAAAGTGAGTCTATGACCATCAGGGTGAGGAATATGATAGCAGGCATGGCACTGTAGCAGTAGCTGAGAGCTTATATCTGATTCATAAGCAGAGAAAGAGAGTGAGACTAACTGAAATGGCTGGGCTTTTGAAACCTCAAAACCCACCCTCAGTAATATACCTCCTCCCATAAGGCCACATCTCCCCAAAACTTACCAAAACAGTTCTACCTACTGGACTAAGCATTCAAACGTGTGAGCCTGTTGGGGTGCTCTCATTCAAACCACCACAGATAAGGAACATGAGGAGTAAATGTCAGTCATAGGGCTCTATCACTGTTAGCTGCTGCTGTTTTATCCTTAATCCTAAATGCAGCATTTAAAAAAATCTGTTTAAATTGATTGAATGTGTAAGTTAAGGACTTCTGTATGTAAGTTTCACAAAAATGCCCTTTCTTTAAAACAGGGTGATGGTGGGTGTTGCTGAAGAGATGGGTCATTGTATAAGAGCCCCTGCTGCTCTTCTAGAGGACCTGAATTCAGTTCCTAGCACCTGTGTCAGGTGTCTCACAACTGCCTATAATTCTGCTGTGGGCATGGTGGAGTTGGTGGGATTTCCTTTTCTGGCTTCTGCCATCACTCCCCCCTGCCCCCACACAGCATGTACTCACAACACACACACACACACACACACACACACACACACACACACACACAAATAGTAAAACAATTTTAAAAGATGGTGGGGGGAGGATGAATTTTGGCTCTTTAATGAAGGGGTGTGGATATAAATTGTTCTGTTTCTAGTGGTTTCTGAAATTTGAGTATTAAAAAATGGCTATTAAAGAACCTGTCTGTAATATCACTCCTTTCAGACTTCACGTTCTCATTTCACAGAAAGTTCCTACACTCTTCTAATGAGCCTGGCACTGGTGAAGCACCTGTGTGCAGACATCACAGTAAATGTTCCAACAGCCCCTTGGATGGAGATACTGCTGTCCATCCTGTTCCCATGCAGTTTCAGGATATTAAGTTCATCCACCCTTGGGCTGGGCCCCTGGCTTAGTTGGTACTAGAAACATGCTTTTCCTGCTGACACTGCTTTCAGTCATGCATAGAAGACTTTGCAGGGAGAGCCTTAGACTGAACAACTGGGGATGCAAGGCAAAATAGTCTTTTATGCACGAATCAGAGTCAGCAGGGAGCACATGTTCCCAGGATCATTGGTGCCCCTCCCTCAGCTCCTCTAGTTTCCCTGTGTTATCCTTATTTCATTGCCTGGGGCATGGTTATTCTCAGCCACCCAAAATTTGGGCAAGCATAATTCCCAGTATAATTTTATAGCTGTGCCTATTTGTGAATGTTAGAAAAGAGGGTGGGCAGGTAAAAATTTTGACAAAGGAAAAATAGTGATCAAAATACAGAATTCGATTTAGGGCTGTTTTTAGGCTGAGATAGATTATAGATAACACTTAGATATTTTTAAATTAAAAATAAAGATGTAGGGCTGGAGAGATAGCTCAGCAGTTAAGAGCACTGACTACTCTTCCAAAGGTCCCAGCAACCACATGGTGGCTCACAACCATCTGTAATGAAATCTGATGTCCTCTTCTGGTGTGTCTGAAGAGAGCAATGGTGTACTCATATACATAAAATGAATAAATAAATATTAAAACAAAAATAAAGATGTAGTTGCATGATTTTTTTAAACATTTAATTCTTTTTACACTTAAAATGATGAAAACAGGCACAGGCCTGCAATCCTAGATACTCTGGAGATTGAGGTAGGAGAAACTGAAAATTCAAGGCCTGGCCTGGACTGCAGAGCAAGTTCAAGGCTTGTTTGGGCAACTTAGTAAGTCCCTATCTCAAAATGAGAGGTAATAAAAGGGCTGGAGTTATAGAATTCATTGGTAGAGCTTGCATAGCATACACAAGGCATTAGGTTCAACCAGTAATATCATAGAAGGAAAAAAATCATCAAAACAAATGCATATCACTAATGTGAGCGTTTTGATTTTCTTTGCAGATAATGATGTTTGAACTGAACTTCTAAGGTAAGGTTTATGACCTGTCTATTATGATTTTTAAAATTCAGATGTTTTTATTTGTAGAATTTAGCTGTATTGAATGTTATAAAACTTGATGAAGATTATTGCTTTTAGACAATCTTGCCAACTGTGGAACATCAGAGTTCATATATTTTTAGCTCAATTTTAAAAGTAACATGGTAGGATTTTTTATTTCTTTAGCTTACGCTAAAGATATCTCAAAGGTTGAACTGCCTTTAGAAAAGAATAGAGGGGCTTAGTGGTTAAGAGTGTTTGTACTTTAGCAGTTTGGTTACCAGCACACCCATGTTATAAGCAGCTCAGAACTGCCTGTAACTCTAGCTCCAGGGACTATAATGCTTTCTTCAGGCCTCTGTGGGCATCAACACACATCACATACACACATCTACATAAAGAAAGAACTAGAACAGGAAACATTTTTATGTCTATAAGCATGCTTTGATTATGTTAATGAGTTGACTCAATGAAGCTGGCTTCTCTTAAATGTTAACTGGGACTAAGATAGTTTATATAATTATTTGTAACACCATGTGTATTTGTGTACAACTCTAAGCTTAGAATCAAAGAGGTGGTCATGTGTGGTAATAATGTTAGCAAAAGCCCATATGTTCCTAAGTAGCAATGTCTTGTCTGGGAGGCCTCAGCCAGTAAATGTGCATGTCAGAAATACTACCTGGTGTGTGGAATTCACAAATGTTAAATTTCTTTTAAAACATCACAAAGCAGAAAATTCCACATAATTAGGACAAAAAAGATTAAAATAGCATGATAAGATCTGTATCTCACAATTTCTAAAAGAATTTGGTAGATATGTGGGGCATGATCTAGTTTATAACTTGATTTAACTAACATCTTTAAAATTCAGTGATATATAATGAAGCCTTGTGTCTGTTCAGGTAACTATATTAGTTGACTTAAAATAATAAATTTGATAGGCTACAATTATATACATCTGTTTTCCTCTCACACAGATCATGGAACTTTGGTGTTTCTGTCAGTTAAAACCTGACAAGAACAACAAGGGGTTAATAGGGGTTGATGGGAAGGCTTTCCCAGTAGAGGCACAGAAGAGGTCTTAAGGGCACAGCAATAAGTTTGGTTTGGGAGTAGAGGCTGCACTAGCCCAGGGTGCAACATGTTACATATATAGAAGAGCATGGTTTTTATACATATATACACACACACACGCAAGCAGAAATGACCGAAAGACAGCTGCACGTCCAAAATGCATCTGTGACAGCTTGTGAAAGTTGGAAAGCCTGATGCTCACTGCACAGTCTACAGGCAACTCAACAGGTTGAGGAATGTCTATTCCTGGTGGCTCAGTGTATTTAAGTCTTTTCTAGGCAGCCCAATCACTCTTTTGTTTTTTCTAAGGCAGTGGTTCTCAACCTTCCTAATGTTGCAACCCCTTAATATAGTTTCTCATGTTGTGGTGACCCCCAACCATACAATTATTTAGTTGCTACTTTATAACTGTAATTTTGCTACTGTTATGAATCATGATGTAAATATCTGACATGCAGGTGGACTTAGGTGACCCCTGTGAAAGGGTAGTTCCACTGCAGAAGGGATTATGACCCTCAACTTGAGAACCGTTGGTTTCTTCTTCCAGGTGGCTGGGATAGTCTGAGAGTCTTATTTGTCTCTTGGCTTGTAGGAGAGTAACTCTTAGCCATCTTTACTAATTATATACTCTTGGGGACAGAGGGGCCCAGTGAATCTGGTCAGCTTCAGGGACTTTCAGGAAGTCCCTAATCTATTTTGAGTTGTTTACTTCTTGTCTTAATGAGTTTCCTGGGATGTTTCACCTCCCTGTAAATACTATACCTTAAAATTCCCTCCAAAATGGTAGGTTTAAATCTGGAAGGAAATTATTACACAGTATTTGTGGTAGGATGGCCAATTCAAAGTTGAGTTTTCTTCAAGCCTGGAGAATAAGCCATTGAATAATTTTAATAGTTTTGGGTGAGTTTCAGATGCTTCCCCTATGTTGAAATACAGCATACAGGGTCACATTCTGAGAAATGTATCATTACATGATTTCAGTGCAGTATGAACATCTTCCAGGGTGCTTATATAAACCTAGGTGGGGTTGGTCAGTTACTTGCCAGGGCCTCTTGATAAAATTGTGAAACTGGGTAAGCATAAGATATGAGGCTTGCTTACTGGTTTCAACCTTGTGCTTCCCTTGCCACTATCTCTTGAATGCTGGGATTATAGACATGTATGACCATACCCAGTTGTTTATCATCCTGTTTTCCTACTCATTTGATTTCTCACTATCTAAGCTGCTGTGGGTTTTCACCAGAACATGTAGGTAGCAGAATTCTTGTATGCTATAGAAGATACCGTCATATACATAACAAACAAATAATGTCAATTGTATTGGTTATAGAAATTCGTCCTAGTAGATAAAGCAATTATTCTTCATTTCTTTACTGATTTTCCACTGTGGAAGTCAACAATATCCACTTTGATGATAGAGCTAATGAATATTTTTACTTAGAATTCTGTTGTCCCATATAGCTAGAGGCTTTTTAAATGTGGTCATTTAAATTAGCTGAAGTTAAATTAATGGGGCCAGAAGTATAGTTCAGTGGAGGACATCTTAATGCTTTGTATACGCAAGGCCCAATCCCAAGCACCTAAATTCATTAATTCAGTTTAGTTCCTCACTTACCAAGTGCTCAGCAGCCACATAGAGCTAGTGAGTACCATGCTGGACATTTACATCACTGTGGAAAAATCGCTCAGACAGTGCTGATGTAAAACTTTGTCCTTCATAAATTTTAATATATGTACAATAGAAGCTTATTTTAAATATTGACATTTTAGATAATTTAGAAAAATAGGAAGGTGAATAGGAGTTATAGAGAAAATAGGATTTACCTTAGATTGATAATTGGTTAAAGATGAGGTTAGGTTTTCTGCCTGGAAGTTTTATGTATGTTTGGAATTTTTTATAATGGAAATTAAAGTGTCAAGTATGTACAGTGCTCAATCACATCAGCATTCAGAAGTAGCTAGCCATTAGCCATAGGTGGCAGAAGTATCACCACTATAGACTGGCTCCTATAGTGTAGGAAAGTTTTTTAAATCCTGCCCTTGGACTTCTTTAAAGGGTATGCATAATATATTAGCACATTTTCACTTAAGATTGACTTCATTCTACTTCAAACATACAGGTGGGGGCAGGGGAGATGGCTCACTTGCTAAAGTGCTTGCTCTGCAAGCATGAGAAGCTGAGTTGGGATTTCCAATATCTGTGTGAAATGCTGGCTGTGGAAATGTACCTATAAGAAGAAAAGGGACAGGAAAGGAATATCTCCTGTCAGTGAACTGGGGATTAAATGGCTGTTTTAAGTTGTTAAATTTCATTATTTAGGTAGTCCCTTTGCAAAGTGGAATCAGCTCTATGTGTTGTTGTTTTACTTAAATACTGACTTTATTAGAATTGTGTGGATTGCACCAGTATAAAGGCATGTAATGGTACCTTTTTATTTTTATTTACAGGATTCTGAAATCAAAACTTAAGATTATTAATAATGGCAGGAAAATCGTCTCTTTTTAAAATAATTCTTCTTGGAGATGGTGGAGTTGGCAAGAGTTCTCTTATGAACAGATATGTAACCAATAAATTTGATTCCCAGCTCTTCCACACAATAGGTGTGGAATTTTTAAATAAAGATTTGGAGGTGGATGGACATTTTGTTACCATGCAGATTTGGGACACAGCTGGTCAAGAACGATTCCGAAGCCTGAGGACACCGTTTTACCGAGGTTCTGACTGTTGCCTGCTTACATTTAGTGTCGACGATTCACAAAGCTTCCAGAATCTGAGCAACTGGAAGAAAGAGTTCATATATTATGCAGATGTGAAAGAGCCTGAAAGCTTTCCTTTTGTGATTTTGGGCAACAAGACTGACATAAAAGAACGGCAGGTGTCTACCGAAGAAGCCCAAGCCTGGTGCAAGGACAACGGCGACTATCCTTACTTTGAAACGAGTGCAAAAGATGCCACCAATGTTGCTGCTGCCTTTGAAGAGGCAGTTCGAAGAATTCTGGCTACGGAAGATAGGTCAGAGCACCTGATTCAAACAGACACAGTCAATCTGCACCGAAAGCCCAAGCCAAACTCCTCTTGCTGTTGATGGCATTAAAGGGATAGTTGGTGCATTCTAACCAACACACACACACACACACACACACACACACACACACACACACACGGGTGGAGAACAAAATTAGTATGCAGAAGAGTTCATCTACTAATAAAATTTAATTAACGCATATTGTTGCCTCATTAGTTGGTGGGAGAAGGGACACACTCTGGAGTAATCTTATTTACTCAGTAATGGCACGTTACATTTATAAATTGTAATGGCTGTCTAATGTTTCTTTAAATTAAAATGTTAGTGCTAATAAGATGACCAAGAATTGACTTAACTGTAATTCAGACAAAAACCCTGACTATTCTAGAAGTACACTTAGATTGTTTTGCCCCACAAGAAAATGGAGAATTACTTTTATATGTGTATATTTTTATGTAATTAGCATTCTATTCTTGGTCCAGTAAAGTAAATTCCTATATCAATACTATTAAAGATTAAAATCTAATGCATTTCTTTATGTTGCAATGCTTTTTGATTTGATTACCTCATCTAAGATGATTTAACCTTTCTTAGTCATTCTACATATTAGAATCTATCTCAATTGTGTGGCACATATATTCCATTCCCCCTTTCCAGCAAAGGAGCCAGCTATATGAGTTTTCATTTACTTTCCCAAGACTGAATCTTGTATATTTCAGGTTGACTTAGAGGTCTTACCTCCCCATCTCCCAAGTTAGGGATTACAGGCATGAGCCTGTGCTGCCATGTCTAATGCATGGCAGATGGGCTGTATCTCAGCCCAGCACTGTACTTTCTGAGGAGGTAATAAAGACACCTCTATTTACACAGGTATTTCCATAGTACCTTCTCTACCACTATTCAGTGATTTGTTCTCAATTTTTTTTTTATCCTAAAAAGACAACTTTCAGCAATGATTGTTGAGAGTTACTATTGCTGTGATGGAATACCATGGCCAAAAAGCACCTTGGGGAGGAAAGGGGGTTTTGGTTTACACTTTGACATCATTGTTTATCATCAAAGGCAGTCAGGACAGGAACTCTTAAACAAGGAAGGAACCCGAAGGCAAGAGTTGTTGCAGAGGTCATGGAGGAGTGCTGTTTACTGGCTTGTTCAACCTGTTTTGGTATAGAACCCAGGACTACCAGCCTAGGGGTTACCTACAATGGGCTGAGCCATCCACCCTGATCTTAATGAGGCATTTTCTCAAGTGAGTTTCCCTCTTCTCATAAATTGTCTCATGAGTTGATTTTGTATGTGTCCTGTAGAAGAAAATAAGCCTAGACTGACTGCTATAATATGGATGAGACCCTTCCTTCCCTCTGATTATTAAGGATATACTGGAGTAGGAGAGTGAATTGCTAGGCTGGGGATGGGAGTGGATAGAATGTGGAAAACTAGTGTCTCTCCTGACAGCATCCATTGGAACTGGGAGGAAACATTATTGCAGTAAACTAAAAAGATTTTAAAAGTAATTTCCTAACTAACACCAGGGGCAGTTTTTGTCATATGGGAACATTTTAAATTTGGGGCAATTCAAACTCATGTATGGATATATGGATATATTGGGTACAGCTCTCATCCCATCATCTGAGGAAATAAAACTATCATTTATAGGTTATTGAGAAAGACATACTAGGGAAGGCGGCCCTGGGCTGAAGAGGTTTTAGATTAGAGGGTGGAGCACAAAGGAGCCACAGGTTTTGTGCCTAGAGGATGCCTAGCATCCACTTTGATATGCTAATAGGAAGCACCTGCCATTCTCAGTTTCTTAGGGACCTGACACTAAGTATTCACCTTGCTTTTTCTATTCAACACAGCACAATCCCTTGCCTAGGGAATGGTGCCACCTCCAGTGAGTGGGTCTTCACCTTGGACTCCCCATGTCATTTTAAATTGTGTCAAGTTGGTAACACCACAAGTTTTGGAAGTTAAGGTTTCAACAAGAATTTTAGGGGGACATAACTCAGCCTATAGGTATGTTTAAACCTTTACTACAGAGACACACATACATGTGTATGAATACTAGAGCAACTTAACCAGTGGCTTCCCCCATATCCCTAAGGAAACACAGATCCTCAAGGAGGGGTGGGGCCCTGTGAGCGTCTCCATAATGGAAAGACAACAACAGATCCAGTCTTGTGCAGATAATCACAGCAGCTGCGTACGCCAGTACAGTAACCATGTTATATTTTTCTATTTGTAGACTGAATATCTTATCTTAGCTTTTTGTTTAATGAGACAGGGTCTCTTGTAGCTTCAGCTGGCATTAAAGTCCTGACATTCCCAAGTGCAGGCTTTCAAGTGTGCTCAACTCCACCCACAGTTAACATTTTAACTTAAAAAAAAAAATGTGTTCATAGCTTTCAGTTTACTATTTAAGAATTAGACTAGTTGGTTTTTCAAAGTTGGTTTTCAAAGGGTAGAGCTGGGCATCCAGAAGTGATCAAAAGAAGTTTTAGGTCTGTGGAGAAAGGAAATACCTAGCTTCACAAGGTGCTAAAGGAGTACAGTGAATACTGGCTAACCAGCCACACATGCTACCAACTGTATAAACCATGAGGAAGAGGAGGAACAAAACCTTAGGGATAGCCTTGGCCATTAAACTAGCTAACCGGATTTTCTTGTGTTTGAGGAAAGTCAGGGGTGCTGGTATTACGTAGACAAAGATGGCCAATATAGAAAAGTAAGAAATAGGAAACGAAGCAGGTGGTGTGGTAGTACAAGCAGTGACATGCAGCTGTCTAGGAAGAAAGCAGATGGATGGGAGGAACTGTGTTCTGCTTCACAGAGTCACCATATGGTGTCTGACTTTCATTACAGTAGTCATATCTAGCTAAGGCTAAACTGTAGTAACATGGAGCCTTCTCATTTACTTCCATTTTAAGAGGCACACTACTGAACTTGGAAACAGATAAAGGTTCATTTGTCCACTCAATATAAATATTTCTGCTCTATCCTTCTGAGAAACTTCCTAGTTGAAATTAAAACATTCCAGATGATCCTTTTCTTTAAACTATTTTACAATTGTAGTTTAACTTCATGTTTATATAATGATGCCATGATGGCAAGTTCTCTCCAAATGGCAGTAGAGTGAAGTAGAAAATAAATGGACCCAATAGAAGTTCCTAGTGAAATGGTGGTTTCTGGGATGCTATGGGCTGTCAACTAGGAAGTATGGGTGTCTTAAAAAAATAAAACGAGCTGGAGAGTTAGCTCAGCTATTAAGAACACTATCTGCTTTTTCAGAGGTCCTGAATTCAATTTCCAGCAACCACATGGTGGCTTATAACCATCTATGTGATCTGATGCCTTCTTCTGGCATGTAGGTGTACATGCAGATACAGCACACATAAAATAAATCTTAAAAAATTAAAATAGGCTGGGCGATAGTGGTGTATCCCTTTAATCCCAACACTCAGGACACAGAAACAAGTAGTTCTCTGAGTTCAAGGCCAGCCTGTTCTACAAAGTGAATTCCAGGGCAGCCAGGGCTACACAGAGAAACCCTGTCTTTGCTCAGTGGGTAAAGGCCTCATATACCTGACTACCTCTAAGTAAAATTCCTGGAACCAATACCAATGTAAAGGCGTTAGGAAAAAACCAACTTTACATTGTCTTCTGACCACATGCATGCTATGGCACATACACCCTCCCCCTAAACTTCATACACACACTAATGAATAAAGAAAGCTTTAAAAAGCCACAGGGGTAGGGACAAAGTAAATACTTAATCCCAACATATTAGAAATACACCAGAAACATGGATACTGAGTGAGGTATCCTAGAAATGTCCAGCCACAGAAAGGACACAACCAGGTTTATGTATTTCTATCTGGATCACCTTTAGAGTATAAATGTATATTGTAAATTTAGTGCCAACATGAAATTTTACCCGTGTAGGACATGACCTATCAGCTCCACAAACTTTGTCAGAGGAGCTTGCTTAATGTTTTACCCCTCACACAGGTTCTGGCTTCCATGCCTTTAGTCCTGGAATGCTGCTTTCCCGTTTGAACACTCTGAGGTCTCAGTCATTGCTGGACTTGCTTGAGCTTTCTGAAGGTCACACACCAAAATTAGCACTTAACTGCTGCAATATACTTACAGGGTAAATGGTCCTAGTTCACATATTGCCCCCATAAGCCTGATGAAAAGGAAGGCTATTTGCAAGGTACCTCTTGTTCTCCAGGGCTAGAACCCAAGTCTTACCTGACTTCATGCCGTAATATGATGCTGCCACTGGTTGGGAATTATAGCACCTCCCTGGGTGTGAGTAAGTGCTCACTGAGGGTGAGACAAGTTGTATATGATAAAGACATTTAGGTCTTGTCTATGAGTATTGTTCAGAGTACCAGATTTTTATAAAAAGATTTATTGTTTTTAATAGTGTGTGTGTGTGTGTTGGCATATAAATGCAACCTGTAAATGCAGGTGCTCAAAGCAGCCAGAAGCATTGGATCCTTCTAGAGGTGCTCCCCTTATGTGCTGTGAAACCAACTTGGGTCATCTGCAAGAACAAAAACATATTCCTAACTACTGAGTAACATCTCTCCAGCCTCAAGTCCTAGAATTTTACCTAAGTGCCTTTGTCAGCTAGTAAGAGGTGATCTGTGATTGAGATGTACCATATTAGTTTTCAGACTTCAGTAGTGAAATGGGATTTAAAAAGTATTGGTGTTAGTCTGCATTTTAAAAGTAGGCATCAAATTACCACAGTCTTGGATATAAATTTTATTTAAGAAAAAAAAAAGTGATGGTAACAACTTCACCAAAGAAAACAAGAAAGTTTAGAAGTGCTTACTCAAAAGTTAGAATGGAAAAAAATTTTTTTTCCACTATGTACACGAAAATCTGGTTTGCTTTTCCATGCATATGTACTACTGTAAAATCAAAGCAACATTTCTAATACAAGAGGCCACATCTGCCACCTCCCACCCTACATATAGCCTAAAAGGTTAAGTGCAAATGTCAGTGTAACCCAGGCTTTTATTGGTAATAGCAAATCCGTATTATAACATTTTTCAAGTACAGATACTAACAAGTTTAAATAAAATAAACCTTTAGTTTACAAAGAGGAAGGAAACACTAGAATATAAGGTGACAGAGGCAACACATTTTGCCATGGCCTGGAACTGGTCCAGCATACATAGGTCTATGGGTTTAGAGTTACAGCAGGATGATGATTCTCAGCCTCTGGCAGAGGTAGGCAAGCATGTAACACTGGCATGGGCTTTCTGCTTCAGCTTCTTAGTACTGCAGTGTATTATGCATTTTAAAAGAACATCTCTAAATGTATAAATAACTCAATTTCACTTATGTCTTCAGAACTTTTCAGTCTTAACCTAACATTAACTATTGATAGATGCTTTTGAATTAATAAATTAAGATCAAATCTTAGGAAAGACAAAATTTTTCTCAACCTTTTAAATAAAAATGTTCAAAATTACTGGTAAAGAGCTGTTTGTAAATATCACGATTCACAAGCAAATATTAATACTGATAATCAACATGAAAACAATGTACAATTTTAAGGGAACATTTTTCAAGCTGTTTCAAATTACTTACAGAACACACATTCCTGAGTATACCCCCACGATGATACAGTTTATTTCAGTTTTTCTCCATTTAGCTTAAAAGGTGTTTCTTCCCAAGAAACTGAACTTTTCTGTCAAATGCACTTGATCGAATAGGAGAATTGGGTTCATAAAATGGATTCATTGCAAACTAGGAAAGAGAAAGATTATTAGTGAGCCTACCAAAGGAAAGTGGCTGATAATTCACAGGTTGCTAACGGAAATTTACATCTTAAAATTTAGCAAAGGGCTGGAGAGCTGGCTCAGGGGTTAAGAGCACTGACTGCTCTTCCAGAGGTCCTGAGTTCAATTCCCAGCAACCACATGGTGGCTCACAACCATCTGTAATGAGATCTGATGCCCTCTTCTGGTGTGTGTCTGAAGACAGCTACAGTGTGCTCAAATAAATAAAAATAAATCTAAAAAAAATTTTTTTTGCAAAGAGTCTGAGTCCCATTTTTAATTTTTACTGAAAGTGCTCCATTGTTCTTTTTTTTAATGAAGCAGACCTGGATTTCAAAAAGGAATTTAGGAAGTATAATCATGATAGTTAAAAAGAAAGAGACAGCCAGGAAGTAAGGCATATCTAGGGCATCCCTGTGGGCTTCTTAAAGAAGGATGCACATACACTGTAACATCTTCCAGATGTGGTTGCATATACCATTGCAATTTCTGAACTTGGGAGCTGGAGGATCAGGAATTCAAGCCTAGCTTTAGCTGCAGAGTGAGTTCAAGACCAGGCTGGATTACATGAGACTACCTCAAAAAATTAGCAGGCCCAGTGCCTACAGCCAACTTGATTAAGCAGACTTCCATCTCCAGGGCCCACATAGTAGGAGAGAACTTATTCCTATAAGCTGTCCTAACCTTCCTCCATTAAGTACACCATGGCATGTGTACTTACCTCTCCCCAGCTTACCACAAATAAACAAACAAATAAAAACTGCAACAACAATCTTCAAAAAAATAAACAACAAATTTTTTTTTCTGGGAGGCAGGTTCTCATTGTGTTGCCTAGCCTGGCCTGGAACTTTGTAACCTAACTAGCCATAACTCACTGTAATCCTTCCAGGCTCCCAAGTCTTAGACTTCAGGTGTAAGCTACCACACTTGTTTTTCTGATTGGATTGTGTGCAGTCCAAAGCAGTCTCACTCACCATTTATCTGAGACTGGCTTTTCACTCCTGAATTTCCTATTCTACCTCCCAAGAGCTAGGATCACAGGCATACATCTATCTCCTTACCTGGCTTCTCTTCAGGAATTCTGTGGTCCAGTATTTTAGTTTTGAGAAGTACCTGCAGCTACCTTCACAATAGTATGACTGATATGGCCTATATACATTAACATGGATCTTGAATTTAGTTTGTATTTATTACAAATGGATTAATGTATATGACCCTCTGGATTATGTAAACAAACAGTAAATATCTCATATGTTTAGTTTTTTAAAAAAGTTACCCTATACCGCTGCTGTCATTCCATGCCCAACCCCTCCCAAAATTCTTGTGTAGCTTGGTTGGCCTCATACTCATGATTCTCCCGAGTGCTGAATTATAGACATTGCCACTGTGCCCTATAATTCTTTTAATTTAGGCTTTCTAAAACACATCAGTTCCTTACAAGTGCTTCCTAACATATGTGAGAAAACACTAAAATGAAATTACTAATGATAAGAGAAACTGACTTTTATATCTTAATTTGGGCTCTATCTCCAGCCCTAACCTTTATAAAAATCAGATATTTTAATTTTAGGGTATACTGTACCTTTATATACAAATCATAGACATCAGTAAAGAAGTTCTTTATTCCATCTTCTTGCCTCACATCATGAAGCATAATAAATCTCATATGTGAAGAGAATTAAGGCATAATCTTTACTAAAAATGAAGCATTTAAAACAGTCATCTAGTAAAATATTCTTCAAATGTATCACACAAACTGTCTTTTGTGATGGCAAAGCTGAATACATAAAGTTGGCTGAAAGTCACCTTAGCTTTATCTTAAGGAGAATATAATATTTTAAAGCTAGGAAACAGACTTTAAGTAAAATAGCTTTTGGTATGGTTCAGATACCAAACCCCCCCCCCCCCGGAAAAAAAAACATGTTTTTTTTAAAGCCTTATAAATGAAAAAAAAATGTTAGCCTGACTTTTTGAAGTTGTAGGAGGGCCAAGCCCATTGACGGCAGTACCATCCAGAGGTAGGTGGGCCCAGTATACAGTATTCCTCTATGGTCTCTACTTCAGTTTTTGCTTGAGCTCCTGCCCCAACTTCCCTCAATAATAAACTTGGGAAGTGTAAACTAACCCTTTCCTCTCGGAAGTTGGTTTTGGTCACAGTGTTTATAACAGCAACAGAAAGCAAAGTCCCATAAGGTAAGGATATGCCCTGCAGTGACAAATGCTGATACAAACCACTCATTAAATTTGTCCACAGTTTTTAAGTACATGTTGTTAGAAAGCCACATATTTTCATCCACAAGGTCGAGAGCAGCATGAGCTATAAACTGGTTCAGATGACGGTGATCATCCTAAATAACAAAATGAAGAAAGATAAGCATTTCCATACAGCATTAGGACCATCAACAATTCATTCTGAAATTCTGCCAATTTGTGTGTATTGTGTTTACTCTTATTTTAGATATGGCCTTACTCTGTAGCCTAAAATGGTCTTGAGCTCCTGACCCTGCCTCAGCCTCCCAGGAGCTAGGACTACAGGTGAGCGTCAGCATGCCTTGTTTTCATTCTATAAATCCCATACATGTTTTTCTTAGGGGAGGACTCTTTGCATTTGCTTCATGTATTATCATCATAAGACATAGAAGATTATGTTTTTTATAGTATTGATATCTATCACTCATAAACAGGAACCCCAATTAATAAATATCTTCAAGAAACTATTAAACATATTTTCAATGCTGGTAGAAAGCAGTTGCTAACTTTCTACAACTATTTCATCATATGAAGAAAGACTGCTACATTTAATGGAGGAAATAAAGCAGATCCTACTTTCTAGAAGCCTTTATCTTATTAGAAGAGAAACACACAAAGTGTGTATAAGCAGATGTGGATTAAAGAGAGCACTTTTCCTAGGTGGAAACCAAAGTAGAAATCAAGGACACAAACAAAGGGATGCAATGCACATGGGGCCTCAAGGGCTGGAGGCAAAACGGAGAGCCAGGCTTCCTGAGCAGAAGCTGCAGAGACAGTAGAGATGGCACTTGTGCACAAGAGAGCTTACATGGCTTTGGGACCTGTGATGGGGAGGGAGGTCATGCTCAGCCCAGCTGTGAGTTGTCACCTCTATTAACAGTAGGAACAATCCAGTCAGAACCATGAGTATCTTCTTCATGAGCAAGATGGCCTAACTGAAAAGAAGGCAGGAATGACTCAATACAATACAGAGAGCAAATTCATGACCTGGATGAAGTCTTAGTCCTGTGGAATTCTCTTTCACAATGTGTTTTTCAAGAACTACCTGCTATGGATGAGATTCCATATGGTATATAGCAGTGGTTCTCAAACTATGGGTGGCATCCCACTGGAGGTTGAAAAAGCCTTTCACAGGGGTCACCTAAGACCATCTGCATATCAGATATGTATATTACAATTCATAATAGTAGCAAAATTACAGTTATGAAGTAGCAATGAAATAATTTTATGGTTGGGGTCACTACAGCATGAGGAACTGTACTAAAGCATCACAGCATTAGGAAGGTTGAGAACCACTGATATATAGAGTCCTTCTAAAAAGTCATATGGTCCTCAGAATGTGGCCTTAGAAAGAGGGTCACTGAAGATGTAGTTAGTTAAGATGAGGTCATTCTGGAGTAGAGTGGGCCTATAATCCAGTGTACTTGCTATCCTTAGAAAAAAGGTTTGCTGTGGTGTGTGGTGGCTCATACCTGTAATCCCAGCACTAAGGCATTTGAAGATAGAGAATATTTATGAACTGGAGGCCATCTGTTCTAAGCCACTCAAGTTTTGATGCTGTGCTATGACAGCCACAAGAAACTAGCATAACCTTCTTCCTGGGTAGGTTGTTCTCAGAATGAGGCTGTAGAAGGTTACCAGGTGCCCAGGAACCCTTCCACAGCTAAAGGATGTTTGCATCCCTAATGCTGTCATGCCAAAGAAACTCGAATCCTTAGAAAAATGGATATAGCTGTGTCCATCTCTCAGCAGTGTCTTTCCTTCCTATACACTGATGATCACACTTGAGACACTGAGTATATACTGTGGAAATGCTTTAAGGTGAGTGGTAGCCAGAGAAAGAACTAAGACCAAGACACGTTAAATAACAAGAAAGCATTACCTCTGCCGTTGCTTTTAGAATTTACTGATGTGACCTGGCTGTCAGTAAGATGGAGACAATTTAAGCAGTGCTGGAAAACCCACAGAAATGGCTATAGTCCCAATGATGACAGCAGGACAACATGGGAGTAAGGTTCTTTTTAATCCTCAGGTGTAAACTGATCTATGTCTGTTCTGGTAAAAAAAAGTATGATTTGCTGAAGCACAATGAACTACTGTCGCATTTTGAGGCAACAAAAATTGTCCTAGGCCCATGACAGGTAGGCTACATTTCTGTATGCTTAAGAAGCCTTTTGTAGTGGGTAAAATCCCTTCCCTAACTGTTTTCTATCAGACTGTTTTCTATCAGTCTATGGGACTTCAGAGAAAATGTAATTTAATTTTTGCTATATCTCAGTTGTTTTATTTATCCTGATCTATTTCAGTTCTAAAACACTATTTTGACATACCATTATAAATGACATAAAAAGTCTTATGAATTTAAGGCTGCATACATACTTTGGATTCTGCTTTCCCAGGTGGCAAAAATTCCATTTCAAAAACTGGATTATCATGGTGGCCAACAATTACAAAGTAGAAGCTTCCAGACATTGTCTTCGATATGTAGCTCCTAGTCAAATTAAATGAAAAAAAAAAAAAAAAAAACCAACATATACTTTTAATCCTCAATACCGAGGAAGTAATTAGCTTGTCTCAGAAATATGTTCAGGAGGTACCCTCCAAAAGAAGCTAAAAGCCAGCTATACCACAAACCATTTTTACACAAAAGAGACAATGTAATAACATTTGTCCACAGATTATACAGTATATTTGTCTTCATGTATGATACAAATTTAAGTCTCTGAAAATACAAGGGCCTATAATATGTCTCTTCATACACTAATTTATTATAAAAGTTTGCCAGGCATAATAGACAAGTCTTTAATCCCAGCATTTGGAAAGTGGAGAGAGATGGATTTCTATGACTTCTAGGCCAGCCTGGTCTATATACCAAATTTCAAGGCAGCCATAGCTATATAATAGAGACTATCTCAAAATAAAAACAAACAACAACAAAAATAAGAGAAATTGGGGTAGGGTGGTCAGAAACCAAGTATTTACATGGTTTTACATTTAAAAATATATTTATTATGTGTGTGTTGGGTGGGTGGGTGCATATGCATGCCCCATGAAGATCAGTTCTCTCTTTTCATCATGTGAGTCCCAGGGATAAAGCACAGGTTGTCAGGCTTGATGGCAAGTGCTCTGACTGCACCAGCCCTATTCCATAGGTTTCAACAGACAGTATCGGAAAGCTAGTTGGGAGATGGGGTGGATTTTAGTACATGTACAAAGGGCTTTGGATTTAGACAAAGCCAGGTTCTGAGTCTTACTTGGAATGTGACCATAGGTACCAGTTTTATCACCCTGTATGTTTCCTCATCTATACAACAGTGGTAACACTGGAGCTACTTTACTGATGTGCAGGAGGATTATATATAACCTAATATATGTAAAGCATGGAAATCTAACAAAGGATGTTTGGCTAACAGTGAGTACTTGATTAAGTGTTATCTAGAATAACATGGAAGAATACATGACACAACGTGACGAATACATCCCTCAACATGGGATGGGAATCTAGGCAGCTGGAGTGTCTAGTTAGCCTCCTGGACATACACGTGAGGCCACAACTTACCAAGTCCTCTAGGTTGTCTTGTGATTCACAGAAAAGTCAATGAAATCCAAAGAAATCTGGAATGTGTTCCCTAATGAAGAAAAACAAGGCAAAGTTAGCACGTTTAGTTCAAAACGGAAGTCTGTAATTGACAAAGTCTCAAGACAAACTTGAGACTTTTTGGGGCACAATGAAGTATTTAGAATATTATCTGGGGCAGGAGCCCACACCTGCAGGTTGTAGGCCAAAATTTAACCTCATGTACCCTACTACTGTCTAAAACCTGCCTTAATCCTTCAATGGAAGAGCTGAGTATTGACAACAGAGATTATCTAGCATAGAGACCAAAAGTATTTACCATTTAGTCCTTTCCAGAAAGAGCTGTTAGTTTTAGGAGAAGGATCCAATACTCAAAATGGATAACAAAGATAAGCAGGAATGACAGAAAACTATGCTAGGCCAGGGAGCCCTCGAAGTAGTCATAGAGAAAAGGAAAGGAAAGAGAACTTGAAGTCTGAAGCAACTAAACAAAGATATTATTAATTCTTGCTAGAATAGGCTACAGGGCTGCAGTATGCCAAGGGAAGGACTTACACACAAATAGTTTTAAGCAACAATGGCATAGAAGGGCGCCCCCAGACAGCAGAAGGAAATGCATGCACAGAAAGATAATCCACATTAAACTCACAGCTCCTTTATGGGATGTGAAAATGGTAAAGAAGTGTCGTGTCTAAGGATAGCATGAAATAGGAGCGGAAAGACAGACACATAAGAGTCCTCTTACAAACTACCCAACTGGATAGCGAGACAGAGCTTCTTTCCCTTAGTACTTACAAACTGCACCAACACTGGCTTTCCCAAGCATCATCATCCACACTGAATCCACTTCACATAGTCACCGAGACCCACTTTGGTCATCCCCATTTCCTTAGCGCCCTCTCGTTACTGCCTCCTTACAGATACCCTCTTTCAAACAGTCCCCACTTCTTTTATTTGCACATGTTTTTCAACCTAGATCTCATATGTAAGAGAAAGTATGCAGCATTTAGACGCAGCTACTATTCTCAGGCTTACCTCATGCTGGGCACTGGGCAAAGGTGACACACACTTTTGTTGTCCACTCCAAGGAACTTTCTGCCATGAAAGAAATGCCCTATAACATACTATCTAATATAGAAGCCACCAAGCATCTGCAGTGTGGCTAGGATAACTACAGAACTGAAAGTTTAATTTATTAATTTGAACAGAAGTATCTGCATGGCACTTCCAATACAGAACAGCTCAAGTCTAGATCATCTATTCTAAACTCTGTATAAAACCTCTGCACCTTTTTTCACATAAAGGAATATAAAACTATTTGTTGACCACTGTTCACCAGTATTTACAATAAAGTAAATACACAGCTGAATGACATTCTGATACTACAAAGTTACTTTTCTGGCTCATTGAACAAGAACCCAAATACTGAAGACTGATTCTACCAGTAAGGAATGAGTCAGGGTAAAGAAAAAGCATGCTGGATATTAATTGATATTAGCAAATTTTGTTCACTCACTTAGTCATCAGGTCTTAAATTGCCAATATCAACTCCAACCATGATTCTATTTCTCCTCTGCACCTTTTCTATCCATAAAATAAGTACTACCATTTAGAATTTCAACCTATAAAACAATATGAGCCGAGCTGTTTCATGCCTGTTTTTTCCCAGCACTTGGGGAGGCTAGGGCAGGAGGTCACTGTGGCTCTGAGGCCAGCCTAGGCTACATAGTGAGTTCCAGAATAGCCTGAATTAGAGTGAGACCCTGTCTCAAAATGAGAACTTACAAACAAGTAAACACAAGTAACTACTGTGGTTAAAAGTAACTGTGTTGACCAATGTGCTTGTCTGCTCATTTTCTTCAATGCCCTAGAGACTCCTGAAGCATCTCTACAGGGCTAGATTGAAGAGGTAGACATACACAATTTGGGAGTAAATTATACTAGGGGATGGGAGGAAAAGGATAATCCAGGATGGTTTCAAAATGCCTAGCTCAAGTAAACCTGATTACTGGCCCTCCCTTTCTGGAGATGTCCATATATTAATCTCGACAAGTTTTGAATATGTTATAGTCCCTATGGATAGAATAGGTGCTTATTAGCTGGCCCCCAAATACTGAGATTAAACCAGTCATGCAATTCTAGCACTGAGGAAGCTAAGGCAGGCAGATCCTAAGCCCAAAACCAGCCAGACTCCACGAAAAGAGCAAAATTAAAAGAGAACTTAAGTGTACAAAATATGTAAAAAAAAAAAAAAGCAAATGCCTCTGTAGGTTGTTACCATTAGGAAAAGAAGGGCTTCCAGCACTGGACATACACTGAAATAACAAAGATGCAAATCAGCCTAATTTCTATTTTTTCCTGTTACATACAAAGCATGACTTCTCACCAGCGAGCCAGGCAGGGCAGGATGCAAATTTCAAGACTGCATATTAGATATTAGAAAAATTCCTAGGCATTTCAATTCAAAAAAGTCTTCAGGTCCTGGCAAATTATATAGCTTGGATTAACAACTCTACATCTACTGTTAAGTGACATTAAAGAAATCACAGGCACAGAAAGGTTCTATATGCTAAGAGATAGGTAATGTTATTCTGATTTTCAGAAATAGATAAAAGGATATCTCCTCATCTATGACTAGGTATATTCATGATACTAAAACACCAACCTAAATAGGTGTTACCTGGCCGATTTTGGTCAGATACCACGTCAGGACCTTTTTCTGTACAGAAACCACTACCACCACCACATCCAGGTTATTATTCATTTTCATTTCTCTACTTATAAGAAAAAGAACAAAGAACAAAGTACATCAAACTTAAACTTTTCTGCTCTGCAAAGGAAATGTGATAGGTGGACAGTAAATTTTCTGAATATTTTGCTATCTATGTAGGAGCACACTGGAGACCAATAGCCTGGGTGGCAGAAGGAAGTCCTCAAAGAGAACAGACACACTGTTCTTGTTCTGTATAATATCCCCAGGGTTCTAACAGTGCCAGCGGTATAGCCAATACTCATTATTTGCTGATTAAGGGGAGACCTATAGCTGACTTAAAATTAATATCCAGAAACATCTGAGTGTTCTATGCCAACTTAAGGTCCAATATCTCCACAGAGGTTTCCATTGACCTCTGGATCAATACTTTTTTCTGGAGGGAGTGTGTGTATGTGTGTGTGTGTGTGTGTGTGTGTGTGTGTGTGCACAGGTATGTGTTTCATTTTGAGATGGGGTCTTGCTGTGTAGCCCAGGCTGGCTTTGAACTCATGATCCTCTTATTTTGGCCTCCTGAGTGCTTGAATTGTAGGTCTGTGCTATCATGGCTGGCACTAAATCAGCAACTTAAAGACAACTTATCACATTCAAATGCAAGGTGACTATTAAGAGTTTATTCTTAATAGTCAGGCAAAAGTTAGGAATAAAAAAGATCTCCAATGCTATGTCTGGTGGCATACATCTTTGATTCCAGTACTTGTGAGGCAGAAGCAGTTGGATCTTTGTGAGGTTAAGCCAGCATGGCCTACATATAAGCCCAGGGACAGCCAAGGCTACATAGAGGGACCCTGTCTCAAAATGGGGGACAGACACCACAGGACCTGAAAGTCTACAAGTGTTGCATGAAATTCTTAAGATATAAGAGGCTGAGACATAGTCTTGTACTTGAGTTTTAAAATCAACAGAAGCCAGGTAATAGTGGCTCACATCTTTAACCCTAGCACTAGGGGGGCTAAAACAAGAGATCTGTTATGAGTTGGTCCAGCCTAGGCCACAGTATGAGACTCTGCCCCCAAAACCTAAAAGCAGTAACAACAAACCAACTGCACAACAAAAGGAGAGAAACCTAGAGTAAAAGAAATGTGAACACCCCCAAAAAATGTGGATTTATTGCTCAGTAAGGCAGCAGCCTGACATGTCAAGAAAGGAAAAGTTACAGCAGTCTAGGCTGAATGAAGTATAAGACAGCTGGGACAAAATGATAGCTCAGCAGTTAAGAGAACACACTGCTCTTGTAGGGGACCCAAGTTCAATCCCAGCTCCTACCTCAGGCAGCTCACAACTGCTTGTAACTCCAGCTCTAGGGGATCTAACGTCTTCTTCTGGCTTCTGTGGCTACCTTACTTATCACACACTCACACACATCTAAAATGAATCTAATAATAATAATAATAATAATAAAAAAAAAACAACCAACCAAAACCTGAGTAAGACGGTGTCTAAGCAAGGTATGGAAAAAAGTGCTGTTGTCATCTTCATTACATTACCTCTGAAAGTACTCAGTTCTGGGAACCATAGTTTCAAATGATGGATACCTTTAAACAATGTGTTGGGGGGAGGGTGGGACTTAAGACAACGAATGGTCTGCAAACAAAACAAGAGCAACTGAAGGAGCTGAGGGTGTCTTAAGCTAAGTAGGGAGGAAGTGTTTTGTGGTGGATAAATGTTCAGATATTATCGAAATACAATGTCTAGTAGAAGAGGGATTTGAGTAGGAATACCATAGGGTTTCTTGTGAGCAAAATCTACTTAGCTGGTATGGGCTGCCAGGAGTTGGTGCTGAGAAAGTGTGGTCAGCAGTGAAAAGCTGTGATCAATTATTCATGTCTGGTATAGGTTTGAGGGGGTGCATTACATACACAAGGCCAAGTATTTTTTTTTTAACTCTGGACTTAATAGATTTATTCTAAATTGCACTAGAGGCCAAGCCCAGGGCTGTCATCTGAAGTTACCAGGAAGCTAAAATTCATATGGTGCGATGGTGTCTTCAGAGCGGGAGGATGAACTTAGAAATCCTTTCCAAGTTAAACATTCGAGGTTACAGGCAAACACAAGATAAAACGCACGCACCCCAGTTCAAAGCCATCATCCATTTTTAAAGCAAATCTCTCTACAGTCTCTATGGAGGAATCTTTGAAACAGCCCTGTGCTCCTGACAGCTGTAATTCCATTTGTCCCTCAGATCAGCAAACACACCACGGGGGTTCTCTATAAAATTAGACCCTGTGCTTCGCAAGGAGATGCGCTTTTTGCCTCTTTGAGAGCATCTGTCAAAGTCTGGAGACACGTGAGTGCGGGGGGGGGGGGTACAGAAACAGACCAAGGATGCAGTTACCTTACGATGATGCCCAGGACTGCTTTCTACAACAAACCGGCTGCAAAGGGCAATGGCATCGCAGTGAAGATACACTGGGTTAACTGTGCGTTCCCACGTGCAAACGGAGGCTGTATCAACCAGGAGAACAGTGATTAAGAGGCCCCAGGGGCTGGCCCTGCTGTTCCAATCAGGGCTAGATAGAGGTAGGAGACCAATGTCCGCATCACGTGAGGCCTGCAATCCCCTGCGGACCCGGAGCATCCGCCCCCTACTTCCCTCCCAATCCTACCCTACCTGTAGGGAGGAGCCGATAGTAGAATCACCCGCCTCGTGAACTTGCACTCCGGAGCTTCAGCCGGGAAACCCAGAGTCACTCCCGCGAGATCCGAGGCTACGCTCTCGCGAGAGGTGGCTGGGACTTCCGGCCTAAGCTCGCGCATGCGTCGTAGCGCGCCAACCCTCGGCGGTTGAGCTTGGCCGGATCGACATTGGGCTGGCTGAGCCGGCGGCCAGAGGGCGGTGTAGGAGTGAGCTGTGGAGCAGTGAGAACTGTCTACTGAGCGGCCGCTTCTGGTGTTTCGCTTGTGGTTTCCGTCTTTATTCCGTCCAGAGTCCCTCCTGGGTCACGGCCCCGCCCACCCTTTCCGACCTCCCGGAGGAAGTGCGTGTTTTTGACGGAATAATGGGCTGAATCAGTTCAGCTCTCTTGTTCCTCCAGGTCCCCCAGAGGCAGAATCTGGGCTCGGAGTTCAACAGCTCCCTCTCTTCCTGCGGCCTGTCCTGGGCCAAGGAGTCTGACCCTGGAGGGGCGAGCTCGGGAGGAAACAGATAACGATGGCTCAGGTAGTTCCACCTGCCATTTAGCAGGGTTTTTCAGAAAGGACTTTATGTTCGTTAAAGCTTCGTTAAGCATCTTAGGGCTTCCAGTGAGATCACTGGACTGACTTCTGAAATTCAGGTCCCCTTTGCCACTAGGTAACTCATTATTTTCTCTTTTCAGTCCGCCATGCCCCACAAGTCTGATGTGTTGAGTCAAGATGAACTGCGCAAAAAGCTATACCAGACGTTTAAGGATCGGGGTATCCTGGACACACTTAAGGTATCAGATTTAGGCATGATTGTGTCGTTACTTCCACAGGTGTAACCTTTAACAGCAGGTAGTTCCACGTTTAAATTCATCCAGAGCTTGGCTTTCTAAAATACTGAAATATCGGCTGTATTGGTGAGTTAACATTCTGAAAATGTTGAGTTTCAGTCATCTTTTAAAAAGAGCATATAATGGATTTATTGAGCTGACATTAAGATAGCACATAACATGCATAGTGAACACATTGCCATAGAACTAAGCTGCTGTTAGAAATCTTGTTCACGGTCTAGATTTGACCATGCTACGTATATGTCATAAGAGCAGGAGTGGGACCTATTGTGGGAAAAGGACAGGACTGGAGGGGGTAATGGGAAGATCAATGCGAGCAGAGGATCGTGGCATAAATGTCTGAGAACATCAAAATGAAGCCCAGTCTGTTTGATGACACTGCATAGAAAATATGGAGGTACTCCTTAACTGTGTAACAGTTTGAGAAATGGAATTAAAAAAACCTATAGTGGAATGGTACCAGGTATTTTGTCATACGCCTTTAGTCCCATCACTTGGGAAGCAGAGGCAGGCACATCTCTTGTGATTTGGAGGGCAGCTGGGCCAAATAGCTAGTTCCAGGTCAGCCAAGATTTCCTAGTGATACCCTGTCTCAGTAATAGTAAATACAAATAACATATTTTAGAGTGTGAATATTTTAAATGAATAGCAACTCTGTACTGGTACCTCTTAAGTTTGGGGTAACAGCAAGGGATGGAGTTAGTTCAATGTGTTTCCTCACAGTATACATTTTAGAATGTATTTTACATATAGAATTGGAAATTAAGGAAAGGTGAGTATGATTCCTCCCGCTCTTAATTGTCTTATTAACTTCATAAAAATATTTAAGACTTCTCTGGAAAATACAGAAAAGCAGAAGAGAGGAAAAATATATTTTATAACAAACTGCTATAGGTGTGTTTTAAAATTTAGATTTTATATATGAGGATCCTTTCCCTGTTTCCTCAAGGTGCTTGACATTCTTATTTGCAGTGACAGCAGATGCATCCTGGTCAGTCAAAGCTCATTTAGGTTGCTGCCTTCTATTGAATGTGTAGCTTCCTTCTACCCAGGTCTCCACCTGATCTATTTGCTGCACCTGTCATTTCCTGCCTAGTAGAGAGAACTCCCCTTTCTGAGTCAAAAGCCTTGAGCATGCTTTGGCCAGTTTGTAGTGTTGTTCTGCTTTCTTCCTGAGTACTGGGGTGTCAGGCCAGGGTCATTGTGCCTTGGGGTAAGAGCATTTTTAGCAGTGTGCCATATGGCTATGGAAGGATTGTTAATATTTCACAAACAGTTTGGGGATATTTGTTTCATTGTTGCCCTTAGACCTTTTTAGCAAGGTAACGCTGAAAAAAAAAAATGACTGCTTCAATCATTGTGTGCTTTATTTCTTTGATCGTTGCACTTTTCTGGCTCTCTGGTTTTTTCCTTGAGAATGGTTAGAGCGGTAGTATTTTAAGAGTTCTTTCTATAAAAGTGATTACTCTTCCGTTTTTGTTGCAGTACTTTCCCCTCCGTGTTCTGCTTTATCTGGCTCTACAAATATTGATGTCTAATATTTATTAAGTCAAGCCAAAGTTTTAAATTTTTATGTCATTGGATGTTTACTCACTCGTGTGTGGGTGTGCGCATGTGTGTTCTGGCCCCTGTGTGTGTAGATGCATATGCGTGTGTATATATTCCTGTGTAGGCCAGAGGTCTACCTTAGGTATCTGAACCATCCACCTTGTGTTTTAAGACAGGGTTTCTCTCTCACTCACCTAAGCTCACTGATTTGGCTAGGCTTGGTGGTTGTTGAGCTCCAGGTGTCCTCCTGTCTCCACCCCACCCCAGCCAAACCCCAGTGCTGGAATTACAAGCACTGACTCTCATGCCTAGCTTTTTATGTGTATGGTAGGGATTGAACTCAGGATCTCATGTTTGTGCAGAAAGTATTTTATCAACTGAGCCATCTCCTCAGCTCTCACATTCGAAATGTTAGAAAGGCCTGATCTTTTATGTTGAACTCTAACCCATTTATGATTCTGGATTTAACCACCTGCATTGAATATACTTTATTAATCTTTTATATTGAACACTCTTTGCATTCTAGGCGTGTCATACTCTAGATTAGACTTGATAGTCCTTCACATCTCAGTTTTATTTGGTCTTGATTAATGGATATCTTTCTCGTACCCTTTTGTGCACGTCTTGTTTACAGCCTCAGCATGGCTGACTATTCAGTCCATCAGCCCAACTGGATGAAAAGTAGGGCACATTTGATTTTCTCAGCTTTAGCTAATGTTTACTTTCTTAGTTCAGTGATTGATATAGGTTAGTTATAATGTAAATTTTATGGAATTTAGTGCTTAATTTATATTCTCCTTTTATTTGACATGAATTTGTATTTATAGTCAAAGTCATTTATGTATATGTGCTTTTGTTTGCTTTGTGGGTTTTGGCATAATTTTTGTGGCTTTTGAAACAGTGTCTTACTATACTGCCTCAAATTTAGGTGATCCTCCTGCCTCAAGCTTCCTAGTGTTAGGATAACAGGCATCTTCTCCTACATCCAATTTAGGTATATATTAAATGAAGGTTGTCAAGTCATCTTTTTTTTTATTATTATTTTTGGTCTACTTAAGACCATTTCTAAGATGTGTGTTAAGATTGACAAATTTTTGACTCATATTTTGAGTTTTTTACCAACTTTGTGACAACTCTCCTTTCATGCCATAGCTTTTAAGATGTTCTTTCTTAGCCGGGTTGTGGTGGCGCACGCCTTTAATCCCAGCACCTGGGAGGCAGAGGCAGGCAGATTTCTGAGTTCGAGGCCAGCCTGGTCTACAGAGTGAGTTCCAGGACAGCCAGGGCTACACAGAGAAACCCTGTCTCAAAAAACAAACAAACAAACAAACAAAAGATGTTCTTTCGTTCTGCCTGAGTGTGTGCACCTGTGTGGTGTGTGTGCTTACACATGCATGGCGGCCTGAACAGGCTGTTCAAATTCCTCACGTTAGCAGGACACCTAGCTGGCACAGGCACTAGGGTTGAAACTAATCTTCATGATTACATAACTCTTAAACACTTTTTCTTTGAGACAGGATTTTTGTAGCCCAGACTGGCCTGGAACTATGTCTAGAGCCTAGGACTACCTTCAACTCTCCAGTTGATTTGAATCACCTGTTTATTGCTGCTAGCGCTCAACCTGAGGTCTTACACATGAAAGGAAACTACTCTATCAACTGAGATACATCACTAGCTCTCAAGCTCTTTAGGAACATCATGTATATGGGGATGGAGAGGCCAGAAGCTGGTGTCAGGTGTCTTCCTCAGTTGCATTTTACCTTATTGTTTTGAGACAGGGTTCCTCATTGAACCTGGAGCTCTCCTCTAATTCAGGTGAGCCCCAGGGAGCTTCCTGACTTTATCTTCTAGCCCTGGGAGAACAATTATTCACCATGTGCCTGGATTTTTATGTGGGTTCTGGGGATCAAATTCAGGTCTTTATGTTTGTAAGGCAAAGTACTTTACTGACTGAGCTATCTTTTCATCCTGCAAATTTTAATTTTGAAAACACTTTCCTGGTGCATTGGCTTCTAAGAAGCTTTAAGCCAATTTTGTGACTCCTACTAGCAAGTACCCTTTGCTTTTTGTGGTTGTCAGGATTACAGTTCATTTATAATTGCCATTTCAGTTTGTCTTGCTCTTATTTTCCTTTTAACACATCACCACTAATTTTTTTCTTTGAAGCAAGATATCATAAGTTCTTCTATTACTTAAGCTGAGACTGACATAGATCATTTCCTTAGTATATTACAAATGTAATTAAGCTATTTCTAAATTTGATTGGGGAAAGATGCTGCACTCTCCCTTTTTCTTCTTTCTTTTTTGCTTTACTATATCAGGCTGTAAATGGTAGATAATGACAAGTGTGTGTATTTTGTTCAGTGTAAATGTCTTTTTAAGTAGAGGCTTTTAGATATATATGTTCTCTCATGGTGCTTATATATCCCATTATTGTGCAGGAGTATCTTCTGAGCCAAACTTCTACCATCTTCAGGAATTGAGCTGGACCTGCTTACAAAACATCATCATAGCTAGGCTTGTTGACTGTTGACATCCCTTCCTAAACATTGGGTAGGAAGGATCATGGGACCCTCTTTAGAGTATCCAGTTACTCCTCCCTATTAGTTGTTTGCAGTTCTACTCTGATTATACATGGCCCCATTTTCAGGTAGGGGCTACAGTATATAGATTGGGGAAGGAGTCATCATGATGGGTGCAGAATTTATTTGTTGTGGCTGCTTTAAGGACTTGTACACTCCTACACAGAATTCCTCATTTCTCTGTAAGCAAACCTAATAAACTCAGTTGCTCCCCAGAGTGAACGTTAATGTGTCATTTGTCCTTGGGACTGTAGAGAGAAGGGTAGATGCTGGTTTTATCTCCTAGGAAAGTGATTTTAGCAGCAGTCACTCTACCATAGTCAAGGAGAACAGAAAGAGCTAAACTAAAGACCCCTTTTGGTGCTTTCTTGTATTAAATAAATTATTACATTTTGTTTTATATAGAACCTCAGGAATCTAGGCAACTTGCTGCTAAGTTAAACACAATTGTACATGTCTAAATTATATGCAAAAAACTACTTAAACATTTAGTAGTTTCATCAATTTAGGAGATTTTCTTAAAATTCAAATGAATAATGCCAGTGTTGTAACATGAACAAAATCATCTAGTCTGATCCTTTATTTCCTTATTTATCAGTGGTCAGAAGTTTATCTTCCAGTGGCTTGACATATGAATGAATACCCTATATGATAGTGCATTGTTTTTTTTTTTAAAGAATGCCTATGTGCATGCATGGCTGTACACGTTTCCATAAGTGACAGTCAGAAACAATTTTTTGAGAGTTGTTCTTTACCTCCATCCTTTACCTCTCAGATACCAGGTATCAGATGACTCAGGCCATCTTGCCTACCTGGCAAGTGCCTTTATTCTTTGAGCCATCTTGCCAGCCCCAAAGTACATTTTTGATAAGCTTTCTTGGGGCCTCCTGGTTTCCTTTCTATATGTTATTTCTTTATTAAGAATTAAATTTTAAGCTGAGTGTGGTGGCTCACACCTTTATTCCCACCCAGCACTTGGGTGGTAGAGGCAGGCAGATCTCTGAGTTTGAGGCTAGACTGATCCATCTACAGAGTGAGTTCCAGCACAGCCAGGGCTACACAGAGAAACTCTGTCCCAGGAAACAAACAAACAAATAAAAAACTAAGTTTTATTTTGATCAGTGTTATGCCCAAGAACTGGATTGAGCCAATGCTTTCATAGACTGCCACAGTCCACAGTTGGAATAAAGTGGCAGAATTTCCCCTTTGGCTCGATTTCCTAATAACAAGTAGTTGAAATTACTTTTAGAGAAGTCAAGTTATGATCTGTGGACAGTGGTTTTGGGAGCTGGGAAGAGAAAGCTTTTGCCCAAGTCCACTGAGGGGTAAGAGAAATTGTGAAAGAAGTGGTTCCTACTTTCTGCCCATAGATCCAGAGCCATTTTGAAAATTAGAAGAAAGCTCAATGAATGGCATAGATCTGTGTATATTTTATTCTGGTGAAATGTAACTCCATTGACCTTTTTTTTCCCTGTTTTTACACTAGACACAACTCCGAAACCAACTAATTCATGAATTGATGAATCCTGTATTGACTGGAGAAGTGAAGCCTCCCTCCATTTCAGTGGAAGGGAGTGCCCTCCTGATAGGTGCTTCTAACTCGCTGGTAGCAGATCACTTACAAAGATGTGGCTATGAATATTCACTTTCTGTCTTCTTTCCAGAAAGTGGCTTGGCAAAAGAAAAGGTAAAGTCTAGTGGTTTTGAATTTCCTTTTGACAGTTTCTTCCTTTAGTAACTGTGAAGTGCCACATAATTACCTTGCTTGTCCCTTGACTGGCTACCTTCATTTCTTGTTCATCTTTGATACCGTTACTGAACAAAACATATTTGTTAGATAACAAATGAGTACCAAATGTGGCTGTTCATGCTTTGCTGTCTGTCTACATGTACACTGGCATGCCAGAAGAGGGCATCAGATCCCTTTTACAGATGGCCATGAGCTACCATGTGGTTGCTGGAAATTGAACTCAACCTCTGAAAGAGCATCCAGTGTATTCTTAACCTCTGAGCCATCTCACCAGCCCTTATTTACATTTTTAAATAATTGTAAAGATTCTGAAATTCATTCATATAGCCACTTGTTCACCAGATAGTTGAGTGTTATCTGTAAGGCATTAACCATTTCTTTCATTCCTGTTAGTATTTGGAGGTTAATTACTTCATTTAAGATATTTTATCTGGACAGGCAAGATCACTTAGTAGATAAAGGTACTTGCTATGAAGGTTTGATGGCCTGATTTGGAGTCCCAGGATCCATATGGTGGAAGGATTGAACTAATTTCCTACAAATTGTCCTATGATCTCCACATGTATACCATAGCATGTTCATGCCCTCAGAACACACATATATACACTAAATAAATGTAATTTAAAAAGTAACCAGTTATTTGATCTTTTGACCTCAATATATTTATTGGAATTTGTTAACAACATAAAAGCTTTATTTTTTTACATTATTGGGTTAACTGTAATATTATTTTAAATATAAAATGAGTCTTAATTTTATATTCAGTAACATCTTAATCATTTAAACTTGTCCACAAGTTTGGCTACTGTGTTAGGATTTCCATTACTGTGAAGAGACAGTATGACCAAGGCAACTCTTATAAACTACAACATTTAGTAGGGGGCTGGATCACAGGTTCAAAGGTTTAGTCCATTATCATCATGGCAGGGAGCATGGCAGCATGCAAGCAGACATGGTGCAGGAGAAGGAGCCGAGAGTCCTACATTTTGATCTGAAGGCATCTAGGAGGGACTTTCTTTAGCAGGAAGCTCTTTTCTGCCCTGGGCAGAGCTTAACCATAGGACCTCAAAGCCTACCCCCTTAGTGAGAACCTTCCTCCAGCAAGGCCACATCTACTCCAACAAGGCCACAACTCCTACTAGTGTCACTTCCCATGGGTCAAGCATATTCAAACCACCACAGCTACTTAATCTTTTTTTCTTTTTTCTCTATAAGATATTTACTATGCAGGATCTACTACAACTCATTCGGATTAACCCCTCATCCAGTCTCTATAAATCATTGGTAAGATTGTTTTTATGATCTACTTTGATTTGCTACTTTTATAAATGATCAGTTAATAAAGGTAAATATTTTCTTTTAACAGATTTCAGGATTTGATAAAGAAAACCAAAAAGGTAGGAGCCTTCATCTTTGTGGGGAATAACAAGATCTTAATATGTGCTGCTGCTTATAAAAATTCGAAGCTTGTGGTTATCAGGAGAAGATAGGAAACTTAATTAGAATGAAAAGCATAAGCAACCATTCACATTATTTTGATAAAATGGGTTATTTCTCCCTCATTTCTCTCTTTTTAGTAAGTCTTAGATATTCAAGTAAGGACATTGCAGACAGTAATTAAAAGCCTAGCAAATGAAAATGCTATTTAAAGAATACTTGCTGTGTGGAACATGTATACAATAACTCCCTTCACTGAAAAAACAAAGTAGTAACATGAGCTGACTATCTTTATATATTAGATATCCCCCTTCGAGTGGAATTCATGAAGTGGTAACTGTATTAGTAGTTTCTTTAAAATATCAGTGCTTTTTTATAAATTAACTTTTTATAGTTTCTTGATAAATTGCCTCAACCCCTGGCCTTGATAATGGCCTTTCATATACTATTATTGTTACTATGGTTTCCAGACTGTATTTTAGACTTGGTAATGTGTCTTAAACATAAACTGTCAATTTAGCTGCCAGTGATAGTTCATCCATTGTTCTTTTTAAGTAGCCTGTGACATGTTGCTGTGGTCCTTTTATGTTTCGATTTTTGCTTTACCATCCCTGCTAGGATGTTAATAAGTTGGAACATAATGAGCAACATTTGCATGTCTACTTTCAACCAGCCATTAGTCTTTGACTTATTTGCCAGGTCTCTTAGAAGTAATGTTTGCAGCAGGTAAGTAAATTGGCTTACAAGATATTCTAGGCTTCCTGCAACAGAGACCATCCCTATTGAATTTCATTATGGCAACTGACCCTACATTCCACAGTGAAACAGCTTCCAAAGGCTAAAGCTGGATCAGTTTGTACAACAAAGAAGTTAAGTGTTGGGCAGTCTAAATACAAATAAATTATTATTCAAAATAAAAAGATGACTATATTTTATTCCATTCTGCTAAGTAAATTAATAGATAAGACCCTACATTCTGAACTCTAAGGCAGTATGTTATTTAGTATAACTCTGGTTTTATGGGAATGCCTATCTCTGCTGTCTCATGTGTTGACCACTAAGGTCATGTGATACTTGAAATGGGGCTACTTACTCTGACTGAACAGTGAACTTGATTTTAGTTGAATTTAAATTCAGTTACCTACATGCTGTCATACTAGAAAGCACTAGTCTAAGCTATGCCACTAATAGCTGTTGCCAAAACACTGAAAAGGAAATTTAGAGCTTAAAGCAATATTTAGGAGTAATCCACTTTATTATAGATATTTATATTATTCTTAAAAGATGATTGCCCATGTTTCCATAATCTACTTAAGTGCTTCTGGTTCAAAACACATCTGACTAACACCTGCTACCAGCTTACTATGATAAAATTTCTGGACTTTGGAGAAACTGAGAGCAATTGTGTTAAGCATCCAAGTACCAAAATTTGGGTAGAGCTCTTTGGCTAACCATTAACCTTTTCTTAATTTTGGCAAAAATCACTACAAGGAGAACTATAATTTAAATTTAGGAGATTACATGATCCATGGATGGACTATACTCTGTGGCCAAACTGTTACTGTAATGCTCTCACTTGGCCTTGGAGAGTGTGGACTTTTTAACTTTGAAGTTAGTGGAGCCTAACAGTTGAATAAGAAGGACTATATTGTGTGTGATGGTTATTTGCATGATAGGACCTAGTAAAAATTGTGAAATTGCAGTCAAGTCTATAGGTAGTAGATAGTAAGAGCCAACTTTCTCATGTTAGAATGGGAATTTGGGCCATTGAGATGGGTCAGCATATAAAGGTACCTGTTGCCAGTCCTAAGTGAGTTCCATCTCCAGGAGCTACATAGTGGAAGGAGAGAACTGACTCACATTATGATTGAGAGTTTAGGTAGGTTGTGTGTGGTTTTTAGATAAGTAATGTGTTTGTAACGGGAAGTTAAAGGAAGCTACAGTTGTGGGAGTAGTTTTAAAATCTTCAGTAGAAAGGGATAAAAGATAGTACTGTGGCTGATGAAGCAGGAATCCTTTCAACTTGTTTAGATCATGTTTAAAGAGCATATTTAAGTTCCTATTGAAGGAGACTCAGTTGTTGCTTGCTTTTTGCTATAAGAAGAAATAAATGTGTATCACACATACTTCATGCCCTTAATGAAAGGTAGTACAGCAGTGTAAACTGAAAATGACTAGGTTAAAATATGGGGACACTAACAAATTGCTCTCTTAGAGTCCCATGTCAGCACTTGACATCAGCGATTTAATCTTAACAGCGTATGCAGATAATGTGGTCTCTCTTTTATGTTATTAATTTGCATTAATTTATGGGTTTTATGTATTTGTTTAACATTTAAAAGGTATTCATGTTTTTTCCATTTAATTTTTCTTCCTTTGAACTTTGTCCATGTGTTTTTCTACATTTTTTAATGATTTGTAAGAGTTCTTTGACATTACAATGAGACTTCTCTGTCTTTCCTGATATATCATTTGTCTTTTGAGTTGTAAATTTATTTATTTTTGTGGTTATAGTGATCTCTATTTCTTTTAAGGTTTATATCATGCTTGGAAAGACCTTTCCTTGGTAATCAAATGATAATGCTATAAATCAAGACTCATAAACAGCAATAAAGAAATGGTCAAATGATATTCTGAAACAAGACTATGTATGTTACCCTTTTAGGTTTTCTTATGAGTTTCTTAAAGGAGTTGGCAGAATATCATCAAGCTAAAGAGAGCTGTGATATGGAAACTCAGACAAGCACCACATTTCCTAGCCAAGTGTCCCTCGGTAATTATTGCCTTCTTACTTCAGTTCTGCTAGCTAGCTCGTTATTATTTTTGTTTTTGTCTGATTATTTTTCAAACAGGGTCTCACTATTTAGCCCTGGCTAGATCTAAATTCACTGTGTAGCTGTAACTGGCCTCAAACTATTGATTGTCTTGCTTCTGCCTCTTCTGAATGCTTGTATTTATAGATGCGTACTACCTCACTTGGCCTTGTTTTGTTTTTTGAAGAGGAAAATTATCATACTATATGATGTTTTCTTTGATCTGGAAAAACGTTGCCTGTATGTGGGTGACAAATTCATTTTTTCTGGAATTGTGTTGCTAGAGGGACTAGGAATTGCTTTCCACTCTCATAATCTATCCTTCTCAATGCCAGGGCTACACTGGCCAGTCATATAGGGATCCCAAGACCCAGGTTCTTTCTTTATTGTGGAGTTTAACCTCTCTCAACTAGGAAACTCATGTCTTCTCTGACTATAGTTTTAGCCATTAAATTAGTATATATTTTGGTCAGTGTTCTGTTGCTGTGAAGAAATGTGTTTTAGTTGGGGTTTGCTTACAGTTTCAGAAGTTTAGTCCATTGTCATCATGGTGGGAGCATGGCAGCATCCAGGCAGATATGGTGCTGGAGTAGTTGAGAGTTCTACATTAAGATCTGCAGGTAGGAAGGGAGAGCTCCTGGGCCTGGCTTGAGTTTTTGAAACCACAAAGCCCATCCTCAGTGACCTACTTCTTCCAACAAGGCCATGCCTCCTAATCCTTTCAAATAGTGCTACTCCCTGGTTACTAAGCATTCAAATATATGAACTCGTGGTAGGGGGTGGGGTATTTTTATCCAAACCACCACAGTATGTTTCAAACTGTTTGCAAAGTGTTAGAGAAGTCATTGTCCCACTGTTTCACTGTATAGTTGAAACAAAGGTCCTCAGCAGGGAGAACAACTTGGAAAGTCCTATTTGGGTAGAGTCCAAGGCCTAGAGATTTTGCACTTTATACCTTTCTATAGTATCTTCCTACCTTTGTTGGCTAGTTTTTATTGTCAACTTGACACAAGCTAGAGTTGCCTTAGAAGAATACCCTCAATTGAACAATTGCCTCCATCAGTTTGGGCTATGGGTATGTCTGTGGGGAATTATTTTGTAAAATGTGGGAGGGCCTGGCCTACTGGGTAGCACCATCCCTAGGTAGGGGTCCTCTTCTATATATAAAATTTAGTATGAGCCAAGGAACAAGGCAGTGAGCATTCCTCTGTGTTTCTGCTTGTATTTCTGCCTGACTTCCCTTAGTAATGGACTGTGACCTGGAGTATAAAAGCTGAAAATATAAACCGTTTTCTTCCCTAGTTGCTTTTGGTCATGGTGCTTGTCACTGCAACAGAAAGCAAAGGAGTTTGGTTTTTATTTTGGTTTTATGTCAACAGAGATGGAAAGCAGTTATCTATACTGATGTGTTTATAATCAACTTTTTGGCTCATTCTTAGTAGTGCTTTTCTTTAACTTAGAGGAAGATAAGGAATTCACCATTTACAAAGCTATACTCTCCAACTAGGCCCTTAACTATAGTTTTAATACCATTAGCAAAATATGTGTTCATTGCAAACGAGAACTTTCCAGTAATACAAAGCACATAGAAAAATTTAAATTTCCTAGTGGCTATATTTAAAAAGATGGAAAGAAACAGGTGAAATTCATTTTAATTATTTAACCTAAAACATTCAAGATATTTCAGCAAGCAGATAGTATAAAAATATTAGTGAGATATTTCACATCCATTTTTATGGCAATTCTTGGAGATCTAGTATGTTGTTTTCACTCAGAGTACAACTATTCTCAGATTGATCTCATTTCAAATACTCAGTGATACCATGTGGCTAGAAAGTACTGTGTCAGACTGTGTGATTAAGGCTCATTTGGAAAATAAGTGAAGTGGCTGGAAAAACGTGGCCACAATTGTGCCTGCCACAAACACTCGATATTTTAATCTACTCCTGTTATCCCTTTCTTTCCATGTGTGCTCTTCTGGTGATTTTGTGTGTGTGTGTGTATGTGTGTGTGTGTGTGTGCGTGTGCGTGTGCGTGTGCGTGTGCGCGCGCGCATGTGATTGTACTCCGTGTTCAGGTAATTCTCTGCTTCATAGTTGGTTTGGCTCTCTGTTTGGTTTAAGGGCTAAGGGCCTCCTGGAAAAGATCTGGTATGAGAAAGGCAGCAGGCCTCAACTTGAGCCTGGTTGTGCTATAGTTGCCTAACGCACTAGAAGTCACTCAAACTCTATGGCCATTTGTTCCTTATCTGTAGAAGGCAAGAATTAAAGTACATAGGTTTTATACTTTTAAAGTCTTCATTTGAATGTATGTCAAATTTAATTCAACTCCAATTCAAGCTTTCAACACTTGAAAACTGAGAAGAGATTGATTTGTACTTGTCCCCCCTCCAATTTGTTATCAACACTTCCAAACATGCAGAACAGTTGAAACAATGTTACAGTGACTATTTGCCTATATAGATGCTACTGTGAAATTTGCATTATACTTGTTCATCACTTATCTGTCTGTTTATCTCAGGTTTTGAAATATATTTCAAAGTAGGTAGAGACATCTCTACACTTCCCTTTTAGTCTGCTTTGGGCCTCTTGCATAGCTTACTGAGATGATTTTATATTCCTAATTGGCTGTGTTAATTTTTTAATAGCCGAGAAGTTTCAGCTTATCGACGATCAATTTGCAGATGCTTTTCCTCACCGTCCCAAGCTAGAATCTTTAGAGACAAAGTTAAACGAGTATAAGAAAGAAATACAACACCAGCTCCAGGTAGAAATGTGTCAGAAGGTAAGCTGTAGTCCTTGTTGCTGTTGATGAGAGCCAGGCCCACTTATCTTCTACTGGCTTAACCTTGGCTATGTGGGGCCCATCTAGAGCCTTTTATTAAGGAATGGCGTGAATGAAGAGTGAATTTATACTGTTTACTAGGAACTAATTTTAGTCTTTGTGCTCAATTCATAGATGAAGTATTTTAGAGAAACTGAAATAGCAAAAGTTAAGATGGAAGAGAAAAGAAAGTATGAAAAGGAATTGGCTGACTTCCGGAATGAATTTGAAAGAACTTTTCAAGCAAAAAATGAAGCCCTCATTTCTCAAGAAAAGAACATCCTGGAAAGAATACAAAAGCACCGAGAGGTAATATGTGGACGTAATTTACTAGGTGTCTGTGTCCTGCTGCTGTTAGTAGCTTTGTGGAAGATCTAGAAAGGACGGGGGAGGGAACAAGAGACAGGTGGGACCGATGCCAGGAATACAGAAAAGGCTGAGCTCTGACGAGCTCATGGAGACTTCGCTCAGTAGTGGTAAAAAAGAAGAAGTCAGCAAACAGGCTCAATCTTGTCAGGCAAATTGGAGAGGGCTTAGAGGAAAATAGTTTCTATGGGCGAGGGGGAGTAGCTCTTTAAAGCAGAGAGGATGTTAACATTGCAACACCCAGCTGAGGCAGTAGCCAGGAAGTGCCATAGCAAACCATGTGCTTGGACAAGAGGTTTCTGTTCTGGCTCTGGGGAGGATTGATCATTTATGACCACCTGCCCACCCTTTCTGTGTATGTGGGAAGGTAGAAGTGCTAGAGGAATGGTGTTTTGCTAAACGTAATTTAACCTGAGAAAGGCAGCTTCAAGAATGAAAGACCTTGGTGCTCTGCTAGGGGATGAAGAGAGCAAAGAGAAGCAGGTAAGAATGTGGGTGGCCCCCATCCTGAAGGAAATGAAGAGATACATGGCAGTCTCAGAATGACCCAGGAGTAGGGTCTGAGTGGCTGTGTTCAGAGTTGCCTCTTTGTTTGCTAAGACAGTGTCTTCAGTCAAACAGGACTTGCACCACTGTTTTCAGTGTTCATCCAGAGCAGTTGTTAGAAATGTTCAAAATAGGAGTGCTTCCCCCTAGAGTTCACCCTTACTGATGCTTTTCAATAAGACTTGTTATCCAGCATGATATAGGACCACTGTACTATGTATCTAGTGTATCTGGGAAGCTATTTTCATCTATGAAAATAGGCATGCATGTTTAAGATAGTGGGTTATGTCGAGACTAGCAACTTTATTTTCAATGTAGTTGACTGCCTAGATCCCCATTTAGTTAATACTATCTGAAAGTATTAAAGATTATCATCATTTTTGGCTATACCATGTCTTTGGATGCTTGTCCACATCTCTCCCTGATAAGGCTGTACTATTCTTCAAAGACCTAGCTTGATATCACCTCAATGGCTTCTTCCCAGTTCACTGAGTGACTCATGCGTCGTTCTTGCATGCGGTCTTTGTACACTTGAGTTATGAAATAATTCAATCCTGGCATGATTGTTTCTCTCTGCCTCAACCGAATTGTGAGCTCTTTAAAGATGAGGAACTTTTCCACTCCTGGTAGTGTTTGTTCACTGATGGGATGGCCCATTCACTTGGGAGTTCACCTGAGGCTGTAACTGGAGTCAGAATGGTCTAGACATTTAGGTACCATCATCAATCACCAAGGAGATTATCTTCTTTGGGAACTTTATTACTGAATATACATTTTAAAATTTTTCTTACCAAATTTTTGAGTAAGGGAATATGAGGGATGCTAAAGAGCTAGAGTCTATATTCCTAGCAATGGCAATGTAGTTTACCATTCATTGAGGGACTAATGGTTTTTTTTTGTGTGTACGGGAAGTACATTTTTGTGCAACTACAGTATAACTTTAAAAACAAATCTTCATTGAAATCTCTTCAAGGAGAAGTTGTTAACTTAAGTATCTGTAGCTTTCATTGTGTTCTCGAATAAGGAAACAAAGTCTGAGTTCCGGTGTTTTATTTAATTTTGTTTGCTTGCTAAAAGTAACTGCTTTCCTATGCAGATTGAAACAAGAGAAATTTATGCTCAACGACAGCTTCTACTAAATGATATCGATTTGCTTAGAGGTAGAGAAGCAGAGCTGAAGGAACGAATTGAAGCTTTTGAATTGTAAGTAATACGTGTTCTTTTTGGATATGAAAAAGTTATACTAAGTATTATGTCTAAATTTTTTAGCCTTTTCTAAAAGATCGTGTGTGTGTGTGTGTGTGTGTGTGTGTGTGTGTGTGTGTTGGGGGGAGATGTCTGCAAGGGTACATGCAGGTGTACTTACACGTGTGTGTCTAGTCAGAGGTCAATGTGAGGTGGTTTTCTTTATCATTCATCACCATATTTTGTTCAGTGTCTTTCATTGGTTGGCCTGAAGCTCAGTGATTGACAGCAAGCTTTGGGCATCTGAGTATGTCTGTTGTCTCCCATACTTTTATATAGGCACTGGGGATCTGAATGTGGGTCCTTGTGCTTTCACAGCAAGCACTTTATGTACTGTTATATCCCTAGCCAAATAAAAGCCTAGTGTGGTAGTGCATGTCTGGAGTCCCAGCATCTTGGAAAGGTGAGACAGGATGATTTCCAGCTTAAGCTCCATGGTGAGTTCTAGGTCAGCCTGGATATTTGAATCAGGTGTTCAGACCTGCTATTGTACTGAAAAAAAGCGAAATAGAATAGTCCAACTTGACTTGTCATGGATGGAGCTCTCATGATGTTAATACCCTGCCTAAAAACAAAACAAAATTGCCAGGAGAGTTCCTGGCTCTGAAGGTAATATCAACTGATTTAGAAGGTATTACTTGGGTTTTTTTTCTTGTAAAATATTAGATAATTAGTTGGAAATCATGGTGAAATATTTCTGTCAGACTGCCCTGAGGCTGGACAACGTGGATATTCTCCTAATGTTTCTATAGATTGTGTGCTTTGCTATTACCTTAGTTATCAGACCTGATAGATAGGCTCATGTGTGTAGCTGAACTCCAGGCATCCTGGCCTACTCCATTTACCTACTTTGTACTCCAGTAAGGAACTCTGTGCTAACTTGGCTCCTCTGGCATGGAACCATTTCTCATGTTGGGGGCAGGGGTGCTACTTAATGTTTTCTAAGTGCTCAGAATGCTTCATCCATCAGTTCTTACCTGGGACTGCTAGCAAGCTCACAATCTGTAGTGTGTATATAACCTTTTTTTCCCAATTAGAGTTTGCTATTAGCATTCATATGTACTTTAGAAGTCTTAATACATTAAAGAAGTTGTCGCTGTCTTTATTGGTGTTGTTTTCTCACTTCTGTATGCTCAGTTTATTTGATTTCTTTTCTACTTTACTTTTTATATCCACTTCTGCTCTTCCTTCCAAGCATTGAGGTAAATTAAGTGTATTTTTCCTGCTCCATGTCTTTCCAGTTTAGCCAGCAGAGGGTGCTGGTGTTGACACCTGGAGCTTTTGCTTAGTTCTTGAACCAGTGAGCTTTAGGTAGTGATTCTCAGAATGGCTTGTTCTCTGCAGTACCTGGGAGGCAAAGAACTGCGAGTACTACTCATTTAAATGTCTCACCAGGAAGACCCTGTGGGGGTCAATATATAGCAAGAATATGACTTCTTCCTCCCTTCTTCCCTTCTTCCCTTCTTCCCTTCTTCTCTCCCTGTTTTCTTTCCTTAATTCCCTTCTGTCATCCCCCCTTTTCAGTATTTAATCAATAGATTATTAAATGTTGAAAGCAGGTCTTAAGGCTTTAGTATCTATGGGTTAGTGAATTAGATCCAGCAGTTGTAAACAGTATTAACAGAACAAATAGTTATGTGTGTAAGCTAACTCTTGTTTGTGCTTTTGTAACATTATTCTTTACTTTTAAATTGATTATAGCCACTAACCATCTATAGCCAGGTTTTTGTTATGTCTTAGGTTTTTTGGTTGGTTGGTTGGTTGGTTGGTTGGTTGGTTTGGTTTGGTTTGGTTTGGTTTTTGTTTTTTTGGTTTTGTTGCTGTTGTTGCTTTTTGATTTTTTTTTTTTTGAGATATGTTTTTATTTTGTTTTTAACCCTGGCTGACCTGAAACTCACTATATAGACCAGGCTGGCCTTAGACTTGCAATGATCTTTCTGCTTTAGCCTGTCTAGTGTTAGAATTATAAGCATGGGCTCACGATGTAACTACTTGGTTTCTTTCTCTCTGTCTCTCTGTCTCTCTGTCTCTCTGTCTCTCTGTCTCTCTGTCTCTCTCTCTCTCTCTCTCTCTCTCTCTCTCTCTCTCTCTCTCTCTGTGTGTGTGTGTGTGTGTGTTTAATTTTAAAACTAGGGGCAGTTAAGAGCACTAGCTGCTCTTCCAGAGGTTCTGAGTTCAATTCCCAGCAACCACATGATGGCTCTGTAGTGGGATCTGATGCACTCTTTTGGTGCTGTCTGAAGACAGCTACTATGTGCTCATAAAATAAATAATTCTTTAAAAAATAAAAAAATTAAAAGTAATCTATTTATTGGTGTGTGACTGGGTTCATGCATGCCACAGCAGTGCACACGTGGAGGTTAGAGGACAACTCATGAGAGTCAGTTCTTTCCTTCTGTCATGTGGATGTAGGCCCTGGGGATCAAACTCAGGCTTGGCAGCAAGTGCCAAAAGGTGCCTTAGCCAGTATTTCAATGTTACTTCTGTCCTGTAGGAAAAAACTTTGGCATTGACTCCTTTCTACTTCTTTTTTGTTGTTGTTGTTTTGTTTTTCAAGACAGAGTTTCTCTGTGTAGCCCTGGCTGTCCTGGACCTCACTCTGTAGACCAGGCTGGCCTCGAACTCAGAAATCCGCCTGCCTCTGCCTCCCAAGTGCTAGGATTAAAGGCGTGCACCACCACTGCCCGGCTCCTTTCTACTTTTTTAAGCCAGGTGCCCCTGTTTCTTCTCCCTCCCTAGTCTGATAGACAGTAACTAGGTCAGTTTATAATATATAGGGAGACTTTCTCTTTTACTTCCTCTTTACTTTCTCTTTTACTATTTAGAACAATAACATAAACTGCTGTCTGCTTTCCTACAAAAATTTTTTTTGGTTTATTTCAGGACTCAGAAGCTCCAAGAAGAAAAAACTAAAAGTGAGAATGAGGCACTTCAGAGACGGGAACAGAATTTAAAGAATATTGAAGAGGTTTATGATCAGAAACTCAAAGCTGAACTTCTAAAGTAATTGTTGGGTGTTTTTAAAAGAATAATATGTTTGAATTAAGTGGCTGAAAATATAACCAAAATTGATGAAGTAATAAGACTAATATTTACATGACAAAATTCAGTGTTTTGTTGAACAAAACTATTCTCTTTGACAAATCAAGCCTTTTTGATGAATATTTAAGATGGTTTTTAAAGCATACAATGTAGAAAATTACCTCAGATATTCTTATTCATAACTCCTCTGGCTGTGAGGGCTTGTGATTTACTTTAACCTTACATATGTAAGCATGTATTAGATTGTATAATTATTCCCTTTAACCTTAGGTCTTGCTTTAACCTTTAACCTTAGGTCTTGCTTAGTTTGTGTAGTGGATCAGCTGTAAAATTGGAATTCTAATTACTTTAGACATTTTTTATGCTGCCCCTGAGATGAATGCCAATAACAATGACAAGTTGTTTAAGGTAGAATTTGATCGTGAACTTGTGCTTTGTTCTATCAAGACTCTGTAAAGCCAGAATCAAAAGAAAGGAGCTAAAGTAAACTGTATGAAGAAAAAGGTGATGTAGGGAAGTGAAAATATGACAGCTACAGTTAATTTGGCCTACCCACCTTCTCTCTTGCTTCTTGCTATGTAGCCCAGGTTGACTCAAAATTCTTGATTGTTTTGCTTTAGGCTCCCAAGTTGAGTGGTAGCCAATGTGTGCTATGATAGCCAGGTACTGTAGTCTGGATCGTGTGGCCCCCTGACTAGACGCTCAGAGCAACGAGAATTGGGGGGTAATTTTTCTCAGTGGCAGGTGTACATGTCCCACCTAATAACCTTTAATATTTGTCTTTGGTTTCAGCAAAGGTAGGGGTGAGGGATGTTCAGCATAGGAGGGTTTCTCTTTCTTTTTGCCCATCTCTGACTAATGATAACTGAGGAAACTAGTAAAACTCCATGGTAACATCTCTTTTGCTAATGCTGATATGGATATAATACCAGTAGGTTCCCAATTTTACCCTAAGAACAAAAGTTCTTATCCTGGCTGGGAGGGGGAGATTGCACAGGCAGATTACAAATGGCTGAGTGTCTTGCCATTTCTGGGGATACAGAATCTGTTGTATACTAGGCAAACTTTTCTTTGTTTCCTTTTATGCTCTCTGCATGAATTGTGGCCAATAGAAAAGTAGTTGTTTTCAGTAATCTCAGGATAACATCCTTCATTTTGTGTGATTTAGTTTTGGAACTATATTTATAGGATGGAGGTTCTATTGGACCTTTGATATTTAAAATTCAGTTGCATGGCCTTAGAATTGAGACTTTGAAGTTTCTCCTAAGCCGTGTTGGTACTTAAGGTTTGCTGGGCCACAGATAAGCTCCTCAGGATTAGTGGTCTCTTTAGGTAGATGGCAAGGACCTCATTTACTCATTCTGATTCTCAGGTACCAACTGGAACTAAAGGATGACTACATCACTAGAACAAATAAACTTCTGGAAGAGGAAAGGAAGAATAAAGGTAATATGGAGGGCTGGCTCATTTCACTTCTGATATAGGTTGTTAGCCTCCTAAGTTGCATTTGTTGTATATTCTTTTTGGATTTTTTCTTGTTTTTGTTTTTCAAGACAGTGTTTCTGTGTGTAGCCCTGGCTATCCTGGAATTCACTCTGTAGACCAGATTGGTCTCTAACTTGGAGATCTACTTGCCTCTGCCTCCCATGTGCTGATGTGTGTCATCACTGTCTGGCATCTGTTGTATGTATGTTCTTAAATTTGGGTTTTACTTTTTACAAAACATTTATTTGCATATTTATTTGTTAGGAAGAGGGGGGTGTATGTGTTAAGTAGTGTGCATGTAGAGGTCACAGGACATAATGAGACTTGGTTTTTGTCCTTCTACCGTTGGGTCTCTAGCATTGAAATTGGGTTGTCAGATTTAGCAGCAGCTGTTTGTACCCACTAGTCCATCTCACTAGCTCTTCGTTTCTTTTTTAAAGATTTATTTATTTTAATTTTATGTATGTGGGTGTTTTGCTTGCACATATGTCTGCACCATGTATATGCAGTGCCCATAGAGGCCAGTAAAGCATGTCAGATCCCTTGGAGCTACACTTAACAGATTGTGAGCTGCAATGTGGGTGCTGAGAATCGAGCCCAGGTCCTCTGAAAGAGCAGCCAGTGCTCTTAACTACTGAACCATCTCTCCACCTCCATTATAGAAAATTTTCCTTTCTCTGTCCTGTGAGCAGGTTTTATCCTTCTTTTCTTACATATCTTTATACTTCCTAAGTTCTCAAGTTTACATTAACCTGAGTCTATGAAAGTTAAATACATTTTTAATTTTCACATATTTTACTTGTCAGTTTATTTGTAGGAAATTGTGAAAAGAACATGAACTTTGGAAATTTCAAACATTTTTTGAAGTAAATTAGAGCCACTTATTTACTATTGACTAGATACCAACTGTGTGTCTCCTTTTGCTCCTGTCTTATAGAAGCAGATACATCTTATAGTTTAGTGCGCTTGTGTATTTAGAGTTAATAAATTTTCTTTTGATATATATCTACATAGAGTTTTGTTTCAGGAAGGAAAAAACTACAGAAGGAAGACAGATCTTAAAGTTTGCTTTTAAGGAAAGTAGGCACTCTTTAACATTTAAGTTCCCATGCCCTGCCCAGAGAGAGTAACTGGTTAGCGTGTAGTAGGAATTTTACCACATATATGGCAGTTGTAGTTTGGCATTGCTCATTGGGTAATGGGACTTATTTCTTATTTGCCTACTACAATTTTGGCTGATAAACTTATTGCTTTAAAATATGAGACAGTGGTGATTAGGACTCACAGAGTGGCTATAAATTATTAAATGTCTTTTATGGTCAGTAGGAAATCACTATTTGGTTCTTCTTTATTCCCCAGAAAAGACTATTCATCTGCAAGAAGAACTCACAATTATTAATTCAAAAAAGGAAGAACTCAGTAAATCTGTAAAACATATGAAAGAAGTTGAGGTAATTGTTAAACCTATTTCTTAAGTTTCCTTAATGACATTAGGGTTAATGCTTTATTATTATTATTATTATTATTATTATTATTATTATTATTATTATTATTATTTATTTTTAAAGATTTATTTATATGACTACACTGTAGCTGTGTTCAGACACACCAGAAGAAAGCATTAGATGGTTGTGAGCCACCATGTGGTTGCTAGGAATTGAACTCAAAACCTCTGGAAGAATAGGTAGTGCTCTTAACTACTGAGCTATCTTTTCAGCCCTTATTTTAATTAAATTATTTATAGAGAATATAGAGGTGTTTTAAGATTTATTAATTTTTATTTTATGTGTATGGCAGTTTTGTCCGCATGTATGTCTGTGCACCACATGTGTACAGTGCCTGTGGAAGGCAGGAGATTCCCCCTGGTACTAGAGTTACCCAGGGTTCTTAGCTGCCATGTATGAATCCCCATGCTGGGAATTGAACCCTGGGTCTTTGGAAGAATAGTCAATGCCTTTTTTTTTTTTTTTTTGGTTTTTCGAGACAGGGTTTCTCTGTATAGCCTTGGCTGTCCTGGAACTCACTCTGTAGACCAGGCTGGCCTCGAACTCAGAAATCCGCCTGCCTCTGCCTCCCAAGTGCTAGGATTAAAGGCGTGTGCCACCATCGCCCGGCCCAGTCAATGTTCTTGACATTGAACCTCTCTACCTCCTTATGCCATCTTTTTCGTCTGCTTTGACTAATTATTTTATGACTAAGAAGATGATAGTTGAAGTTAATAGAATAGGTTCTAATTTTAAGCAAAGGCACATAGAAGAAAGAGCTTGGATCTAAGAATCCTGCTGCTCAAATTCTCTCTCCCTCCTTAACTGCTTATGTGCCTTTAGACAAGTTCTGTGACTGTAATCTTAGAGATTTTTCTAACAATGCATGATTGTTGGGGGAGTTGGGTAAAGTACCCATAACAAGTGGCCAGTAGATAAGGAATAAGTGAGACCCTGTCTAAAATAAACTGAAGTGGATTCTGTAGGTGAAGTTTACCTTTGCATTCTTGGGACACATTAGACTAAGAAAATGAAAGCACCTCACAGCTGTAGAGACTGTGTCCAACTTTTATCTGTTTATGTTTTTAAAATGTCTTGTTATGTCATGCAGTTGTATTGGTGGCATTTGGGAATTGACTCCAAATTACATTTGCCATACACCCTTCCCTCACTTCATAGGACAGAAGTTTATTGGTACAGGCTCTGAGCTGCTGGCTATCACCAGTGCAGAAGGGATTTTGTTGCAGAGGGCTTGACCTCTGTCTGGTAGTCACTGTCATTCATTTGTGATGCTCAGATTCAGATAGCCGTCCAGCCTTTACTTTTGCAGTGCTGTGAAAGTTATTGAGATATGTTTTCCTTTTTCAATTGTAGCTGGAGCTGGAGTCTGTCAGAGCTCAGTTTTTAGCAATGTCAAAACAAAACCACTCACTGAATGAGAGGGTGAAAGAGATGAGTGATTACTCACAACTGAAAGAAGAGAAAGTGGAGCTTCAGGCACAAAATAAATTACTTAAACAGCAACTGGAAGAGAATAGGAATGAAAACTTACGTCTCCTAGACCGTATGTCTTTTCCTGTGATCTGCATGTTTCTGTAATTTCCATTAGATCAAGATTCTAGAACTACTACCTATCTGTAAGGGAGGCTTACATTGGGAGAATCTTTTAAGATCCTGACATTGAAGTTGCTTATATTTTGTTTGCTATTGCATAATTAGGAATTTCATTTAAGTAATATTTGTTAAGTAACTACCTCTGCGTGGCTTCAGGCTTTATGCCCTCTGACTGTTGCCTCAGGCAAGCCAGTAAGCACTTGGAGCAAGGCAGGGAGAAGAGGTTGTAATTGTAATTATTTCTAATTCTAGCCTTGGCCTCCAGGTACAACAGTCCAGACTGCCTGCCTACTGTGATTCTAAACCAAGAGAGCTCATAGTCCCTTCTTGACACCTCTCACCAGTGCTCTGTGCCTTTGCTTACTCAGTGTACCTCTGGAGGTTTTTCCTCTCCTAAGCCCCTAGTTCTAAGAGAGTCCTAACATTGTGGCCTAGTTTCTACTACATTATCCTTTATGATTGCCCTACATAAGGCACACTTTACCAAAGGGGCCTTTGGGTGACCCAAATGGAGAGCACCATCTACCTTATTTCTGGAGCCTGTCTGCCATGGGCTGCTGTTCATATGACATGAAACCAAGGACAGGCACTGATAGGCGACAACTGGGGAGCTCTTTCTTAGAATACTTTCTGCATGTGGTATGGGAAAGAGATAGGCTTTTGAGTTAATTTAAAACTTTGAAAGAATTCTTTATCTTAGAGGGCTTCTAGAGGAATCCAATTATATTGCATTAAATTATTTTATTCTGAAATTTGTGAATCAAGATTGTTCTTAGGTCACTTAATAGAATTAATAGAATATTAATTGCATGAGTACAAAGAAAGGAAACTATTTTAAACCTCTCTAACTGCTTTTTCTTCTTAGTGAAATAGGCAAATTTAAGATTGATAGTGACTAGGAAGTTTTTTTTTCTTTCTTAAACCTTCTTAGGTATAACTCAGCCACCTCCTGAGCTTTTGATTTTTAAGAAAGAATTACAGAAGACAGAAAAGGCCATGGCACTGGAGCATAAGGGCTTTGAAACTCATAGGCAAGCTCTGCAAAGACAGCTGCAGAGTGAAGTGAGTATTGTTCTTTATTTTTAAGGGAATTATGCCAGTCAATTTTGTAGTGGTTATAGAAAGCTTACACTTGTCAAGCCAGTGAAATCAGATTATTTGAATACAAAGAATTCCTTCCCCGAGTATTGCAAAAGAGGCTTTCTCATGTGAGAAAATTCTCTGGTGATTCTGACTTCATATTCCTGATGATAATAGCATTGGAAGGAAAGCAAACTCATGTAGATGTAAACTTCTCAGAGGTCCTGGTAATTCCCATGTCTTTTGATACCTGCTTTATGGCTTACACACATCTACTGTGTCACTGTGATTTCTGTCTGTGAGCAATAGAATAGCTATTTTTTAGACAGGTAGCACACATATCCCAGCACTCAGGAGGCAGAGGTAGGTGGATCTCCTTGAGCTCTACGAAGCCAGGGCTTCACAGAGAGACCCCGTCTCAAAAAAACCAAAGCTTGTTTGGTGAAAAACTTGTTTGGATGTTGTTTTAATAGCGGTCATCTTATTAATTGTTTGTGTAAAAGGGTCTTAGAATTGGCAAAATAAAGAATATAAGCACAATAAAAGACATTTTGTTTTTAGAGAAAGCTATAATTGTATGTCTTTCTTTTTCAGATAGAAAATTCTACACAGCTAAGGACCCAGATAGCAGAATATGATGCTTCTGTTAAAAGGTTAACTGTTCAGGTTGCTGATTTAAAGTCACAACTAAAACAGACTCAGACAGGTTGGAGAGTTGTTTTTTTTTAAATAAATTGTTTATTATGTGTGTGTGTGCAAGAGCGAAACAGATACATAGTGCGCCAGAGCACTCTCGCACTCTGGTGGAGGTTACAGGACTTTTCAATAATTGGTTCTCTGCTTCTTCCTTAGTGAGACAATGAGTCTCTTGTTTCAGTGTCTGTACTGCCTACTCCAGGCTAGCTAACCTGTGCACTACTGGACCATTGTCTGCTGGTTCTACCTCTAACTTGCCATAGGAATGCAAATGTGTGCCCCTACATGTAGATTTTTTTCTTTTAATTCTTTTACTATTTCCTAGATGTATAAAGTACATCTTGATTGTATCCACCGTTCTCTCTCTCTAGCTTCTGCCTCCTATCATTCTATCTTCCTTTCAGCTTCAGTCCTCTTTATTCCCCATGTAACCCATTGAGTCCAGTTAGTGTTGTCTATATGTACATGGTTGTGAGGTCATTCCCTCTGGTATAGGCAGCCTGTCAATGCCACCACCCAAAAACAACTGTTAATCTCTCTTCAGCTATGAGTGGCCCACTCCCAGCCCCCAGTGCTGGTATTTTTAACTGTCTTGTTATACAGATAACGATAGATACTCTGAGTTCATGTGTGCAACAGCTATGTCCAGAAGATAGCATTTTATAGCACTTGTTCTCATCTGCCAGGGCTTATATTCTTTTCATACCCTCTTCCCCGATGTTCTCTGAGCTTCTGGGAGGTGTTACTAGAGATGTCCCACCTATGGGTCAGCATTCGCACTTGCTTATTCTTGGCACTTTGAACATTTGAGAGTCTCTTCATTAACCATTACCCACTGCAATAAGAAACTTCTCTAACCAAGGTTATTAGGAGACAATTTTATGTTCATATTTAGATTGCAGTTTGACAGCATAACCATTTAGCCAACATCATAAGCAACATCAAAAGGTTTCCTTTTGGACCTATGATTTCTCTACCTATTTTTTAAAAATATGGCCTCTCTACATAGTCCTGGCTATCCTAGAACTTACTATGTAGACCAGGATGGCCTCAGACTCACAGAGATCCACTTGCCTCTGCTTCCCTAGTGCTGGCATTGAAGGCATGAACCACCATACCTAGCTACCCATGTTTTTTTTGATGTTTGTTTTTTGATGATTTATTATTTTAATTTTTTTATAATTATAATTATTTTAAAATTAATTTATAGGACCATTTCACCTATGTATGTATGTGCACTTTGTGCATACCTGGTACTTATGTAGGCCACAGGAGGACATTGGATCAAATTCTAGTGGGTGTTCAGAACTGAACTTGGGTCCTCTGAAAGAGCAGCTAGTGTTCGTAACTGCTGAGCCATGTCTCCAACTTCCTACTTAGGGGTTTTGACCATGTTTATAGTATCAGTAACAGTCACAGTGAGCTCTATCCAGTGGAAAAGACCTCAAATACAATTAAGAAAGCAGTTGGTTACTCCCATGTATAGTCTTGCCACCAGGTCTTTTCTATGTGGGTTTTAGGGATTGAACTCAGGTAGTCAGACTTGTATAGCAGTCACTTTTACCCACTAAGCCAGCTCCCTGGCTCCAAGAGGCAGTTTTAACTTGTGTGTATGTAAAGTTTCAGGTGGTTGTAAAAATACAATGACTGTGATCTATTAACCACTCAGTAATATTGTATCAGGGAAAGGCTATAGAAACAAAAATTATACCAGAAATGAAACTTGTATCTTAGGAATATCAACTGAGTCATCAGCCAAAGTGTCTCACTCAGCTTTATAGATACCCCAGACAGGCCAGGTGTGCAGGTGGCGCAGATGCTCCCAAGTTTGTTTTCTAACTTTGTTCCTGTTTGTTTTGGGGTATGTGTATGTGGGGGGTGGGGATGTATATTGAGGTTCAAGAACAAGTTGCAGGAAGGAATCTATTCTTTCCTTCCTTGATGTGGATCCCTAGGATTGAAGTGAAATGTTTACTAGCAAGTGCCTAAACCTTCTGAGTATCTTATTGCTTCCCCCACCCCAATCTCAATGTTTTCTTTTGTGTGTGTCTGTGTCTGTCTGTCTGTGTCTGTGTGTCTGTTAAGGCTAACAGGGCTTTCCATATATCTATATATTCTTAACCAGACCCAGACCTTTGTATAAATACACAAGAGAAGCAGGATAGAACATTGCTTTCAGACTTGCAGACCTGCTTTGTTTTGACCTTCAGTTGAAGTTGTTTGATCTTGGGCATGACATGTTTAAAACTTCAAATTCCCTATTTATAATGGAGATAATGATGCCTATTGGGCCATAGTGGGCAAAGATAGAATAGATATAGGGTATGACCTGGTATATGGAAACCACTTGGGCACTAGTTACTGCTAATGATTCATTACTGTCTTTGCTGTGAATGTCTCTTCCCCCTGTTTCATGGAAAGATGAAAAAAAGCTTGAATACTTTGTTCTTCAGTTGGTTTGGGGCCCAATATATTTGTATATTTGTTACAGTTCAGCTTATTTTTCTTTCTTTTTTTTTTTTTTTTTTTTTTTTTGGTTTTTCGAGACAGGGTTTCTCTGTGTAGCCCTGGCTGTCCTGGAACTCACTCTGTAGACCAGGCTGGCCTCGAACTCAGAAATCCACCTGCCTCTGCCTCCCAAGTGCTGGGATTAAAGGCATGCGCCACCACCGCCTGGCTCAGCTTGTTTTTCATCCTTCCTTTTTTGTCTTCTTCAGTTCCTTCTTGAACTTTTATCAGTCACTTGTTCTTTCCACCTTAACTAGTTTATTTCTAGGTCTTTACTCATTTCTAAACTCTTTTCCAATGCCTTGTTTTCTGCTAGCACTTGTTTGCCAGACTGTCTCCCACTGAAGTTATAGTAGTCTTATAATGTGAAAGTAGTTCAATAGAGCTAGGCCTCCTGCAGTCCACCCACATGGCTTACCTCTAGGCGGTTGTACACTTGTTTTTGTAGTGTCATAAGGAGCTCTTGCAGGGTTAGAGGCAGCATAGGCACAAGATTTATGCTGGGAAATCTCAGCATCTCTAGGAATTGCTGACCATGTGGCCCACATGTCAGGAAGAGCCCCATCCCCTTTCTCACTCACTCAGCAGAGAGCAGTGGGAATTTCTGGCCAGGTTATCTGATACTTGGGCTTGGCAAGAGACTAATTATATTGCAGTCAAACGTGTGAATATTTCATGCTGGTTGGAATAAACAATGATTTATTAAATGTGTTTGCTATCATTCAGATCTGGCTAGACTGTACTCAGTAAATTATATATTTTCACATCTCAGACATAGTTATTGCAGACTCATGTGTAACAGATTGTGAAATTTATCGTGTTTATAAAGGCTTACTATAAGAAGTTAGCTTTCAGTAAATATTAATGAATATGACTATGGATTCAGAAACTGTTTAATATGTAGGCTTGCTTTTACTACCTTAAAAATATTCTCAAGTATAATTTAATTTTATTCATAACCTTTTATCCTTATTTCTCAAATTTTTTTGTGACCTACAGCCCTAGAGAATGAAGTGTTCCGAAATCCAAAGCACTCTCTGATTCATTCCCTGAGTGGCCTAATGAGTGCCAAGATGGCACCCTACAACGAAGATACAAGTGGGGATTTCTTGAATATACCCCTTGAACAGAACAAAGTTATGGCAGGTGCAGTTATGTCAAGCGTCCCACCTTTTGTAAATACAGCAACAGAGGCTAGTTCCCCAGACTCTGACCTTGAATTTGTAGCCAGTAGTACTAAAGCCAAAGTAAGAGAGCTAGAGCAAGAGGCTGAACGCTTGGAAAAAGCATTCAGAGCTTACTATCAAAGAGTTACTCAGAATCCTCCTAGGAGCCCTCAGCCAGCACAGAGTCCTTCATCTGTATACTCGGTGGGAGCTCTCAGAAGCATAGCTTCCAATTCCACGGATAGACATGTTTCTGCAGAGGACAGAGTTATCTCTGAACAGCCTCTTGCGGACGTGCTGAAGGAAGAAAAGAGTGATGTGTCCAAAGCGTTCATGGGCAGTGTGGTTTCACGGCCATGCAGGACCTCTTCCTCCACACGCCTCTCCTCTACACCCCATCCAAAATCAAGAAGAAGTCTTGATAATGAAATGTATCTGGAAGGTAAGCCACTGTCCAGAGGGTTGTGATGTACATGCTTTAGACTTGGGCAGCATGCTCAGTAGGCAGCCTGGAGGAGTCTGCTCCAGCACTGGTGGCTGTTCTCATCCTACCATACCTCGCTCAACAGTGGTAGCCCTCCCATGTCACAGGATTGCTGTAGAAGTCGGCAACACAAATGATATTAAGGTCTAGTTTCCTTAGCACACAGAAGTGTTGAGGGAGCACATGAACTTTATCTTGCTGCTGATTAGTTCTATATACTCCTGTGTCACATCTACAGTTGGATTTTGGTGCTTGAACCTTTTTGCTTCTCACACATCAAGCTTGGCTGTTTGCAAGGATGCTGTAGGATTTATTTTCAAATTAATAGAACTTTTTCCTTAGGCAACCTGGTGGTCCCCTGCTCCCAGGAGGTCACCATATTGATGCCAAACTTAGTGCAGACACCTGATAGGCATAGCGCACTACATCCCAGAACTTCTGGATTCAAGCAATGCTCCTGTCTCAGCCTCTCGAGTAGCTGGGAGGAAAGCATGCGCATGTGCCTGGCTTAATAGAGCTTTAAAAAAAAAAAAAAAACGATTCTCCATGCAGGTTGTAACATTTTTGCCCTGATTCATTCTTCCTCATAGGTCTCAGGAGATTACAAATTACTTCCTCCAGCCCTTGTCTTGACAGAGCATCTGCATCACCTGCTGCTTCCCCTACTCCTTGTCCTGAGAGAACAGCCCAGTCATCACCTGTTCCATCTAGGCACAGCTTCTCTGGTCCTTTCTCCAGCCCTCCAGAGCAAAATAAATGGTAAGTTATTTTCTTATCATCTTTTGTTGAGTCATGCCACTAACCTGCTGTTTTGACCTTTATGCCTTTGGTCTTTTTAAGTCAATGTTAAAGACCATGTGGCAGTCTGGAATTTACAGTTAGATTGTAAAGTCATTTGTGGTCTTTGAAAGTCATTTGAATTAGGGAGAGTGTGTAATAATTGTATAAATAAATATCTTCCTGGGTCTGTGAATGAATTTGGTTCATAAAGGCAGTTGCTTATAAAGTTGTCACAGCAAATAAATTGGGCTCATTTTGAGAGTTGGAGAAATTTCACATGTCAAAATGTCATTTAAAAATACGTTTTGAGGGTCAGGAGTGGTGGCACACACCTTTAGTCCCAGCACTCATGAGGCAGAGGTAGATGGATTTCTGAGTTCAAGGCCAGCCTTGGTCTACAGAGTGAGTTCCAGGACAGCCAGGGCTACACAGAGAAACCCTGTCTCAAAAAACAAACAATGACAAAAAAATGTTTGACATTTAAATATAAATAAGGTTTCAGTTTGTGTATTGTTGAAACAAATTCTAAAGTAATAATGGACACTTCCTACTGTCAAAGTAGGAAGAAGTAGATGAGGCCAGCTGGTTGTAATTCACAGGCAGGACCACAACAGGAGATTCTGAATCCCTACTTGTGGCCTCCAGTTGGGTACCTGATGTTTATGAATGCTTGCCTGTTCATACTTGAAAACTGCTTGTGTGTCTACAATGGTCCTAGGGCATTTATATTCTTTGATGTCTTTTAGATTGTAGTTGTTTTGTTTTCAGACAGGCTGATTTGCTATATTGCCCAGACTGGCTTTAAACTTGTAATGATCCTCTTGCCTGCCTGCCTCTTGCAGGCATGAGACCCCAAGGCCAGCTTGTATTGAATTTTCTTATGAGGAAGCCAAAAAGAGCATCAAGACCCATAGAATGTTAAGTTAGCACAGTTTGATATATAGTTTGGCTTGTGCAATTGCATCTTCAGCTGGTTTGTGCTGAATTTGTTTGTTTGCATGGAATTTGTCTTTAGAGAAAATGTATAGTGGTTACTAGAAAACTACTGTAGGAATTATATTGAGAGTATGCTATTCCTTGAAACGATGTCTGTTTCAGGGCATAGGGTGGTAACAAGGGAGATGACTGAGTAAATATAGACTAGTTGCCAAGAAAAATGCCTGGTGGCAGGCTCTGTCCTCTGGAGCCATTCTCTCTCCCACTACATACCAAACATATAAAAACACACACTTTTACTTATCATTTTTTTTCTCTATTGAAATATATTGCGATAGAAGCTAGGATCTCGAACGTGCTGGGCAAGCATTTTTTTTTAATGTGTATGGGCATTTTGCTTCCATGTACTTCTGCATACCGCATGCCTTCCTGGTGTCTACAGAGGCCAGAAGAAGGTGATAGATCCCCTAGAACTGGAGTTACAGGCTATTTTGAGAAGCCATGTGAGTGCTTGGAATTGAACCAAGGTTCTCTAGCAGAGTGGCCAGTGTTGTGAACCATTGAGCCATCTGTGCAGCACTTAGAGAGCCATTCTTTATAAGCCAATGAAAAAAAAACGAGTGTCAGAGCTAAGCATCCGTGCTTATATGTAATCCCTATATTTGGGAGTCTGAGAAAGAATTGCCAGGAGTTTGAAGTCAGTTTGATCTATGTGGTTCTAGGCCAGCCAAAGAGATCATATCTTAAAAAAATAGCAAAACATTCTGTAAATTATTTTTAACAACCAGACAACTTGTGTTACCCTATTCTCTTGGCTTTTTATGTTGTTACTAACACTTCATATTCATGTATTTATTCTTCCAATCTAGTTTATATCAGAGACAAAGTGAAATGCAAGATAAAAGTGAGTTTTCAGATGTTGACAAGCAATCTTTGAAAGATAAGGAGAAATTTGAACCATCTTTCAGATGTAAGTTTTGAATATTAAGTTTTGTATATATATGTCCATGTTTACATATGCGCCATGACACCTTTGTAGAGGTCAGAAGACAACTTCAGATAGCATATTTTATCTAACACCTTGTTTAAGGCAGGGTCTCATCATTCTATTGTATACCAGTATGCCAGGCTCCATGGTCTGTGAGTTAACTAATGTAGATTCTCCTATCTTACCCTTCCATCATGCTTTAGTCATGCTGGGATTACAGACACCCACTATCATGACCCTTTTTATGTAGGTTCTGGGAACTCTAACTCAGGTGCTTCCTTCACTTGCAAAGCAAGCACTTTACTCATGGAGCCAATCTTTCTAGCCATATAGCATTTTTAAAAAAATTGTATTTACTTGTATGTGTGGAGGTGTTTTGCCTGCCTGTATATCTGTGTGTCTTGTGTCCGTGGGGGCCAGAAAAGGGTGTCAGATTCCCTGGGGCTGAGATTACAGATGATTGTTAACTGTCATGAGAGTGCTGGGTACTAGGAATTGAACTTGGGTCCTTCTTAAGAGCAGCCAGTGTTTCTTTTTACTGATGAGCCATCTCTTCAGCCCCACCCCAACCCTAACAGACACCCATCAGTTTTTATAAGTAGAAATGTAGAAAAGCTTTCTTTTAACAATACAGTCAGATGTTGAGACATGTCTGTTTTGTGATATGGTGCAGATGCATTGCTTTATTTTTCTTTTTAAACAATTTTATTGCACTTTTATTGTGTGTATATGCACATATATATAACATATGTGTAGCACAGTGCACATGGGGAGAGAACAACTTGCATGTGTTGGCTCTCTTGGTTCACTCTGTGTGTCCCAGGCATTGAACTCACTAGCTTAGTGGGAAGCACCTTTACTTGCTGAACCATCTTGACAGCCTTGCTTCATCTTTCTGTGACAGAGAATTTTAGGGTGCACTTGAATTTCCTTTAAAAACAATTGGTATAATTCATAGTTTCCAAGTAAAAACTAATGCCATAAAGTGAATCTATATTTCAAGGCTGGGGTTACTTGAATAAGTAGTTTTTCATTGTTCATTCTTTTTCCTTTCTGTGGAATATGAAGATATTTTCTTTAAGTTATATTGATCCTGTTGATTCTTCAGACTTAAGCAAACCTCATCTTCACTGATAGAATGGAGGTGAAAGAATATTCAAATGAGGGGCTGGGGCAGTGGCTCAGTCTATAAAGCGCACCCATATAAAAAAGGCTGGTGAGTGGCGCACACTGGAAGTAGAGGCAAGAGGATGCCCCGGAGCGTCACTAGCCAGCCAGCCTAGCCAAATCAGTGAACTTTCAGGTTGAGTGATAAACTCTGTCGCAAAAAATAAGGTGGAGCGTGACTGAGAGAGACACTAAGCATTGACCTGACCTCCACATGGATACCCAAAAATTAAGATGAGAGTCAAGAAAATGGTGGCCTGGCTATAGCCTTGCCTCTGACTGTATCACCCTACTTTATAAGTATAATAAGGGTATAGGGTCCATCACCTCTGAGACTCTCGCTTGAGAATTCTTTACATTTGTATATAATTTCATTGTCATATCTGAAAGAATCATAATCTGCATAGTTAAATGAAAAGATTTAGTAAAATTTGTCAATTTCTTAACAGTTAATATGACTTTGTTAAATCATTAATTTTTCATTCTTTGAGAATTTCATACATGTATACAATGTATTTTGATCATAGCCACTGCCTGTTCTCCCTCAATTTTTTCTTGACTCCCCCTGCCATGCCTCCCTCCAAACCACTGATTCCAGTCTGAGCTGTCTATGTGCACGGGTATTCAGGTGTAGGATCATCTAGAGCAGGGGTAACCAGCAGGAGTCTCTTTCCAAATGTACACACAAACTGACTCCCTACTTCAGGAGTTGTCAGCTACTGAAGTCCTCCCTTCTGTACCAGAGTGTTGACTGCCTTTCCATTATTGATATTTAAATTGACTCAAAGGATTTTATCAGGGAACCAAATGAATTCTCTACTACTGCATTGATTTTTTTGTAAGCAAATGTAATTCTTTAAAATATAAAAAAAACTTGAGAGGTGAGTACTTTGTAAGTGGTTGGATTTAGAACTCTGTAGGAAAAGGGCAGTTTTGATATTCCATGATGTATCCTCATCACTCCCTAACTCCCAAGCACCCCCACTCCTGCACTGCTTAGTGCTCCCTACACTTGCTACTGTTACTAAGGACTTATGGCACAATTAACTGCATCTCATGTGGATGCAGGGAACAAGCTAGAACAGTTTGAAGACGAAGGACTCCACCCTGCTGGTGACATGCCTGGCATAGATGTTGCTACAGCTACTTTGTCTTCCCGACCCACTTCATACAACTACCCAAGTAAGTGGTTTCTCACTTAAACTAGCAATAAACAGTAGCCACATATTGCATGCTGATTTGTGTGCTCTGTAACTCATTTCCTACATCACTTCTATTGTTACATATATATACTAAATTATGTATATTGGTGTATGTCTGTATATGTGCATAAGTGTGCCTGGAGGAACCTAGGGAGGCCAGAAGAAGACATTGTATTCTTTGGAGTTAGAGCTACAGGCAATTAATTGTGAGCTGTCTGGTCATGAGTTCTGGGAATCAAATGCTAGTTCTATGGAAGAGTAGCAAACACTTTTAACCCCTGAGCCATCTCTCTAGGCCCAAAATTAATTGTTTTTTTTTTTTTGTTTGTTTGCTTGGGTTTTTGTTTGTTTTTGTGTGTTTGTCTGTGGAGGTCAAAGGACAACTTGTGGCAGTCAGTTCTCATGGATCAAACTGGGGTTTGTAGCGAGTGCCTTTACCTGTTGAGTCATCCCTGATCCTTTAGGACTTTGATAAATATAGATTATTCAGAGGCTTGGGCTTGTAGCATTATCATTCTTAAGGGACTCTCCCTGTGTGAACATAAAATGTTTACTTGATTGGAGTTGGACAGAGCACTTATACTTTTGGCAAAAACTGTCCCATAAGGAACCTTATCATCTTTAGAAATTGTGTTAAAAACCTGAAGTAATGGTCAAGCCCATTGTATAGCTTTACTATTGCCACATTTTAGTATTTATTGTCTTCATTTATTTCATAAATTAGGATAGAAAACCATTTATTTCAATCTTCAGAAAAGTTGCTATGTTACATCATCACTGGAGGAAAGTGGTCATCAGACCTCTGCCTGGCCCATACATTTTTCTCTTCTTCAGTTTATCTACTTCTCCCTCAGCTTGGAGAGGGAGCAGAGAGCAGAATTGAGAGGAAGTCTGTGCTTTCTTCCAGCCCCATCAACAGCCAGGTCCTTTTCTTCTCAGCCTCAAACTTGAAAGGAAATGTCTTACTTAAAGTTGCCTCTCAGTGCTGCCCAAACAGAAACACTGTTAACACCTCCCACACAACATACTCAAAGCCTCTCCATGGCAAAGTAGCTTCCTGGTACTCTGGAAGAGCTCTGGAAGCCACAGTGCTCAGGAAGATGAGGAGCTACTGAAAAGGAGCAAGAGGTTTTGATTATACTCATTCCTGAGTAAGTGTGCTTTGGGAGGCAGCTCATTTTACCAGACCCAAGCAAGCACCTTCTCTCTGGGCAGTTGCTTAGGGGCTAGGTATAATCAGTGAGCCAAATCAAGCTTCTGCCTTCAGGGAGAGTCTGGGATAAGAGGGTGCGGCAGTGAAGGAGTCCACCAGGCCATCATTGGGCAGAAGGTGCAGCAGCCATATTCACAGACTTGAAGTAGCCAAAGTACTAAGGAAAATCAGTGAGTAGCTAATGTTCTGCCTTGAGGTGTATAGGAGACTACAGTCATGGCTCTTGAAATAATTAGTAAGTAGCATTGGTTATGTTTTGGTCATCTGAGGAACTCTCACATATTCATCTCTGCCTCTTCATCCAAGAACAAAAAAGGTAAAAATGTGGTGTCCTTGAGGTTCCTAACACATATGCTTCTTGGCTTTTGTGTCCCAAGATGTTTCTAATATAATTCTTCCACTTTCTCTCTTTCGTCTTCCCACTTTTTTCATCCTGCTCTGCTTCCTCTTTTCCTCTTCTTTTCTCCTGCCTTTTTCCTTTCTTTTTTCCCCTTTATCTCAACAACAGTCTTATTTTGTCATTGCTATTCCCTGTGGTAAAGTAGAACCATTTGCAGTAACCTTTCCTCCACTGGAAAGGAGGGACAGGGTAATTATGTCTGTGGAAGTAAGTATGAGCTTTTGGTATTTTAATTTTATGACAAACCTGTATTAAATAGCTGGCTGGATGGTAGGTACGTAGATAGAGGGTAGGTAGGTAGATAGATAGATAGATAGATAGATAGATAGATAGATAGATAGATAAAGTGAGCTATTGATCTGTGTGGCAGTTCTCTTTCAGTAAAGCTAGTTCTTATTCCTGCTAAGCATCTAGGACAAGGCACAACGCATGAGTCTGAAATCCTTTGGTGAACCTGTGGCATTGTTGCTGATTAGCATTTTTGAGTGAAAAAATGTAGGTCATGGGCTAGAGCTGAAAGACTAGCCAGCATCATTTCTGTGAAACAGACTTAGTTAAACCTTTGAAGGGCAGGACCTGTGCCAAGAATGAAAGGGAACAGCAGACAAGTCATTAAAACATGAGCCTTGCTCAGAAGAAATAGAAGTGGGGAAATAAGCACACAGGATTATTTCTTTTCTTTTTTCATAATGTATTGGCAAATAATGTGCTAGCATATTTATGTATCACTTGGAGGGTAAGGAGGACCTTACAGAGGAACTGTCTCTAGCAGCAAGATGAATTGGATAAGCACACAAGCACTGATTGTTCAATGGATATGGGATCAACTCTGTTGCCTGGGCTGCTCTTGAACTTGTGAGCGCAGCCTCTTGAGTTGCTAGTACTATAGATGTGTATGGCCATGGCCTACCTAGACAAAGATGATGAAAGAATGCATATACCTTTGGGAGGAAGCTAGCATTTTGGGACTTCTCCATTTCTGTGACAGAAATCCCATTAAAACATGGTTAATAGGCTGAGGGAAATGGCCAGGAAGGAAAAAGACATGGAAATAATTAGGGGTTAGAGATGGGTCAGTGGCTAAGAGCACTAACTGCTCTTTCTAGAAGATCCAGGTTCAAATCCTATCATACATATGGCTGCTCACCATTGTCTGTAACTCTAGTCCCAAGTGATGTGATGTTCTCTTCTGGCCTTCTCAAGTATTGCATGCACATGGTGCACAGATAATACATGCAAGCAAAACTCCTGTACACATTGAATAACAATGGAGGGAAAAAAGGATCCCTAGAAAGGACCAGGATCAGTACAGTGCAAACTGAATAGTGGCAATAGTGCCAGAGGATAAAGAGGAGGGAGTTCTGTTTTGTTTAGGGGTAGGAATGACCTGAGCATCTTTTTTAGGAGTAGGGAGAAAGGGTTTTTGAAATTGCTATGGTTTTGAAACCCTATTGATACCCTAATAGTTCTAAAGATAGTGGGTGGATTGTACTGAAATGTGAAGGCAGAACTGTAGGGTTTGCTATGGAGAGGCTGAAGCATAGAGAGAAGAGATGAATGAAGAGGATATGGTGTGGAGGGATGACTACTGGGGTCACTTGTGGTATGGTGGCTTATATCCATCTCAGGAAAGTAGAAGTCTAGCAGTGTTGCTAGGGGTCAGTCTGGGAGCTGGAAGACAATAAAAGTAGAGCAGCAGCTTAGAGCAGGTCATCACAATCAGTAGAAAATCAAGCAGGTCTGCAGAAGACTAGATTTGAAAAATCTGATGCTGGTAGCTACTCACTCTGTTTTCTGTCCTTTTAGGTGCTGTTCAGAGCCCAACTGGAGAACAGAAAGAACAGCAGCTATGGGAACTCCGCATGAAAGAACGCAGGCAGAGAGAAGAACAAAGGAAGAATGAACGGCAAGAAGCTCTAGAGAGAGAAAGAAGAGAGCTGGAAAAACTAGAGCAGGAGCGGGTAATGTGTCACTTAAATCTCTGTATTCGTTTCTCTAGTGGACACCTTCAGCAGGTACTTTGAGCTCAAGGCTGTGAACCAGTAATGCTGTGAGGTCAGAGAGACAGCAGGTGACCTCAACGGCATTCTCTTTCCTCTCCTGTTGTACTCCTTCTTGAGCAGCTTGGTTTTGAAAAGACATCCACATGTACTCTCATCTGTTGTATAACTTCCCTCTGTATATGCACTCCAGGAAAGCCAGCTCACCAGCTGGAAGAGCTAGGGCAAGGAGGTGCATCTAGTCAGTCCACAGTGGCGTCTAGGCGCACACATCATTGTCTACATCTCTCCTTGCCTTTCTTGTTCTCATTTTAGTGCAAGGCAGATGGATTACTCTTGGCTACTTAACATGACTTAAAAATGTTTCTTGGCCTCCTGGTTAATCCCTTCCTTCCTTCCTTCCTTCCTTCCTTCCTTCCTTCCTTCCTTCCTTCCTTCCTTCTTTCCTTCCTTCCCTGAAAATGACATGTTTGTTTGTCTGATGGTTCATTTTAAACACACATTTCTCTGGTATGCAAGTTGTGCTTCCAGGATAAGGATCTTACTGTATGATTTTTAAGACTGAGAAGCTTTTAAAACATGTTTATGTATTTCCTCTTTTGGCACTGGTCTATTTCTAGAGGATGATTGAAGAGTCACTGAAAATTGAGATGGAAGAAGAATTAGAAAAGAGTATTCAAGACCAGAAAGACAAATCAGCTCATGGTGAAAATCCTTTAGAAAAGTACATGAAAATCATCCAGCAGAGACAGGAACAATCAAGTACAGATAAGGTACTTGTGCTGTGGATGGCAACCGGATGACAGAGGAGAGGGGAGGCACTGGGAGGCGTATTCCAACCTTGGTACATGTGTTCTCTACTGAAGACAGAAAGATTAAAGGCTAGAAAGTGAATACTTGAAATAGAACCAGTATTCTGTAAAATACATACACTGTTGACGAAATTTCAGCCTTTGTAAGGTAAAACTAATGTAAAACATATTAAAGAGATTCTAATTTTTAATTTTGTATCTGATAGGTTATTTTATTTGATGTTTCATTAAGTTATAGATTGTGAAACATTTTTCTGTTTGAATTATGAGTACTGAAAATATATGCTATGGATTATTTTGATGTGCTTGCTAAGTTTCACTTTAAAGAGGCCTTTTATTAGTCTCTTATATATGTTTCCAAAATAGTTATTAGAGAAATCAAAGTGTACTAATTCTTGGCCTATTTTGAAGTTAACTTGTTTCAAAATTCTTCTTTCTCCATCCTGTGTCAGAGCTCCAAAAAATCGGGCAAAGACTGCTCATTGGTGGACATGATGCTGCCTAGTGACAAGGATGAAAGGTATGACTTCCTTCAGACACTATGTCCCTCAGGCAAGGCAGTACTGCTCATGTTGTCAGCTAAAAATGAGCAGATGCTTGGGCTTGCCTTAAGGAAATCATTGGCTCAGGGAAAATTGCTACTTTGGAAAGTTGGGTATGGTAGTATATTCTGGTAATTCCAGCATTCGGCAGCCTGAGGCAGGAAGATCAAGAGTTTGAAGCTAGCTAGGGCTGCATAGTAAGACTCTCAAAAGTTAGGGATTTAAAACGGATGGGGATTTACTTCAGTTAGTAGAGTGTTTAACTAGAAGGTAGAAATCCCTGGGTTCAGTCCCAGACACTCATAAACAGGACATGGTGCCGCATGCCTGTAATTCCATTACTCAAGTAGAAGCAGGAGGATTAAAAATTTAAGGTCAGGGGCTAGAGAGATAGCTGGACCATGTGCACTGATGCTCTTCCAGAGTTTCTGAGTTTAATTCCTAGCAACCACATGGTCTGTAATGGAATAAGATGCCTTCTTCTGGTGTGTCTGAAGACAGTTGACAGTGTACTCATATGCATAAAATAAATAAAACTTTAAAAAAAATTTTAAGGTCAGTTTTGGTTATATAGTTTGGGGCCAGCCTGAGACACAGGAGACATTGCATTAAAAAACCAAAACAGAACAGAATAAAAAGTCATTGGCTTAAAAATGTCAATCGTGATTTGACTTGTGAAATTGACCCTGATACTAATTGTAAGGGAGGGCAAAAATACCACAAGAAAGGAGTAGGATCATTCTGAAGATCTAGAGCAGTGCTTCTCAGCCTTCCCAATGCTGCGACCCTTTAATCCAATGCCTCATGGTGTGGTCACCCTAACCAGAAAGTTATTTTCATTGCTACTTCATACCTGTAATTGTTACGAATTGTAAATATGTGTTTTCTGATGGTCCTAGGTGACCCCTTTGAAAGGGTTGTGACCTACAGGTTGAGAACTACTGATCTAGAAGTTGGCATGAATTTTTGAAATATCTAAAATTTTCTCTTTAGTTCTCCAGGCTTTTCTCATGAAGAACCAGATGACATTTGGTAATCACATTAAGTTGTCTAGCTTCACACATACAAGAAGTCATGTAATATGTGTTCTTGTTTTTCTGTAATTAAAATTGTCAATAAATAAACTTTGTGTATAGTGTTTTTTTAACATAGTTTTAATTTGGTACCATAATGTATGAGACAACAGGAACAGAGTCAATTGAATCCTTCCTCCACCCCTTTTATTTTTTGAGATAGGATCTCTCTGAAGCCCTGGCTGGCCTTGAACTTACAGATTCATCACCTCTGCCTTCCTTTTAAAGCATGCATCACCACACTCGGCCTATGTAATCCTCTCTTTAGCCACGGAATTTATTCATTATACTAAAATGACATTCCCCTCTCTGGTTTTGTCTTAAGTTACACCTATTTGAAAATGTATCTTGTCAGGTGCCAGGCTTGCATTTGCTAAGTTTAAGCTGTGTACCTCCTGCTCCTATTTGAAAACATATCTTGTCAGGTGCCAGGCTTGCATTTGCAAAGTTTAAGCTGTGTACCTCCTGCTCCACACTTGGGCTATAATGTGTAAAAGAGGAAGCTATCCTCTCAGCACAGTTGTCTCCCTGGACATGAACACAGATTTTTTTTTCGATTAATATTTTGCTATCTGCTGTGGTTAAACATGTACGTCCTCCAGTATTCATATGGTGGAACCCTAGTGTGATGGTATTAGGAGGTAGGCCTCTGGCGGGTGATGACATGAAAGCAGACCCTCCTACATAGAATGAATGAGCAGTCATCCCTTTCAGAAGTACCAAGAACTTGACATTGTACAAGCCAAGGCCTGACCCTCACCAGACACTTAACTTGCTGGCACTTTGTTATGGAGCTTCTTCAGTCTCCAGAACTGTAAAAATAAAAACACCTCAAACTTCTATTCTTTATTAGTTACCTTTTCTAGGATTTTTCTGTAGCAGGAGTAAGCCAGCATCTTTAGAGTCTTTGATCCTTATTTATAATGGATGGATTTGTTAATTTTTAAGTGTGTAGGTTTCCCTCATAACTTTGACTTCTTTTTTTAACCCTCTATGGAAGAGTTTCTTTGTCTAACAGTCCTGGCTTTCCTGAAACTGACTTTGTAGATCAGGCTGGCTTCAAACTCAGAGATCTGCCTGCCCCTGCCTCCCAAGTGCTGGGATTAAAAGTGTGCCACCACCACCTAGTTCATTTTCATCCTTTAATTTTTTTTTTTTTAAACCAAAGGTAATTGGGAAAATCTGTGCTCTCCGGAGGTTCCTATTTTTGATGGCAGAATTACTGTCAAGATTACTTGTGGTTTTGTTAAACCACTGTATTCAGGAAGCTTATCCAATGACACAAAATGTCACCTAAACAGACGGTATTAAGTGAGACAAACTTCATTACATTTGGGCTCCTGCTCATTCACCTGCAGTATGTGAGTGAAGGGGAGTGATCTAGAGGAAACCCCTTATTGACAGGTGGTGTGCCCATAATGCCAAAGGCAGGGCCTCACTAAGAAAGGTCAGGTGGGGACCAAATGCATAATCATCCTGACAGTATTATTTCAAGTTAGAGAATGAAATCCCAAGACAAATTTAGTGCTGCTGCTTAGAAAATTAACTTAGATTTCAATATATCACCAAATACACCTTCCCACTAGACTTTGGCTTTTAAAATGAGTCAACAGTTTATAGACCTTTATTAAAGTTCTCCTTTTTTTTTTTTTTACTTTGCCCAAGATTAAGTTATGTATGTGTTAATCCTATAGGTAGATGGCTTTTTATTGGAGAAACTAGTTAAAAGACAATCCTGTGCTTTTCACAGACTCCTAAGTGCTAATACCTTTTTATACAAAATACAGCCCAGTGGGTTACAAAATTTTCTCAATTTGCTCTTGCTAAAAACATTTTGTGTGTGTGTGTGTGTGCTAGTGTGAAATAAAACCAGTGTATGTATGTGTGCACTAGTGCAAAATAAAACCTGTGTGTTTGTGTTAGTGCAAAATAAAACCAGTAGTGTTCTCCCATGTACTATATTTAACTATGTAAAAATCTTGATATATATTCAAAAATGACACCATACCGCGAACAGAGAAAGATAGGATTTATATATGGTAAAAAGGCAAGCGAATGAAGCTATAATTTTATTTCATTATTCTTTAGTACATCCACAACTATTTCCACCTAAATAGATCTTTAAAATAAGCATACACAAGTATTGACTATTATCTACAAATATTTATTGTAACACTTGAATAGAACTACAGGAAGCCCTTGGCACTGATAGAAAATATTGATTCACTGTTAGGTTACAAAAATTTATACATAGCAAAATTTAATGCTCTTTACATAAAAAATATTAGACTACCTCAACAAAACTTTCAAAAATTCCTGGCAATAGCTACCAGAATTAGAAAAGTAAAATTAGGCTTTAGACACTGCCTCTTCTAGAACACTGGACTCTAACAGCACCTCCACTGCTGGAAAAAATATTGAATTCTGTCATGCAACAGGAAAACAAAACACTAAGCTATCTTGGAACAACTGTTCTACACAGAAGAGAGCGTCTCCCAATTAAAAGGAATCCAAATAGGCGTTTTTTCGGCATTAACCAAAAGAAAAAAATCCAAATGAAATATTGTAGTTGTTCAATTTTAATAGCATCTTGATAAAGGTATGCTTCCTTTCATTTGAATACATTTCTGCACATGTATATGTTTTAAAATCCAGGAAACAGCCAAACCACAAGTTAACTCTTAACATGAATATACATAGTTAACCCTATAGTATGCAGCCCCTTTGAAAAGCACTGATGCACCCCACAGTTATATGGACCATTCCAGAAAGAACAACACAAAATTTACCATCACTAATACCAGTACCTATTAGTCACTTAATGTTCTGGAACACAATGAGTTAGAAGGCAAGTTTCTTTTGAAAATGGCTTAAACTCAAGCAGTTTTCTTGCTGAATATCAAACATTATTCCAGGAAATTAAGATTTAGATAAGAAAACAAATAAATATCAACCCTAATTTAAATTACTTATGTATTAAAGTCTATAAAAGTAGGAGGTCAGAGGTCTGTGGTCAATTTGCAGTTAGGTTTTAGATAGTTGATATGAAACTGTAAACTCACTGTCCAGACCACTTAAAATGGTTTAGAATGGTGGTCATTTTAACAAGGTAACACTTCTTAAGAAAGATATTCATGGAACAAAAATCTGTGAAGGAATTTTGGGTTTCTGGTTACAATATAAATGATTAGAAATTGAAAGCAAATATTAAGGCAGAGCTGATATTTGTTTCCAAACAAGAATTGTGATCACCAAATCCTTACTCCCAGTTTGTTACAATGTGATCGACTATAAAGCTGATTTTGCAGAGCTCGAGTCAGAATCCAGCTTCTGCACTGATAAATTTAGCATAATTACAGCTCATTTTAGCATTACTAAAAAGATAGGTTTCTGAGTGGCTTGGGAAATGAATGTGTGAGACTGTGGGGGTGCTGATTTTTAAGTTTGGAAAAATCACATCTTTGATGAGCCAAAGGTTAATAAAGGTCAGCTATCAAAAATGAACTTCACACCAATTCTATTTTGATAACACTTGAGGACAGGTGGCATATGTAAATCTAGGGTCACATCCTTTGATACTGGCATGCCATAGGTCCTTATTAAGGAGCAGGATGTGATTCCATCCCCTGTGTTAGAACTGCTCTAGCAGTTAACTGCACATGCCACAACTTTGCAAAGGATGAATGGTCATTCTGTCAAAGTGTTGCCTTTTAAAATGGCTAACGTGAAACCTCCAATATTTGTTCTAAAGAAAATGATTTACCCACTGGAAGGTTTTCCTAGAGATCCACCCCAGCAGCTTGAGACAGACAGTGAAATGTTGGTTATGTCTACATTAGTTTGGTGGGATACACATCTGTACTGCAGAGCAGCTGTCTGATGATGTGTCAGAGCTGTGAATTCGTTGGCTGACACGCTCTGGCAAACTCTTTTAAGTGTAAGAATTGAGTTGTTCTTTTGACCGAGACTGGATATCTTGCAGTTCCTGTTCTTCCTTTGCTTTGATATCCTGGTAAGCCTGCATTTTGCTTGCATCCTTTAAGTAAGCCCAGTTAGAAGACAGTATCATGAGGAAGTGGATCTGGAAAAGAAGGGTGAGCATGACGGCTAGTGAGCATGTGAGAAGGCAAAGCGAGCTGCTAGTCAGATTAGACGGGTCAGCTGGAGAAGGGCGAGGGTTATTCGCTATTAATACTCTTCTGCTGGCAGACACAGAGCATGCTCTACTAGTATGCTTCATATTACGAGGCTGAAGAAACGTTAGTATGCAAATATAGTGAATTGGGGAATAAAATGACCAAAGTTATTGTTAAGAAGAAGTAAAAAATGAAATATATATATATATATATGTATGTGACAGTGCTTTTTACCATTTTGAGAGTAATTTTAAAAGACAAATGCAGAAGTTCAGAAACACGTTGCTTTTTATGTTTAAAAATGTAGAGCAAAGACTTCTCTGTGGGTAAAAAAAATTCCCCAAAAGGCCTACAAAGTGTGAAAAATGTTTATTTTGAATAAATGATTATAGAAGTAAATATTTAACATGGAGAAATTAAATGGATGTCAAAACAAAAATTAAAAACTAAGTATGCAGTCTGTATGTTAACAGTTTTTTAGCAATGAAAACTATTTTTTCCTTTTATAACTGCCAGAATTTCATTTCCTCTAAGTTCATTTCACATAAAAAATCCTGATCATTCTTCACAGTTTCTGTGGCACACACATCCTTCCCATGTATTTCCCATTGCCCAAAACAAATCTACACAGCTCAGTTTCCTTAAAGACCATATTCCCTTCTCATCCCATACTTCCTTCTCAACATAGATGAGACCTTCAGCTCTGGGCCCTACTGCTCTGCCCATTAAAATCTGACATGGAATGTAAGAACCTAGTTATGAGGGGACAGTTGCTATGTCGCAAGACAATTTAAAGTTACCAGTTTTGTGAGTTCTAAAGGAGTGACGGCATTGTATCAAAAATATGTAATCATTTTTCAGAAAAATCAAATGGGTGAAGGCCTTCAAATTTGTATCTGGTCTTACTTGGCATCTATTTGGTAAGGAGCCAACCATGTGCTATAAAACCCTTTTAAACTTAATTTTAACTATACTTGTGAAATCTTTTCTAGAAGAGTGTGACAAAATGAAAGCTAGGTTCTAACTTTCTACCTTCGGCACTCCTCCTTCCCATCGCTAAGGCTGGTTATCAAGCAAGCAAAACCAATGGAAAATACTGGTATGTCAAGGGGTTAATATTCCATTGAGAGATACTGCTCAGAGTTTAAGTTCAAGAAAATTATTTTTCAAAGGATGCTCACCCGTGTCAGTAAATAACAATCCTTTTCAAACTGTGGGAATAGCCAGACCCCATTCTTTTGTAATTTGTGTACAGTAAGTCCTATTTAGTCTACCATGCAAAGTGAGTTAACTGAAGCTATTTACAAGTTACTGTAGCAAAACTGCGGAAACCTAGGCTCCGCTTTAGTCTGGAGTGTCAGTGGTGTTCACGCTACAGAGCTGAGCTCTCTAAATAAAGCTCCTTATCAGCCTTATGCAATTTAGAACTTAGTGCAGCAGTCTTCCCGACTCTTAAACTTCAAAACCGCATAGTTATATGTAGTAGCCATCATGTAGATCAGCTGGTGGAAGAGAACAAAACAGGGCGGTAAGATTCAGGCAGTGAGGGCTGGGAGAAGTGCCAGCTCATGGTCTGAGGGCTTTCTCCCCACCTTCTAATCAAAGCAGATGATGTCTTTCATCTAGCACATGCTTCGTTCCTGATCACACATACATAATGGAAGTCTTTGGCTCTGCCCTCAGTAAGCTTATTAAAAAGCCTTGGATGTATTTCAAGAATAACAAGATAGAGAGCTGGGTCAGCAGTGTGGGAGATGGAGCTCACTGCCCTATTTCTTCTCATCTTTCCTAAACTGCCTGCTCAGCAGCAATTAGTCTTCTTCCTGCCTGTTGCTCAGCCAAGAGAACAGGTCATGACCATGGTGACTTCATGGGAAGGAATGACTTAATGCTTAGGAAAACTGAGAATGGGTCATCCTCAAGCAGCTGAAATCTCTTTGCTTTCCCAACCTCAAACTAGTTTTCTACAAATCATAAACCAAGCAAAACCACCGTGCATGCAAGCTGGTTTGCTTAAAAGTTGATTCTCATTATGTGCAGATTCCAAGTTTGGCTACTTGGTAAACTATGTAATCATCAAAACAATATTTTCTCACCCATGACTAGGCACACGCAAAGCACTTTAGGATTTGCGTCCCCTTATGTGCACCATCCCAGCTGAGGTCTACCGAGGTGATACTTTGCTGCATGAGTTTTGCACCCATGGTAAACAAGCATCTAGTGCCACATTTGCTAAAATAGTTCCCGAGAAAGGTGTTCGAGTGCCTTCCAGAGATAATGTGCATGAGAGAACCTTTATCTAGGTAGGCATGGGTGACAGTGGTGTTGGCCATGAACTGGCTAGTATACAATTAACAGTATATATTAATTAAGGTGTCTTACACTGAAATCTATATGGGATGACATAACCAAGAGGCTACTCTGTACTTCCTCCAGCAGGCTATGTTCAATATATACAACTTAGCATTTGAATTGACTTTATAGAAGATTATTTCTGCACATAAGGAGATCAACTATATATTACCTTTCTATTTGGAAGTCACGATTTCTTTGCAAATAAATGGGCAGTGCCTCACATGAGTCTCCGTCCCTGAATGAAATCATGGGACTAATTGCTAAATGCAATAAGGCAACATGCTATGCCTAGTCAGCATGTGTAGGTACCCTCTCTTCTTTCCAGTGTCCAAATTGCATCAGTCGGTGCCAAGGCAGCCACTAGTACCTCCTGCAAACTAGACATTCTGTAAGTTTACAGAGGGAACAGTTAACCACAGCAGAATACACAGATCCTTTGCTTCATCTGCTGGTAAAAGCTGAAAGGGAAACCTGTGGTTCGGAGGCAGGGGAGGAACACTACACTAGGGTGGTTCTGGCATACTCACCAGGGCAATGACAGTGGCACCAGCTCCAGCACAAGCCACAATGAACAGGTGATAGGACATGTAGAACTAGGAAAGAATAAGGTACCATGAGCATTTTGTGGAGCAGGAAGGACCTTACATGTGTTCTGGAATGATTTTTCACTCTTCTTCACAGACATTGGCTGCCAGCCTGGGCACAGGCCCACATGCCCTTTGAGCCCTGGATGCATGTTATGATCACTGTGGGAACGCCAAGTCTTTCTGAAGCTCAGTCTGCACCCCAGACCAATCACATCGGATTACCAAAAACCTTGGCCTCAACCATGGATCTAGTGTAGTTCCTTGATGACTGCAACGTGCAGCCAAGGTTACGAAGCTCTGCTCGGAGCCAGCAGTCCATGTTATGGCTATACAAATAGACAAGCCAAATAAGGTAGAGGCAGATTGTTTCTGTAAGTTGATGCTTTCCAAAAACACCCATGTTCCATGTTCCAACACATCCATGTTGTCTTAAATAATCACACGCCCACCAGTGCATTGAAGACTTTTGTTTCATAAACAGTTTTAAGCCCACAGCTGACGAATACTTTAGTGGTAAGAAAGTTTGATTTCAAAGTGTTAAGAGTATATTGCCAAATAAGGACAAAAAATTAAAAAAAAAAAAAGAAAAAAAGAAAAGGAAAAAAAAGCCCTTATCACAAGTTGTTCTGGAAGTATGAATGATTAGCTGATTAGCTCTGGCCTCTTACTAAAAATCTGACATATGCACAAATTTAGGGTATCTTTTTACTCTATTACTGTTTTCAATTGTATTTATGGGTATGGATGTTTTGTATGCATATAAAATATATGTGTAACACAAATGTGTGTGGTGTCCTTGGAGGACAGAAGAACATTTTGGGTCCCCTGGGACTGGAGTTAACAGGTGGTTGTGAGTTGCTATATGTTGCTATCTGGGTGCTGTGAACTGAACCTGGGTCTTCCTGAACAGCACCAACAGCACCAAGTGTTCTTTTTATTATTATTTTTTAAGTGTTATTATTATTATTATTATTTATTTATATGAGCACACTGTCTCTGTCTTCAGACACAACAGAAGAGTGCATCAAATCACATTACAGATGGTTGTGAGCCTCTGGAAGAGCAGTCAGTGCATTTAACCACTGAGCCATCTCTCCAGCCCCATACCCAGTGTTCTTAACTGCTAAGCCATCACTCTTCTTTCCAGCCCCAGACCTTTGTTTGTTTGTTTTGTTTGTTTTTCAAGACAGGCTTTCTCTGTGTAGCCATAGCTGTCCTAGACTTGCTTTGTAGGCCAGGCTGCCCTTGAACTCACAGAGATGCACCTGCCTCTGCCCCCGGAGTGCTGGGATTAAAGGCAAGCACTATCATGCTCAGCCAGATTGGACTTCTTTTTTTTTAAAAAAACAACAACAACAACGATGGAATTAACTTTCATTTGCCTGTGGCACGTGTTCTTTGTGAAAACATTCCCAAAGGCCATGTCTCAGATTTTTTAGGTTTGGGATCACAAACTATGGTAGAGAGGAAGAGCCCACTGCCCTAAGGCTAGACCATCCGAAATGGGTACTATTATTGAAGGTGGGGAATGAAGAGTGATGGTTACACAGTGTTCGACGGTTTACACAGGGACCCTTCCTTTCAGAGCACTTTGGCCATCATCTAGAGCCCTGTTTCTCAGCTTAGGTTGTAAGTCACCAAGTGTGTGAGTCTTCAGCTCTGCGGCGTGTTTACCTCATTCGTGTTGCAGATGTTCTCCAGGGCAGAGCCACAGATTTTGCCTGGGAAAGCATTCCAAGGAATGATACCTGCAAAGGGAACGCCAACAGAATATGAGTTCAAGCTATGGCTTGGCTTCAATGTAGGTTGTGTTTTGTGGTGCTGGTGCTGGTGGTCCCTCCCACCCAATACTAGGGCCTTTGCACATGCTATATACACACTCGGCCACTTGGCTACAATCCCAGCCTGCCTCATGTTCTTAGCAGCCCTTTCCATTCTAGATTCCAACCCATTACAATTGTTAGCTATGTTCCTTTTTGATCAAAGTACCTGGTGCCTGCAGTTCAGGCAAGGCAGCGCAAAGAATAAGCTCCATTTGGGCAACAGAGCAAGAGCAGAGTCACTCTAGTCCATGTGAATTTTAACAGTTGGGCATTTTTCTCTCTCCTGTAGACTCTACGCTGTTCAGTGAAGTTCAGTGTTTGTATATTTTAGGTTTTATTTTGTTTTATTTTTAGATAAGGCTTCACTATATAGCCCTAGCTGGCCAGGAACTAGCTATGTAGACCAGTCTGGTGTTGAAAGATCTGCCTGCTTTAATGCCTCTTGAAGGCTGGGATTCAACATGTGTATTGCAGTGCTTCGGCCTACATTTTCAAGGCTAGTTGAGTTTTTTTTTTCCTGCAGTGAGTTTATTAACTTGCAGGGAAGCCCCTCATGAAGCATGCTACTGGTGCTTAGGTCACAGGACTCTGGGACCTGTGTCTGTGTCTGAGCCAGAGAGGCATGGTTTGTACTCTTTTCCTAGCTAGAACTCTTAAGTTCTCTCTGCAGTGACAGTTGTTCACTGGGATGCTGGTCTTTTCCTTCTTTAATGTATGAGGATGTGCTTAAATATTAAGGCCAGCTCAATTTACACTTCTCCAGGAAGGAAGGAAGGAAGGGAGGGAGGGAGGGAGGGAGGGAGGGAACGAGGGAGGGAGGAAAGTTTTAAATTCGTATTTCCTCCTATCTCTAATATCAACTCAAACAAGTAATCTCAAAAACTAACCAGCTTGGCAGAGACATGATTTTTAAAAAGTTGTAACCATGGCAACAAGAGTTATTTGTAAGGAACCCAGAGATTATTTGCACATATTCTTTCATGGAAACTTTTTGTTTTGAGGCCTTGTCTGACTCTGTGGCCCAGGCAGGCAGGGAAATGGCAGTGTTACTCTCTCAACTTCTTGACTCCTATGACTGTAGACATGTGCCACCCATACCCAGCCTTCCAAGTACTTTCAAAACTAACCCAGGGCCCTTTCAATGTGTTTTAAGGCCAAGCCTATGTGAGAAGACATCTACTACGGGCAGTTTTAGGCTGGTTTTATACCATGCTATAGGATAACACATGGAGAATAAGCCACATGAGAAAATCTATGTAGAAATGAAAGAGCCATCTTTGCTCAGGAGAACACTGGAAGGACCCATTCTGTCTTTATTTCTAAAGGAAAGCTTTCTTCTTCTCTGTTTTCCTAGTTGGAAGCAATAATTACACTCCCTCTTTAATACGTGGCCTTCCCTCAGCAAGGAAGTCAGTTCCCATCCAAACTAATTGTCTGGAGGCCCTAGTGGCTTCTATGGCTGCTCACAGGAATGAGGATGCTGTTTGTGAGAAGATAATGTCTGAGCCAGCTTCTGACTGGGGGACCATCGTGATGACTTTTGAAATCTGTATGCAGTTTATGTTGAGGTTTTCGGTACAAATAAGTTGAAGCAATTGGTCATTTTGAAAAGATTCCCTTCAAAGGGGCAGGCATGCAAACGTGTTAAGTGAAAAATCTCTGTGGAACTGACAGGAGCAGGGAATGGGAGCACATGCCAGAATCTCAGCACTCAAGAGGCTGAAGTGGGGCTAGGGGGTCAAGGCCAGCCGGTTAGCCTGGACTACATGGTGAGATTAAAAATACAAATGAAGAAGAGAAAGAGGGCAAAAAGGAAAAACCAAAAAAAAAATTAAATATATAAATTCTTACGGTGGCTACCTAGAAGTCTTTTAAAAATTGAACTGCATTATAAAGTAGTTTTGCATTATAAAAGACTTATTTTTTAACTACATGCCTAACTCAGAAAACATTTTTATACATCTCAAATAACATCTTTTAGCAAGTGCAAAGGCCCAGAGATGTTTACCTCCAAAATTAGAGAAGAGCGTGAACTCTTCATGGAGAAGGTAGGCAATGTGTTGTGATGACTAAAGAGAGGTCTATGTGTTAATCACAGCCCAGACCCAGGCAGAAGACAATAAAGAAGTAATGGGGACAGCACTGAAAGGAGGTACCGTATTGTCGGACATCCACACAGATCTGTTCCACACCCGAGGTCCCATTGCTTTGTGGGGACTTGATGACTTCACAGGTTGACCAGATGTTGTAGAACATAAACACTGGCACTGCAGAAAAGCCGAACACACCCAGCCAGGCCACTCCCAGCACGTAGGTGAGGAACACGAACTAGGCAGACAATGAGAGGAGGGAAAAAGAAGCTCACTGAAATGGGCAGGTTGATCTCAGAGGGAGGGCTGCACTTCTCTGCCCAGCATGGACCTGTGGGATACAGGATGTATTCCAGGGACCTGGCCTGCCTATGCAAGTGAGGAAGAAACACCTGCTCAGAGGCTTTCTCGGGCATTTATTTATTTATTTATTTATTTATTTATTTATTTAGTGTGTGTGTTTGTGTGTGTCTTTATATGTGCAGGTGCACATGCATATGTGTGTGTAAACTGTGAAGGCCAGAAGATAACCTGTTTTTGAGGTGCTTTCTGCTTTGTTGCTGTTGATGCAGTATGTCTCCATGTCCTGAAACAGACCAAGTAGGCTAGACTAGCTGGCCATTGAACCCCGGGGCTCCACTTTTTCCTGCCACCCCAGTAGTGGAATTCTAAGCTGGGCCACCATGCCTGTCTATCTTTTTCATGTTGAGTTCTGAGGATCAAACTGAAGACCTCCCAGAGGAGCTATCTCTCCTGCCCTTGATGTTCCTCTTTTAGCCCAAGAGGTGACCTTACTCCCACAACTAATTAGTCACAGGGCCTGAATAATGATTACTTTCTTTTATTGTTGTTTATTTTGTGTTCTGTACTGGGGATCGAATCTAGAGCCTTCCGCGTGCTAGGCAAATGTTCTGCCACTGAGCTGAACACCCAGTTCCCCTTTTATGTTTTTAATTTGGAAAACTTATTTCACTAAGTTGCTTAAAGTTTTGATTTTCCTATCTCAACCTTCTTAAAGCTGGGATCACAGGCCAGCACACTTGAACCAGCCTGTGAGATATTCTTTCTAAACATCAGTTCCGAAAACTCCCAGCTAAAACTCCTACTAAACGTGGGATAGGTCCAGGATGTCTCTACAGGTCACTAAATCATAATATCATGCTGATTTTTCAGCACTTCCCTTTCTTTTACCTTTCTATGTGGGTATGGAAAAAGCACAACTGCCACAAGAGGCCTTCTCTCAAAAGGAACTCTGCCAGTTTCCTCATCCTGGGAACTTACTGGACGCATTAAATGCTTGAACCTTGTCCAAAACTTTCAGTCATGAGCACAAGGACTCTGTCAAGATTCTCGTTCTCTTCTTATATGTCATCCTCACATAACATTATGCTGTAGGAAATGTCTGTCCAGAGGAAGGCTGATCTGGACATCAGGTTCGTATTGCTGCCCCTTACTGGTCACCGTGGCAAACTGCAGATACCAGGTTACTGTCCTGTTCTTTCAAGGACCTTCACAATCCCTGAAGCACTTGCATTGCTCAAAATTATTCAAAGGAACATACTTCAGGAGTCCCACCTCTTCTCCCTCCCTAAGGCTTCCAAGATGGCTGTTCCAGAATAGGTTTGCTCGTTCTTTCCCTATCCATGGAAAACTTAATGGGCGTTCTAATAAGACCTCAGGGACTTGAGAGGGGCTAGTGATTCTTGGCCTTGGTGAGCCTTTACTTCTTATGGAGGGTCCAGGTTCCAGAAGTCGGGCCAGGGCTGGGTAGAAAGCACCCTCTGGAGGCTGATCCTCACAACACTGCAAATCTGATGTTCAGATCCTTCCTCAGTAGGCTCTCCCCGCACCCCAGGCAAATAGGTGTTTACTTCTCACAAAGGCCTGAGAAAAGCAAGGCCTCCCTGAACAAAGCACAGTTCTCATCTTCTTCCTCCACACTAGCATGCTGCTGCAGTACTATCAACCCTGCACTTTTTTATTAGCCTTGTCAATCAAACCTTTACAAACTAAAGTGGGGGCGAATGAGATAGCACTTGCCACCAAGCCTGATGATGACCTATTCAATCCCTAGAATGCATGAAGTAGAAAGACAAACTGACTCGTGCAACTGGTACTCTGACAGCCATCCATACACCATGACGTGTAGGCTATGTGGTGTGCTATTATGGGCCTCACCCCACTTAATAAATATAAAAAATTTTAAAGTCACAGTGGGGGCTGGAGACATTGTTCAGCTGGTAAAGTGCTATAAGCAGGAGGTCCCAGGAGTTCAATTCTCAGTAGCCACATAAAATGCAGAGTGTGCTGGTACATACCTGTAATCCAGGTGCTAAGGAGGCAGAGACAGGCGCATCCCTGGAGCTCACTACCTACCCAGTGTGGTCTAATCAGTAAGTCCCAGGTCCCAGACCTGCTAGGAGAGACTGGTGCTGTGAGGCGACAGGTATATGGTCCCTAACAGGAATGGTGGCCACAGTGGGTATTTTCTTTTAGTAAGATTGCTTATGGCATTGTCCTTCTTATGCTGAAGGAAGTGAGACCTGGCCAGTCCCTGTAGGAAGACAGTGGGACAAGAGACAGCAGGAGCCTGAGACACAGCCATTCAATTGTGGTGCCACTTGGGCAGAAAAAGCAGAGAGGAGGTCAGGGCAACAATCTAGGTTGCCTAGGCATCTTCAGGTACCACATGCCATAGCTTTCAGGATGTAGATTCCTATAATGACAAGGAGGCCACTGATGGGAGGAATGACATAGAGACTAGACCCGATACATCAAATGATCTGGGTCCTTTGCATGAATTTGTCTCTAGGTGGTTTCTGAACCTACCTAGCCGATACTGATGTACCTCAGGATTCCTCCACAAACTTTGGTGGAAACTTGCTCAGTTATGACTCCTTAGCAGGCAATGCCTAGTCATCTCATCCCAGAGCATTCTCAGGAACTCCAGCCCCAAGTGTGCATATGACACGCTGGTTAACTGTGCAGAGCCCCCCAAGGCTGGATCAAGCCCCTGAGGTTCAAACTAAATCCACCCGAATTCTCCACACCCTAATAGGACACAGCTCCTCAGCACAGCACTGGAGCTGACTTGTCATTCACTGCCTCCTCTCACTGTCCCACCCATGATCATCACCACAGCCCCTCCTTGACTCCACTGCCTGGGCCCATGTCACATCTCCAGTCTGCCTCACTTGAGTCTTAAGATGGAACCCCACTTCCCCAGATTCATCCTCCATAACACCAAATGACTGGCTTATGATTACTAAGTTGCTCTGGTCACTGCTCCTTTTGTCTTTGCCTACCAGTGTCATTCCTAGCATTAGATCAAGGCTCACCTTCACTGGGTCCCTACCCCTTCTTTAAGCAGTGTTCTTTCCTGCTACCTGCGTTCTTCCTGTTCAGCCTATCCACACGACTGGACTTTTCCAGGCCTCCCCTGCTCACACTAGTTCCTCTTTCCTGGTCTCATGTGAGACGAGTTCCTCTGTTTTGGTCTAGCATAAAGTCTTTCTTGATTCTGCACACTTCAGTATCCCCTGTGTCCCTTGGCCTGCTGGGCCTGCTGCCACTTGTGCCCATCACCATCACAACTCTCCAGCCCTCCGCTTTCCCCGCTTTGTCTGTGTAGCTAAGGACATAGAAACCCAGGGCCAGGCAGAACAGCAGCTGGTGCAGCTAAAGTCCCCATGATTTTCCCAGGCCTTTCCCAGGATGGTAATACTTCTGCCCAAGGTAGTATCATATTTATTTTGATCATTTTAAAGAGTTCAATGACTGTGTAAGTATTGTGTGTATATATACAGGTGCATGGGTGCCAAGTTGCCACGGACACAAGGAATTCTATCCCAATCAGCATACCTCATGAAAACTTGTAAACAGTGGTCTCTCCTGGTGCTGGATGCCAGACCCATGTTCCCTTTTTTCTGGCATTATCTTTCTCCTCTTTTACAGTGGGGGTGCGGTCACTACTACACACTTAGGAAGCCACAGCCCTGGCTGTACCATGCCTCACGTTTCTTCCTCAGCATTTCCACTTTTCTCAGACTTCCAAATATTTTCTCCACATCTGACTGTTCTTTCAATGAATAGCAATCTTCCCAGCTGTCTGTACAACGTTTTGGTAGGGATGTATCATAGACAAAGCCTGTACAAGGGCTATGATGTAGCCTAGTATACAGAAGGTCCTGGGTTTGATTGCCAATGCTATGTATACATGTACAACATGTCGTGGTTTTCCTTTGTGACTGAGCAGTTTTTAACCCTGCCGTTTAAAGCTTTATCTTCCTCTAGAAGAGTCCAACAAAGGGAGACATTTGGTTTAATACTATCAGTCACAAATGTTATCAACAACACAGTGATTTTTCAAATTTTTAAGGCCATGTTGGTAAGAGCAGTGTTTGTATCAACGGACTCGCCACAAATAGCTCCTAGCTTCACCAAGTAGGAAGAAACACAGCCAGGCATGGGCTCAGCGGCACACCTGAGGTTCGTACTCACCATTCCGCTGATGCATCGGCCACAGGCAGTTGTCTTAAACTCACCGTGCAGCTCTTTCACTGCACTTGTGGTGTAGAAGCCTTCTGCCAGCAGAATGATGCCATACAGGAAGAAAAAGGATGCGATTCCATAGATGACATACTGCATCAGTTGGATCCTGTGAAAAGAAGACAGCTCTGCACATATGAGAGGCACTATGGAGTGGGGGTGTGATGTAACCTTACTGTGCCATATCTTGTGGCCTCAGCAGGTTCATAGGACTGCCTAAGGTGATGTCTCTGTCCATTCCAACAGCCCATAGTAGGCTGAGCTAGACAACCTTCCCAAGCAACAGGCAAGCATTTCTTTTAATCATGAGCAGGGCCCTCTTGCGCCACAATGCTACTTACCCAAGTCTTGTGCAGTGAAGGTTTGTAATCTCCATTTTGCATGTAACATGGCTATTGAGGAGTTAAGCTACCTATTCAAAGCTACATAGTGCCAGAATAGGCATTTGAACCCTGGTTCAATAGACAGCATGCCTTTCTCAACATATCAAAATGCTTCCCAACCAGGCTTGCTGATTGATGCTATTCTGAGAAAACACTCAAGTCAACCTTCAGGGTATCTTCAAGGAGACGTTTGTACAGATCCTTGTTCACAAGTGATGGGACATCAACTTACATGTAGGTTATAGAAAGCTTGCTTACAACTAAGTTTGTCCTTGGAAGGCAGATCCTCAGGCTTTTGCTGCTCAGTGAAATTACCTAGGTTGTTTTAGAAAATATTAATACTTAGATAACACTTCTAAGAGATTTAGTAAACTGGTCTACAGTAAGGCTTGGACATATTTTAAAGTTTCTTGGAATTTGGAGAGCCATGGATTAATTAGCCATCGCTAGCTAATTAAGTTAATATACTTTCCATGGTATTTCTCCCCTGCATATTTATATCTTCTCTCTCTCTCTCTCCTTCATTCCCATCCCTCCCTTCCTCTTTCTTTCTTTCTTTCTTTCTTTCTTTCTTTCTTTCTTTCTTTCTTTCTTCTTTCTTTCTTTCTTTCTTTCTTTCTTTCTTTCTTTCTTTCTTTCTTTCTTTCTTTTTCTCTCTCTATCTCTTTTTCATTTAAAAAAAGAGTGTCATGTATCCCAGATTGGCTTTGAGCTTGCAAGTCCTATTAACTGACTAGAACAATTCAGCTTGGTCTATCTTTAATCCCCTAAATAGCCATTTCTTGTCCACCTCTGTGTCAGACCTGACATCCTGTGACTTATAGATAAAAAAAAATCTGTATGTCAACTTAGTAGAGCACTAGTGCCTATCAACCAAAAGCCACCAGTGTCACCAGACAGCATCTGAGGCTATCAATGGAGGTTCCCTGCTTTGCCTTAACCCTCCTCTCTGATCTTTCCATTAATGTATTTGAAGAATGTCTTGATTTGTGACTTTCTTTATTGTTAGTATAAAAACATCAAACTGGCTCCATGTTGGAACCTGGAATTTCAGGTGACCTAAATCTGTGTTCCTGGGCCATGGTCACTCTTGTCTGATTCCAACACATATTTTTGCATCAGCACTGAGGTTGACTTTAAACTTCTGGTCCACCTGCCTCTACCTGCTTAAGTTTGGGGGCTACAGTATGAGCCAACACATTGTTTGTGCAGTGCTGTGAGTCCAACCCAGAGCTTCATATATATTAGGCAAGCACACTGCTGATCAGGCTGTCCCAGCCTTCTGCGTCTACATTTCTTCTGTACATCCATACTAGCTGATTCCCCCATTACACCCTTCTTATCCTTGCTCATTTATTTAGATGTCATCCCCCCCCCACAGGTATACTCACTGATACCTGTAATTCTAAGCACTTGGGAGGCAGAAGTAGGAGAGTCGCTTAAAGTCCAAGGGCAGCCAGGCCCATAGCAAGACCCTCAACAACCCAGCAAAAAGCAAATTCATCATAATTCCACATCCATTTATACCTTTTCTACTTTGATGGTGATGTTTCTTCACAATTACGGAAACTTCAGAACCAAACCCAAAATGCCTAAGGAATTGAGCAAGGGGAAGCTACTTAAAGGAAGTACCTATGACAGAGGGGCTTGCAGTTAGGAGATCAAGCTTGAGAACTGTTGGGCTTCTGCTGAGAATCACTGCAGGATAGGAAGATAGAGAGCTGGGACTATGTTTCTAGAGCTTCCTCTTTACTGTGTCAGGATGCTCTGGGGTTATTAGTTCTCCAGTCAGAAGAATTAATGTGAGAATAACGTTCCTGTCGACTTAGACTTGAGTGAGTCCTCTATAGAGGATCCATTCTAGGAGAGTAATCTAGAGGATCCTTGTTACTTAGGAACAATGAGACCTGTCTAGTGAGATGCTCGACTGCATCAACCCGTCACCATGGATACCTACCACACCCACCACCACTGTGAGGAGTATGCACACCTTGTCATACTCAAATGAGATTCCACCCTGGGCCTCAAGGACTCACTACTTTCTTAGTGTTTTCTTTTGTGTTGTATCATAAACTTCCTCCCCACCCCCTTTTCTTTTCTTTTTTTTTTCATGAAACAAGGTCTCCTATCCTAGACTGGCCTCAAACTTGTTATGATATTGAACTTTTAATATTTCTTTTAAAAATTACTTTTTGTAGAACTTCCTGTGTGTATATAAATAAATATGGCCATGCCTATGGATATTTGATACTTCTGCTTTTACCTCCTGAGTGCTGAGAATACAGGCATGCCCAGTTTATGCAGGGCTGGGAATAGATCTCAGGATTTTGTACAGAGGAGGCAAGCACTCTACCAACTCTGCTACCTCCCCATCCCTTGTGAACTTTTTCTATCTGAATATAGCTTTAATCAAAGATTTGATTTTTTTCCAGAAAAGGATAAGACAGTCTGTCAAAAATAAAATAAAATAAAATAAAATAAAATAAAATAAAATTTAAAAAATTATGAGGTAGCTGCATCTTCAATATATTTGTAAAAGAAAGCAGATACTTACACTTCGCTCAGCAAGGCATGGTCACTGGTATTGGTGGAGAAGTGTTGCTCAAGAATGGCCACAGTACCTGCAAGAGCCACATGTCCACAGCCACAGAACAAGGCGACTCCAGAGAAACATAGGATGGTGGCCACCAGGGAGGCATAGGGGACTCCTCCCAGACACTTGATGCAGCATTCGAAGCAACCTAGATCGAAGGAGGAAAAGGCAGCCATGATGGGCAGGAATGCCTCTGGCCCTCGTGAGTGTTACCATCAGCACATATATTTCTACTGTATCACCCTTCTCAGCTCTGTGACTAAAATCCCCAAATCCACAGGGGTGGTTTCTAGGGTCTCAGATTTTGTGAGTGAGGACCCTGGAACTTAAAAGGGGGAGCGTAGCTGATTTTGCTTAGATTCTTCAAAGGTAGTGAGTGACAGCCATTAACTGTTACTTATGGGATATAACATAATTTGGGAGCTTCCTGACTGACTGTGAGGCAAAGGGGACAGCTGCCCAAGTGACAATAACTAATAAAGGCAAAAGAGAGGACCTCAGAGCCCTCGTAGCTCCATGAAGTAAAGCTACAGTCAGGTTTCCTCCAAACCCAGCCTTATGAGGTCTCAAATAAAAATTTCCCCTCCCCAACATGGGCAGCAGAAGCAATTCATTCATAGTGCTCCCTCTCTCTCTCCTCTTCTTCCTCCTCTTCTTCCTCCTCCTCCTCCTCCCCAGCTTCCATCTTAACAGATATACTACATGCCCAGAGTCAGAACCCAAACCCAGTAGGTGATATTTAAGTAGTTGAAGGGAAAAGAAACAAGGCGAGGAGAAAAGGGACAAAATGAGACTCCATGGAGTGAAATGAAGGGGACAGAGCCAGACTTCACACCTGCTCTTGAGAAATGATACATTTATCTACTTGTTAAAAATATATTTTATTTTATGTGTGTGAGTGTTTGCCTTCATGTATGCACATCTGTGTACCACATGCATACCTCATGCCTGAGGAGGTGGTGAGCCTCCTTGTGGGGGCTGGGAATTGAACCCAGAGCACAAGAAGTGCTCTGAATCACTGAGACAACTACCCATCCCCTTTATCTACTTTAAAAAGAAACTTTTCCTTGAAATGTCCATAAAGGTCTGCCTGACCTCCACAGCCAAGTGACATTGCCAGCTTAGAGACATTTATCTTCTATCTATCACAGTACTATCCTTGGAGATAATGCCTTTAGCTCTCCTGACCTCCCAGCCATGCTTATAGCATCCAGACCATTCAGTAAATGGCCTGCTAGGGAAAATCCAACTTTAAATGCATTAACATGTTTAACAGCAATCAAGGGCAATTCATTAGCTCAGGGTAAACACACTAAGCCAGTTAAAAGTCTTTCTCTCAAATGGTCTTCACAGGAGTCAGGGCTTGGAAACCTAGCAGAACAAACCAGTGATGAACTTTCTTCAGATGCTCAATCCATGTGAAAGCAACATTCATTCTAGTCTACTGCAGAAAGCGACTGGATTCTCTGTTTCTCGCAAGTGCTCTTTAGCTCACTGGAAAATGCAAAATATCAAGGTTTCCCAAGGAGCCCATGTATCCTTCTATTTCAAAAAGATGACCAGCTGTATTTGGGAAGGTCTAAGTCATGGAAACAGATGTGCAAATCCTTGTAAAATAGACCTGATGCACAATATGGTTCCAAGGTCATTAGCAAGTTAGTCCCTTAAAGAGCTCAGGGCACTTGAGATTTGTGAGTGTGGATGTTGGAGATCAGCTTTATTTTGCCACATGGCTTTCTGAGGACTGAGGGAAAAGAATGAAACTAAAGTCTACATTCTCTCCAGGCTCCCATCCTAAGAGAAACCAACATCCTTGGTCTTGATCTGTCCCATCAGATAAAGAAAAGATGTGTGTATGTGTGTGTGTATTCATCTGTGACCTCCTCCTCCCATTCTTAGTGTCTGTGATAATATGAAGAGCAAGATGGATGCTTGTCATTGAATCTGACCTTTATTAAACAGCTATGTGGTTCCGGGACCATGCTATCTGGTTAAGTAGTCACTAGCACATGTGGCTATTGAAATTTAAGTTATTTAAGATGAAGTAGAAAGAACAACTCATTTCCTCAGTACCACTGCCCACATACCCTGGGTAACCACAGGAGCTAGTGGCTGCCATGATGGATGTTGTCCATAAACAAGGTTTCATTATAACAAAACTCAGACTTACCATTTATTTGCTTATTTGTAATATGAACTGGGTTCTAACTGAACCCAATGAAATCACCTTGGATACCATTTATGAGGTACTTTTGAAGACCTACTTGGTGACTGTCAAGCACTGTGCTTAGCACCAGGGACGCACATCTGAAACAAGACACTTTCACCTTCAAGGTCAGTCTGATGCTGCATCAAAGACTAGACTTCACTCAGGCACATTCTACCCTTTTAACGCTGCAACACAACACTGTCATTGACAATGCTGACACTCAAGAACAATGGCACAATTGAATCATTGCAAACTGTATCACGAACTACATGTAAAAACAAAACAAAACAAAACCATGTCTTAAAAAACTTTATTGTTTTGTGTTGAATCACATTCCTAGCTATCCAGTGGTGCATGTGGCCTGCAGGCTATGGGTTAGGCACACCTAGTATCATGATGAAGGTCAGGATCCATACCATCAGAGGACCAGTGGAGGAAATCAAAGAACAAGGAGAGTGGGAGTTGTAGAAGGGAATGCAATTCACGCTGGAGATGGGGCAGGAAGGCTTTGTGCAGAAAGGCATAGCAAGCAATGCCTCACTGATGTGATGACCATGGTATACATAGAACCTGATAAAGTGCTCCTTCATTTCAGGGTATTTGGGGTGCATATGTTTTTTTTTTTTTTTTTTTTTTTTTTTTTTTTTTTTTTTTTTTTTTTTTTTTTACATTCTACATCTTTTCTTGTCATTCGGAGTTAGGGCTAAGTATTACAGTATAGCACATTCATTCATCCCCTAACAATGGAAAACATCCTTCCAAATCCACAGTGGCTGCTTTGAAAGGCTCTTTTATCCAGAGGGTTAGAGTATTCTGCTTCTTTTCAAAGGAACTATCACAGCTGCTCCCAGGCTCAAAAACACAAGTGGGGTTAAAAGAACAATACTGTACAGTTCCAAATTCAACACTTGATCAAGGCTAATGTTTCTCTCTAATTTCTTGCTCTTTACAGACACCTTATACTGCATGCTGTGGATCTAGTCTGGGAACGGCAGGGGAAACCAGGGATTCAGGAACTTGGGGAAAATCACAAGCACATCAGTGAATGGCAGTCTGGACCAACATATATTCTCAGCAGATGGCTTCGTCTGTGCCTGGGAACCATGGCTCCTCCAGAACTGAAACCACATGGTGATCATTTTTGTTGCACATGCACACACACACACCTACCTCTTACAGACCCTACAACAATACAACTAGAAGCTTGTGATATGTAATATAGAAAAAAACTGATTAGGAAATACTACTACCAGGTGAACCTAGAACTTAATGTGGTTTTTTTAGACAGTTATCTAAAGAGCTAAAATTCTATGTATGGTGACTGTTCAGATACCTACAAATAGACTGCTCTCTTCCATATCTGTGTTACTGTAGATACCCCCAACACTCATATAAGCTCTACTTTGAGATCAACTGCCCTGATACAAGTTTCTTACTAGTCCAGTTCCAACTGCTTTCTTCTATGACAAGTCACGTCACATTCCAGTAGAAAGAAATCTCTGCAAAACAGTTCTTACTTTTGGCTAGGATGGAGGAAGAGCAAAGACCAAATTTAACTTCCTGCCTGAAACAAAAAAACAAACAACTGAACAGATTGCATGAAATAATATACATGTAAAGATAATACTAGTTATGAAGAACTATCCTTGGCTAATGATAAAATTACTAAATCATAGTGAAAAAGTAGTCATGATAAGCACAGGTCTTTCTGAAAGCATGACTTGGACCTTACTCAAGCCAAAGATGCCATTTCCCTTAACTATTATTACATGTGTTGGGGTCCTTTGGAGGATAGTCTTAGTGATATGCATAGTCGGAGTGATATGCACAGGTTGGAGAAGCCACTCTAGTTAGCAGTTCCATCTTTCCAGGCTCAGGTGTGGCATCCTGAGTCCATGTGCAATGCCTGCTTTCACAAGGTGCTTGACATTTTACCCCCTTAAAAAATGGAAGTTCTCTAGGATTTAGTTACAACATTCTAGCTACTTTCAAACCAAATGGCTAGTTTCAGATCTATAAGGAACAAAATATAATAAGAACCAAACCAAAATGATCTAAATTGTTCTGCTGTCTTAAAAGGCTGCGACTATAGTGCTTTCTCATAGACAAAGAAGTACTGATAACCTCAACACTTTTCACAATTAAAATACTATTTGTCCCAATATAGACGGGGGCTGAGAAAACAGATTATGGGGCTACTGAAGAAAGTTGATTTATATGTACCCCTCATCCCCCCCCCCCAAGGTGCTAGGAGTATATCCACTGGCAAAGGAAGTGAGTCTCATATTCAGGCTAGCTCTAGTGTAGGAAGTCTCAGGCAAGTGGTGTTTTTAAGTATTGGGTGGTACTTCATATCAGCAGAGCATCGGGTTGCTAAAAGCCAATGCTTGTTAAGGAAGAGTAATGCTTTGCTTCAATGTACTTGCAAACTCACAGACTTGAGTTTTCCCAAGCTTCTAGCCAGCAATCATAATATTGGTTATTACAAACCAGGAGAACAAGAAAAGTACTTTTCCCCCTGTTCTCCCCGTCCTGCCCATTCCTATTACTGTGATCTTAAATCAAAATGGAAAAAAAATCAATGCCAGGGGTTCAAACATATTTTTTTTACTAGTAATTCTCACTCTCTCTCACCCAACTCCCAAGCCTCTTTTGAGCTAATATCTTAAGCCTTCATTTAGCTGAGCTCTGTGTAAAGATAGTTTTAGGTTTGACTCACACAAAAGCTCCAGTGTGTATTAGCCTAAGACAGTTTAAATATAAACCACATAGTAGGGAGAAAAAAAGTACACATCAATGCCTGTAACTGTCAATGGCCATTTTGTCCCCAGCATCCCTAGAACCTTTTGTGCAGAACAACAGAATAAAACACCTTTTGTCCTCAGGCTTGGGGATGGCCGTTGCCATGGCTGTGAGTTCATAATGGCCAAGTGATTTGCCCAAGTCATCCATGATCTTGGCTGCAGATTTAATGCTGGCTCAGAAGGAGGGCCAGCGGGAACAAGGGCCCAGATTCTTCCCCAGGGAATGAATGTCACACAAATGCATACACTATGCTCCCCTCTACTCAGGGCATGCCTTGCTCCTTTACCCGGCTACAAAATTAAAAAGAAAAGAAGTTTTTACAATGTTCAGACTACTATCTACAGGGAACTGGGAGCAGCTAGAATTCTACTTAAGAAAAGCCAAAGTAAATGACAGTACACAGAAGTACTAAGAGATGCTAAGTAGCATTCTCAAGAAGGAATGGTTGTGCCCCATGGTGACCTCTGGCAAAGTTTATTGATATTTTTGGTTGTTACAGCTGGGGTAAAGGATGCTACTGGCATCTAGTGTGTACAGGCTAGGGATGTTGTAAATATTCTACAGTGTGCATGACAGCGTCTCACAACAAAGACTTACTAGACCCCCAAATGTCAATACAGTCCAGGGTTTAGGGTCAATAATGCTTAGAGGATGGTGCTTACATTTGATGCTAAGGAACCCTGCTCTGAGGTTACAGTGTTCATCCTTGGTCTTAGAATTTGGCTTTGTTACCAGGTTAAGTTTTTAAAAAAGGGATTGTATCTGTGTGTGTCTCTGTGTGGACATGTGCATGTGAGAGCAGGTGTCCCTGGAGACTAGAGGCATCTGATTCCCAGGGCTGGAGTTATAGATGCTTGTAGGCTGCCTGATGTATGTGCTTAGGAACTGGATTAGGATCCTTTGAAAGGCCAGCATATGTTCTTAATTGTAGAGCCATCTATCTCTTCAAGCTCTCAATTCTAAAGTTTTTTTTTTTTTTTTTTTTTAAGAAATGCTTAAGATAACATCTATTTAAAAATGCTAGAACAGAAGGTCTCTATCACATTAGAAATATCTGAAACTTCTGACATCAAAGCTCCACTGACCTGGATCAATTAAATTGGAATTTTCAATTGATAAGTGTTAGTATTCAGAAACTAGAGAGTTTGTTGTTTAAGCCTGTAAGCGTTCCTGGTGAATTCAATGCAGGTTCAAGTTGGAAAACCAAGGATGCAGAATACAGGTCAACACACTGGGCCTCGGGGGCAAATCTGGCTTGCTCTCCATATAGCTATGAAGAAAGAGAATTTTTGTTTTTCCACAAGTTCAATGCAAGCTTGGGCTATTACTTTATTCTGTGTTCATACCACCCTTAAGTGAACCCAATCTTGTCTAAATGGAGCAGGTGGAGGGAGGCTTGAAGAATACTTTGTGACATATGGAAAGTATATGAAATGCAAAGTTGTGGATCTGTAAATAAAACTTTATTAGCACATGGCCACCTACATTCATTTCCATAAAATCTAGAGCTATAGTCAAGTTCCTAAGGCAGAGCTGAGTAGTTGGCCACAGAAAATTACATCAGATCCTTTACAGGGAAAGCCTTCAGAGCTCCACTGGAGAAGAACAATGGTTCACATACTTTACCATGCAGAACTCTGTCTAGGGGCTAGACGGCTCAGTCAGGAAAGTGCTTGTTGCTCAACCATGAGGACTAGAGCTCCGATCCTCAGAACCCCTGTAAAACTGGGAGGTGAGGTTTTGAAATTTCAGTGCTATAGAGGTAGAGATAGAACCCCGGGGCTTGCTACTAGCCTACTAGGAGAGCTCCAGGAAGAATGAAATTTCCCCTTTTGAAATAACAAGATAGATGGTCCCTGAGGATCAACAACTGAGATTATTCTCTGGCCTCTACAAGTGTGTGTGTCACACACACACACACACACACACACACACACACAGAGCTTAGTCTGTTTAAGTCCATGGAGAGGACCAAGCTGCTGCTTTTCTTACTAGCTCCCAGAAGATTCTATGGTGCAAGTCTGTCAGGCCCACTCTAAGTAAGCCAGGGAGGTAGAATAGAGGGTTTTTGAAAGGAGACTGGTTTAGCCCTAGGAGATTGCAAGGCCCCTTTAGGAGGCCCCTGAGGTCCAAATTGTTGCTCTCACAGCACTAAGGCGTTATTTACTTTTGCCACTGTACTGACATTTGCACAGTAAAAGTGCTGATGCTGTAGCACAAAGCAGACAGTACAGTCTGTTGTGTGTGCGCGTGTGTGCGTGCGCGGCCCTAAAGTGCAGTGAGTGCATTCTTCAGCACTAACCATTGCAGCAAAGAGAAAGAGAACTGCAGAGCTGGTTTCATGTCAAAACATTTTCAGTACAAAGGAGACATCCATCCATCTGCAATGTCACATATATTAATATATGAGACTTTTCTTACATCACAGCCCTGAGACTATGCCTTTGAATATTCCGTGTAATGAGAGCGGAGGAAGAGCAGAACACTCTGACTGTACATCAACAGATGGCCATAACCTTCAGGAAAGTTCTGCTTCAGTTGTGTGACAAGCCGCCTAGCACCTTTTCTCATGGAACACTACTTTTTTTTTCTTCCTAGAAAGCAGCTCTGACAGGCTACAGTTACTCAGACATAGCCATTTAGAAGAAATGGTCTCAGTCATGAACTAAGTGAACAGCTTGTCATCTCAATGAAAACAACTGACGGTATCTGTTGCCAGTGAACTTGGGGAAACTTGTACCTGACACAATGATACTGACAGCTTTCCCAGCTCTCATGACTTCTTGATGGAGTCTTAGTAGTGCTATAAAGACATGGGACTTTATGTGGCTTAATAAAATGTATCAGTATTGGAAATTCAGACATAGGGCCCCACCCACTGCTAGTGTTTTCCAAATAATCAGTGTGTAACTTTATAGAATCATTTCTGAATATAAGAGCCAACCAACATTCAGGTTACAGCAAAGGGTTTTAATAGCTCAGAATCCTAAAGGATTGGTTTCAGATTCCAGATGGCCAACAGTCTTTAAGAGACCACTACTTCAGGCAGCTTAGTTGGTAAAGCACTTCCTGCTAAACATCATGACCTGAGTTCATCCTGGGACCCACATGGTAGAATGAGAGAAACGACTTTTACGAGTTGCCTTCTGACCACCACCCCCAAAGTATAATAGACTATCTTTTCAAAAATGAAACTACTACTTGCTGAATCTTGCCATTAGCAGAAAAGAATTTCTTATTCTACAATTATTTTTAAAGGCCACTGAAAATCTTCTCCAACCTCATACCTGTGAGAGATGAAATTTTCTTCATATATCTCAACTAAAGTTGGACAAGCCAAGATACTACTGAATGAATACAGAGGCAGAGGCAGAATCCAGATGCCTCATACTAAGCCCCATATTATAAAGATTTTAAAAATACTAAAGTAGAAATGGGTACTTACTCTTCTCACTAAAGTATCATTTTGATTTGGAAAGTACTTCTCTTTGTGAAGATGCTATTTAGGATAATATAGGATGGGTTTATTATTATTTTAATATGTAAGTTGAACCGAGAATATAGCTAAGTAAGTGGTTGAACAATGGCCTAGCATATACAAGGCAGTCTCTTGGGTTTCATTCTGCCAAAACCAAAAGTTTACTAATAATTATAATTTCATATATACATACATATACACATATACATAATATCCCAACGTCTGAGAATCACCAATTCAGAGCACTATTATGAAGTCTATTTATGGCAGGGAGGCTTCCTTTAAAGAGCTAAGCACAGACACAGGACTCACCTTCCAGTCCCTTTGACTCTCTTATAGACCCAGACATGAACGTTCACCCATGTAATGATAGGAATGCTGAGACTATTTCTAATGGTATATAAGGAATCATTTCTCAGTAGACCCTTTTAAAAGCTTGTCCTAAAACCTGGTTAACACAGAACTTCCAGATCTGTGACATACCATGAACATCTTAAAATAGATTAATTGCCAACATTTGTAAAATAATATGTGAGAAATAGAAGCTAGGTGACCATATAAAAAGTTAGACACTTACATGGCTGGGAATAAAGAAATTTAAATAGATACTTGTTAGTCCTTTCTTCTGCTTTCTACAGGACTGGCTGCCTTTGGATTTCCTAAAGATCATGTGCAACACTTTGCCCAGTTAAATAGGGGAGCAGGGGATTGCAGAAACTGACCCTGAGTAGGGAAAACTAGCTCTAAGTCCAAATAATATTAATTTTCAGAGCAGGGAGATCTTTGGGAAGTGAATCTGGGGTCTACCAACATTTCGATCCTTGACCATTTGGGGTTCAGCATCTTTGCTTTCCTGGATCTATTCATTGACTCTCTTGATTTGCTGCTACGTGTGAGATATTGTGCCAGGGCTTGCAGGTGTTCCCTTCCCGACACTGGGGTGGCGACGGAGCAACATACAAGTACATAACTTTTAGTGAGAATAAGAAGAGATACAACATAAGGACATGGCATGTGAGGTAGGACAGATGTCCTTGGTCAGTGTAAGATACTGACAAAAAGGTCTATGGATGGACTGAGTGTAGACAGGCCTTGGAGAGCACACATGTTCCCACGATAGGCACTGGGGAAAGAATGCTGAATCAATGTGGTGTGGGGGCCAAGGTTTAGCTGAGTTTCTCAAGGATACCGGGGTAGAGTTAGGAGAAGTTAGAAAAGAAAAGCAGGTGGGCCCTCCTCCAACCGTAGGAGGCAGTCAAGCCATCTTGAGCCTCTGTGCTTCATTTGCAAGCAGGAGAGGGGGCAGGTTTATGTTAAGGAGAGTGACATGATTGGGGATGTGCTTGTGAGATTCATCTGGCGCTGGTGTGTAGGCTGGACCGGAGTGGGTGCAGGCTTCAGTCTTCAGCTGTGGGTGGAGGCAGAACCAGCCTTGCTGGGTTTTATTCCAAGGGGACAGAGCGTCTTCAAGGGAAGCAGGAAGGATAAAAATCAGACAAAGCTACAGAGCTATTAAGCAATCAGTGTCACATGCCAGTTTTTAGAAATGAATAAATGAGAAAGGGCAAGAGAAATTATGTGAAGCCATCTTCATAAGGCCATTCTAGAAAAAAAAAAAAAAAAACCCACAGAAACCCAGAGAGAAGGCAAAGCCAAGGTTGTTTTGGGAACAGAGCAACAAAGAAGGGATTAAAGAGGGTGTGGTGATCTCTGGGCATGACAAACACATCTTCATACTTGGTACACAAGGAAGCCAAGACTTCAACCTTTGAAATCAATGCAGGGTGATGGCTAATTTTGACTGTCAACTTGAGAACATCTAAAATCTCCTAGGAGGCAAACCTCTGGGCATGTGTGTGGGGAAGTTTCTAGATTGGGTTAACTGAGGTGGACAGGCCTACCCTATGTGTGGGTAGGACCATCCTATGGGCTAAGGTTCTGGAATGAATATTAAAGAAGTGTGCAATATCTGTTTTAAACTCTATCTGATCCTTGACTGTGGATTCAATGTGACTGGCTGCTTCATAACTGTAATTTTGCTACTGTTATGGATCATAATGTAAATATCCGTGTCTGCCAATGGTCTTAAGTGACCCTTATGAATGACCTCCAAGGGGGTCACAATGCAGAGGTTGAGAACCACTGGTCACACCTGTAATGCTCATGGCGCCATGACTTCTTCAACATGTGGTTCTCAACCATCCTAATGATGTGATCCTTTAATATATACAGTTTCTCGTGTTGTGCTGACCCACTCACCATAAAATTATTTCCATTGTTACCTCACAACTATAATTTAGCTGCTGTTTTGAGTCATACTGTAAATGCCAATGTTTTCCAATGGTCTTAAATGACCCCTGTGAAAAGGTCATTCTACCCCTAAAGGGGTCGAGAATTCACACCTTCAAACCATAAGCCCAAATAAGCCTTTCCTTTCTTAGGCTGCTTTTATCAGGTATTTTGTGGCATCAGTGTTACCTCCACCTCAAAACAAGGCATTTATTTATTTATTTATTTATTTATTCATTCATTCAGTTTACAGGAAAGCAACCATAGGTCACCTGTAAGGGAATGAGCATGGCTGGTTTGCATAAAATTTTATTAAAACACCATGGGTGGTATCACAAACACCTATAGGAATTTCCACTAATTACCTGTAGGAAACAACCACAAAGCACAGGAATGAACATAAGAGAGTTTCAGTCCTTGTTTCTCCTGCTAGGCAGACATTTCATCACTGGTGCTATTCTCCTTAGGGAAAAACACTGTCTGTGCAAGTTTATAGATAAAATCCAAGCATAACCTCAGAGAAAGGCTCAACCTATTTAAATGGCTTTGTGAGACCAGAAGCATTCCATTTAGTATCAGACTATTTTGTCACAGACACAGAAACTGGCTATGTGTATGGCTTGTTTGGAAGTGAACCGGGATGACTGAAAGGACACAACCTGAGGAGGTGGGACCACACAAGCTGTTAAAGTCTTCTTCCCTGCCATGCCACGGTATGTCCACTTATCTCTAAGAGGGCTGAAAGATACCAAGGCAAAAATTAAGTAGTCATCACTGAAAATAATGCAAAGAAGCGATCAGATATCATAATTAGACCTCACCAATTGCAAAAAAAATACCCTGAGAATTACTCAATCTGGAATATTCCAAGCTTTGTTCCTAAAAATTGTTGTGACTGGCAGACAGCTCCAGATCAGCATCCAGGACTGATGGATGATTCTCTCATCCTCTCCGCTTTCTATGCTTGCCCACTGTGGGCTAAGGAGCACATACAAGAGCAAGAGACCAGGTAAGCTGATGCAGTGAGTAGTCAGCTGGGCCACTGTGATAGATACAAAGTTGTGCGACTCACGTACTGGCAGAAGAGCAGCCCCGAGTTGGAATGTTTATAAACAAACCAGAACTGTTTTCTGGCTATATGAAATAGCTGATTATCATTTTTGCTAAGCGAGCTGCGAAATAGTTACTCTACAGTAAACTACATTTTATAAAAATTAAAAAAGGAAAGAACCCAGGCAAACTGAGATTTAACAGTATGAATCTAAACTGTGGTATGTTCACAGTGTATTCACCTCCAAGGAACCAGGAAATCCCAAGTGGTTGGAAGCAGACTACAGAGTGAAAACTTCAAGTGAAACTTGAGCTCTACATAGTCAGAAAGCTGTTGCTGAATGTTGACTCTAGGGATCAGAGTGGCTGGGGCCATCAGAACCTACATGACATGACTACCCTTCTAATCATGGAGGAAACTCCATCACAGACACAGGCGCAGTGTTCTTGGTACACGTCCAAATAGTAAGGAGGGGATTTCTCTCTTGAGATACATTTCAAATGTTTGAAGATATGACCCTAAAACATAGCGGCCATACATCCTTAAGTTCTGAAAGAGCAACCCTAAGGGACAGTAGCACGTGGGAAGCAGAAGAAGGTGGAGCTCTAAGAGTTTGAGGTCACTCTGGTCTCCATAGTAAGTTCCAGGACACCTAAGGCTACATTGGCAAGACCCTGTCTCAAAAGAACACAAAACAAAACAAAACAAAACTATAACAGCACTTGGAAGAAAAAAGTAGAAGGATCAGCAGCTCAAGGTCATCCTCATTTACATAGAGAGGTCAGGCTCAACATAGGCTACATGAGACTCTGGGGGATGAGGGTGAGTGGTGGCCAGAGTTACTATCAAGTCTTACAGCAAAAAGAAAGTTATGTGTTTCGTTGGGGGGGGGGGGGAATGAAGGAAAAAGACAACAGACTGACCTTGACCTTTCTGGTGGGAGACAGTGAAGTTGGGGTAAAGTGGTTTCTGATAGTGACTGCACAGTGAGAGAGGTATTTTTCTTTGGCAAAGACTTTCTGGTCACTTAGTATCAACACCTCCATGGAAAGAAACAGAACTATATGGCGGGGGGGGGGGGGGGTGGGCATACATACAAGCCATATGGAATTCTCTATTTTTTCCCACCACACCATCTGGTTTAGAATCTAAGTACAGGATGACAACTGTGTTGATTTTAGAGCAGGAAAAAAAAAAAAAACCCTAAACCAAAAAACCTGGGGAGACGATGACATGGCCGAGGCAGGTCTCGCTCTGTGACCAAATCTACCATCTTTACAGTCTCTGGTGGTCTGGGGTAATATTGTTTCAGATACAAATGGGACTTCAGACATACATTTGGTGCCGGAGAGACCAAGGATTGAGGTGAATTCATACAAAAATTAAAATAGTATGTCCATATAAACCATTTCAGGATCTCAGAAGATGATTCTTTAAAATTTAAAGTTCAAATCAAGTACAAGGACTTTCTTTCCTCCAGGCAAGAACCTGATAGCTCCCAGAATTCTTTCCTTGTAACATCACCAGCAACTCAGATACTATAGGCAGCCTGGACCTCTCATTATACCTAGAATTTCAAAACTCTTGAAAACATAAGTTTAAAATTAGGGCAGGAAGGCAGAATGGATTCACTTTCCTTGGTGCTGAACCTTCAGCTGAATGGACAATGGAATGGGGTCTCCCAGAACAGAGCTGGGTTCTTAAGAAAGCTAACTAAGTGTGTGTGGCGTTGGCCAGACCTTGCTGGAGGGGATGGTATGCCCTGCACAATCTGTATCACCTTCAAAAACCCATGTTCTTCAGGGCTCCCAAACAAACTGATTTTAGGAAAGTCTTTGAAGCATTCTTGTTTTTGCTTTATTTTTGTTTTCTTTTTTTTTTTTTTTTTTTCTCAGTTGCAACTGCTGCTTCAAATGCCCCACATTCTGAGGTTTAGCTGTCAGGTGAAAAGGACACACATCTTACTCCAATGCTTTTCTATGAAACTGCTTAATGCCTGGAGAACTACCCTCAAGTCATAGACAGACTTAGGTTTTCCCCTAGGAAGATGATAGTGTTTATTCTTTACTACATGGTTTAGTGCCTGGGGTCCAAAAATGACTCAAAGGTCTTTGTAGATTTCTAACTGCCATGGTATTATTAATTTTTATTACATTTATTTATTTACTTATAATTGTATATTTGTCACACATGTACTTGTGCACATGCACTTGTGCACATCACGCGTTTACACACACACACACACACACACACACACACACACCATGGTTGGAGGATCTCCTTCCACCATGTGGGTCCTAGGTATTGAACTTAGGTTATCAGGCTTGGTAGCGAATGCATTTACCCACTGAGCAATCTTGCCAACCCCCACACTTATTCTTAATATATAAGCAGTATCCAATCTCAAGAACAGTGGTTTCTGATTCCTAGCCAGTAACATGTTCCCTTCCCCTTTCTGTCATGGGTTACATATATTTAATGGGATGGTGTGTATGTGGTAAAACAGACAACCAACCAAAAAATGGCTTTCAGATATAACTTACAAACAAGAAAATTCATTTTTTAAAGGTAGTGTCTTACTATGTATCACCAGCTCAGGAAATCCTCTAATTTGTGGTAATCATTCTGCTTCTGCCTCTCAAGTACTAGGGTCATGGGTTTGAGTCCCACTGTGCCAGGCTCATCTATTCCAAATTCAACAATTTTGAATGAATCTAGGGTTGTGTGATCATCCCCAGTTTCATCACCCCAAAGAGATCCTTGGTTTTCATCTGTAGTCAATCTCTGCTTCATGCTATCCTGGGCCTCTGGCAACCAACTCTCTATAAGGACTATCTCTAAGGAGTCACCAGTTCTGGAAACTCAATACAAATGGAGTCTTGCAACACTTGGGCTCCTAAGCCTGGCTTCTTTTACATAGGTTCTTGCCTTTAATGTGTATCATGCCACAGTATGTAGTGGTACTTCATTCTGTTACATTGCTGAACAGGTATCCATTGTATGGTTGTATCACAGGGAATGGCAACAGCAATTTTTAAACCAAGATGCCACCCCTCGCCACCATATTCTTCGAAGGATCTATGCTAAAGAATGCTCAGTCTCCATTTTTGCTTACCTTACAGGCACACACAAAATAAGCACCGCTGGGCCAGGGCAGTAGCTCTGTTGGTAGAAGCTTGCCTAGTATACATGAGGCCCTGGGTTTGATCCCCAGCACCATAGAAACTGAATATCGTGATATACACCTGTAATCTCAGGCTAAGGTCACATTTCAGTTGTTCAAAGACAACTGGGGATACATGACTTTGTCAAGAAGAAGAAGAAGAAGAGTTGAGAACCACCACCATCACCACTACCACCACTAGCAGCAGCAGCAAATCGCAGAGCTGTGTGAAAGGGCCCTTAGCAGGCCCTGTCCTGGCAAACATGGTACTAACAAGCCTTGCCCTTTCCCCTTTTCCTTCCATGTAAACTAGAGATCACACCCCTAAAGCTAGCCATCAAGGTCCATTTCCTTATTTGGACACTTTCTTATGCCAGACTTGTCTCTGAGGATGGCTACCAAAGTCCAACAATCAAAAGCCCCCTTTAGTTCCCCTAACAACATGCCCAATCAAGATCCACTGCCGCATTCAAGCCCATTCTAACACAACCTCTCCCATTTCTCTTCTTAAAAATGATACCTGCAAGGCCATTGGCTTTTGTTTTTCTGCCTGAGTCAGAAAGCAGCCACTTTAACTTTTCTTCCCCACTTAATAAAGGATCCCTCTGTGAAAACAGGCGTTTGGGCACTGTCCGTGCTTTATCTGGAGTCTGGGAGGGAGCCCGGAGTGTGTAGGGGCTCTCTTGAGTCTCAGCACTGGGTGGAACGATGGAGTACATGACCCAAGACACAGAGGTAATTCCAAGTTGGATTTCATAATTAACCTCATGGTTCCGTTTTCGGTCTTCAAGGAAAAAGGGCAGATCTGCCATTCAACAGGATATTTTATACTGTCCCTCAAGACTTCTATATCCAGTGTCATTCATCATACTGGTATTTCTTTGTTCTTTTTAGAGGTGGATGTGTACATGCACACATGTATATATGGAGACTAAAGGTTAATGCTGGGTATATTCCTCTGTTGATCCCCCCCTTTTTAAGATAGGGCCATTCACTTACCCTAGAACTCATCAATTGTCTGTGAGCTCCAGTGATCCATCTGTCTCTATGCCCCTTAAGCTGAGATTACAGATACATACTGCTATCTACTTTTACATGGGTGCTGAGAGATTGAACTCTAGTCTTCATGCTTGTGAAACAAGCACCTTTTCCACTGAGACACCTCCCCAGCCCCTAGCACTGCACTTTCTAGTAGATCCCTGAACAACTACACATACTCAGTTGGGAGAAATGGTATCGCAGATTGAGACAAAATGATAACAGTATTTTAAGCTTACCAGTCCTTCGTATCACATTTTACGTGACTTGAGCTACCATCTTACACTGAGCTAAGTGGGCAGAACATTAAGGCACATTCAAGACATTAGGGCTGGAAATGAGGAAATACTTACTGCATAGCATCTTCTCCATCTCAAACCCACCAAATGACTCATACATATATTTTTCTCAGCCTAGCCCCTTAATGGTCACAGAGATGAGTGTCCTTCGCAAGCAAGAAAAATGGAAACTGAATTCAAAGGAACTACCTGCCCAATATATAACTATCTGATCTTAATTTCACAGGCTTTACTTTCTTGGAGGTATAGGCTGATACAAAAGGAGAGTGGTACAAGGCTGTACCATAGAAGAGGTATGTAGACACGTTCAATACTTTCAGAGACAAGACTCCTTGAAATCTCCGACCCAGTTCTGGGCCCTGTGGTGGATATGTACATACTTTCTCCCCCGTTACTGATTCAGACATCTGAACATCTGTGGTTAACCCAAAAGCAGAGCTCACTGCACACTGTTCCCTTTGATACAAAGAAGTGGGTTGAGGAAAGAGAGGGAAGGTGGGAAGAAGGTGAAGAGAGATGGGGTGGAATGGAAAGGGGGAGGAAAAAATGAAAATGATTAAAAAATTATTAAAGGGCCACTTCCACCCACACCCATGTCAACAAATGAATGCATCAAGCAAAACATAAAATATCACCAAACTGAAAGAGTCATTATAAATCCCAATCAAGATAACAGTGGAGTTGCTTGTGGAATTCACCCCAAGGCTGTATTTACCTGGACTGCTCAAGGGGCCAGCCCTGTCCCCCAGGGTTGGCACAGGACGGTACTGATGGTTCTTTGAGCCTGGGTACATCCAGTGGTACCTGCCAATTTCCATTTCAGCTCTGCTGTTCACTGCCAATTTCAGTGGCAAAGAGTCAGTGTCTTTCTCCAGCAAAGATTCTATAATCAGCATTTCTATTTATTTTCTTACCATACAGTAAAGGAAAACGGGGAGTTAAAAAATATGCTATCAAAATTCAACCCTTCAGTACCAATCTATCAATTTAACACGAGAAATTTCAGAATCAGTTGGACACTTGTCCTGCATAACTGAATTTAAGTTTATACGAATTACCAACTTTTTTTTTTGCTTTTTATTTTCTGTATTATCTCATACTCTAAAATGTTCATTTGGGGATGGTACTACTCATGGTTAAAATGTGGCTTCTCATAATGTGTTTCTTTTGGTTTATTTCCTTTTCAGACAAACAGAGACCTGTAATTATAGCCAGCTGCATGAGCAAACGTGAGCTGAGTGGCTGACTTTCTGTCATGGTGCCTGATTTCCATTCTAGAACTCTGGTAAATTATTCTGTGGCCTGTTGAGCTCATAATGAAACACCCATCTTCCCAAGGACACCTGAAATAGTCTTGGTCACTTTATCCTCAAATCAGGACATTACATGGTCCTGAATATTCTGAATTGAATTCCATTTCGATAATCTTTCTGTGTGTCATAGAGAAGGAACTGCTTACTCAAATGGCAACAAATGGCTTCCCAGGGACTCAGGTCACTATCTGGTAATACATTTCGCACTTCTTAGGGGGATTGGAGAAGCAACAATACTTCTCAATTTGTCTGGCATAGAATATAGGTGCCAAGTCACTCTTAAAGGAATTCTAATCCTGAGGTTCTTAAGATGTTAAAAAAATGTCATTATGGGCTGTCCACACCTATAAATTCCATAAATGAAGGAAGCAGTGATGTACTCTATGGTACTACAAAAACTTACATATTAAAAAAATACCTTTGGCATTGATGTGGGTAATGATTCCATCAGAAGATGAGGCTCTAATTTTCCACGTGGCACCTCAAATCATTGAAGACCAGATAAATAACCAAATTGTGGAGCTAGTGAATGCCCATCCTCACCAGGTACACCACGGACCTTAACCCACCTTAGAAATACCCCAGTTCCACTTGCCAGGCTCTGAAAGCTCTTAAGAGATTTGAGACTGGGACGTGCTGGGTAGTAGTGTTTTAGAGAAGACCCTTTTCTGGCTTCAAGGTCAGATAAAAATGTCTTATTTCAAAGGAAAAAGAAGAGCTCTGTGTGTGTGTGTGTGTGTGTGTGTGTGTGTGTGTGTGAGTGTGCGCGTGCTACAGTGATAGAGCAACTGTGTAGCATATGTAAGATGTAAGACCTTGGATAAATTGATAACACCAAAAAAATTAAGTAAATAAGGGCAAACTAAGGCTCTCAAGTGAAAACAGAAATGTACCGTGAAGCTATTTTTTTGCTGCTTCTGTTTGGGTTGTCAATAAGGATGATAATTATGGAGTGCTTACAGTGCACTAGCCTTAGTGTTATGCACATGATGCCTGCTATTTCACTAGCTAAAACCACCCTAGGAGAGTATCATTCAGTCTTGACGACAGACAGAAGAATAGAATTCAAGAAGAGATCCATCACTTGCCCAGCCTGGAATTGGAGTCTGGATATGCAGCTAGAAAATCAGCCTCCAGAGGGCACACTTTCAAAAGCCTAGCATCATCCTCACTGGGACCTAGAGAAGTATCACCCTTTGCTTTTTCTCAAGTTGTTAAGGCCAGTGAGAGCTATTCTAAGGTCCCTGTGGAAGTGAGCAGTATTTCTGAGGTTCCTAAAGAAATGGTCCTGGTCCTCTGCTAATTCAGGGTTCATAAAATGTAACACTATCTCCCTTGGAATGAGATGTTTGCCTCCTGGTTTTTAGGGCAAAGGTTATATATAGCTCAATAGTACAGTACTTGCCTATCATGTGTGGGCTCCTCGATTTGGTCCTTGGTACCAACCAAACCAAACCAAATAATCAAAAAATTCATTACATTAAAAAAAAAAACCCACATTCTCTTAGACAAAGGTTATGTATGCTACATTCTCTGACAGAAAGAAACCCAGGCAGACTGGTACAAAGAACCAGATAGTTAAGACACCTCACAGTATATACTGATCTCCCTTATACTGATCTCCTTTTGGTAAAACTGACTGTGAGTCCTTCATATTCACCTCTCAGGTAAAAAGATTTGAAACAGTTCAATTTCTTCTGATATGATTTTTTTTTCTCTTTTTTTTTTGTGAGTATAGGTGAGGGTGTTAGAGATGGAATCTCATGGATCCTAGGCATGTGCTCTACCATTCATGTACCCCCACAACCTTCATCTTGTTCTAATAAGTTTATTGCTACATGTACAGAACAAAATAGGTGTTCAATAAATTGCTGGATCAAGTATTTTATTAAAAGCAAAGGACCACCCTAGGGCCCTATGGACCCCCACCATGCTGCCTTTCCTTTCAGTAAAGTCTGACTGGAACACTGTCACTTCCACACATAATACACTTGTGCACATAATATCTATGACTGCAGTTCAGAAGGTCAATTTATGCCCTGTCTTCATCTGTTCACATGGATGGGAATGTCTGAAGATATCTGGGTAGTCAGGCAGTGGCCACTGATTAAAGACAGTGGAAATGCATAGATTACCTAAGTGTGTTTTTTTTCTTTTAAAATTTTCTCTCTCTCTGTGTCTCTCTCTCTCTCTCTCTCACTGTGTGTGTGTATATGTGTGTGCCTGAGTGTATGTTTGTGTACCACATGCAAGTTAGAGCCCACAGATATCGGAAGAGGCTACCATGTGGGTCCTGGGAACTAAACCCTGGTCTTCTGCAAGAGCAGCAAGTGCTCATAACCACTATGTCATCTCTCTGGGTCTCCAATTGTGACACTTTCTCAGAGTAAAATACGGTGGCTATGCCTTCTCCAAATGCTTCCGAGAATGTAAGAATATAATGAGAGCAGCAGATCTGAAGATGAGATCAGGCAACTACATGGCCATTCTCCAGTCCTTTGGGCTAATACGGGTGAAGCCTTTCTCCAACAATAAATTTTTAGGTATGAGAAAAAAAAGAGCAAGAAAGAGAATCACTTCTATGTTGTACTTTTGAGCCAAACTTAAACAAAGACATTAAACACAGAGTTATCTACAGCATGTATGACATCAGACTACACACTTTAATCCTAAGGACAGGATCCAGACACCTAAAAGGAGTTAAATACCTTGCTGCTTCTAGGCATGGACAAGAATGAGGAAATGGTCTATTCCCTACACAAGCAGATGACAACATGCTCTCCCTCCGAAATGACAGAATAAAAGTGACGGTAGTGGCTCCTGGAAACACATACAACTGTGTGTGGTCACCACCAAAACAGGGGCATGACCTAAATAATGGGAAATTGGGAAGAAAAAGGCAAGCAACGTCTTGGCTTCCTTCCACATCCCCCATTTCCTTTGGTAATATGGTGTGGGGACAAGTGACTTCTAGGGTGAAATGCTCTCCAGAATTTAATTATTATCACTCGGAACAACCAAGTAATAAATATGGCTGGCAAAAAGACCACATTCACTGAACAAGGTCTTTCAAAGCAGTGTTTGTCATAGTCTGTCTGTACCCATAAGCTAAAATGTGAAGGGAAAGACTTAGGCTTTCAACAGAGTACGGTACAGGCCTATAGACCTTCTCATTTGGTAAATAAAATCTGACTGGAACATTGTCACATGTCCTTGTGCACATGCATCTGTGACTGTTTCTTCATGCGAGGAGAGTAGCTGTGCACAGGCACAGCAGAGATCAGTGGCCTGGAAGGGTAAAATATGTGCCACCTGTCCATTTATAGGAAAAGTGCACTGTGCTCTGGCATCAAGTGGTAGGGAGGGCTTGCTATACAAAGTGGTTAATGGAATTAATAAAATCAGCCTGTAAAACAAGGCCGATTCTTTTATTTTTCTCTCAGTCATTCTCTGAAGAAAAGTATCATAGAGCTGGCTGAGGATCAAAAGTCTCTGTTCCTGCTATTGGTTATCTGCCACCAACCAGCACAATATGGCGAAAACCCATATATGGTACTACTTCTACTGATGCCTGAATGGCATCCCTCCTCCATCGGGCGGAAGGGGGAAGGCCGACATGTCAAAGGAGCATATTATTAAATGAAGAAATGACTGACAGATGGTGAGTAACAAAGCACACTTGTAAAACTAGGAGTGGAGCCTCCCTGTCTCAAAAGCCAGTGTGTATCCCATTCTTCCGCCATCCTGTGGCCACCCCTTTCTTCTAGCCAATTAGCTCATGTGTCTGTGTATGTGGTCTAAAGGGGGCAAAAAAGGAAAGGATGTCTTTGGACTAATCCAACTCATCAGCCGTCCTGGTGAAAGGAAGTGGCCCTCGTTGCAGACACTGGATGTTTTGCATGTCCGTTGATGAAGCAGGACTAAGAAACAGTGTCACTAAGTAAGAGCTCTCACCCTCAACTGACCTGCATTTACAAGGACCAGAAAACCACAAGCTTACAATTTACTGCCACAATAGAGGTTTATGTTCAATTTCAAGAAGACAAATCTGATTTTTCAGAAAAGGGGTTATATATGTATATATATATATATAATATATATATATATTGTCTAATGAAAGTAACATGGCCAGGTTGGTAAGAAGTGTGCTCATGGAACTGATAACAGAAAAGAAACAACTAGACCAACACACTCAGATCGTTTTCCACATTTAAATTTTCTTAAAAAAAAAAAAAAAACCAACACCCCCCTCCCCCTAAACCATCACAGGATGCCATGTCATACCTACCACATATGTCCCCTACCATCTGGCCAGCCACTTTTTGCTACAACCTCTTCCCCAGGCACTGTCACTTCAGATGCTCACCTTGGCAAACTCTTACAAAGAATAATTGCATCTAAAACTTTCCCTGTACCATGTTCATATAGATGAGTTAGTAGATGTCAGTAAGAATGCCATGGATCCTTCAGAATAATCTAACATGTTAAATGTTCCAGAGAGGTTCTTTTTTTCCTCTCCTAAACAAGCACTGATTCAAATTCATCTCTTATTCCAACTTTGTCCTCCAATTTATTTTCAGTCAACATTATTTCCAATTTACCACATTTCTCTCTTCCAACGTGGCTAGAAACTTAACTTGATACTTGGATTCTGGAATTGGTTTCAGCAATGATTTACAGGAACCGAACTGGCCTGCTTATGATTATTCTAGTAGATTCCAATTTCCTACATGGAATAAAAATAATTTTCATCGCAGATTCTGTTGCTCCCCCCATAACAGAGCTTTAGAGTTATTTGGGTTCAATTGTCATCTAACCCACAATGACATGCTGCCAGCAATTCCAGACGCATCTGTTTTCACAAATGACACTAAGTGATACTCCACAGAAACAAATGGAAACCCAGCTTTCCATCTTTTCATTAGCAGAGCCATCATCCACTTCCTTTAATTGCCTTATTCATTTTCTCTGCTCACTCCGTCTTTGCTGAATTTGTTTACTCAGTTCTGCCACTTTAATTCTATGCTCCCATCTAAAAACCTGTCACTTGTAATAATTTTGTGTTTGCTATACTCATCTGAGAAAAACCCACTGGTTTTCCAACCCCCCCAAACCCCCAAAAAACAAAAAACCAAAAAAACCAAACAAAAAACCTCACTATCACTACCAACAAAACGCACAAATCCTGTGTATCCCTGAACACTTTGTATGAATTTTGGTGGCTCAGCAGCATGCCGGGATAACGCTGTGAGAACACTGCAAAGCAACAAACCCTTCCCCCTTTGTTAAGATTTGGATCATTTTTGTCTGAAATAAGAACAAAGCAATTCTGATTGAGTTTCTAAAGAACCAGACCTCTTGGTGGCAGTTACTGAATCGCAATAGCTCACTTGTGTTCCCCTATGTAAACTCCCTCTGGGAACAGACACTAACCAGAAAAGCTGGGGTCAATTTATAAATCTTAGTTTAATTTGCATTCTTCATAGACACTGTAATAACTATCCAAAGCTATTCATTCACAAGCTGTTGGGTGCTAGCCACTGAGCATCAGTACCCCTAATTAACAGACAGGCATTGCCTCTGCCCATCAACAACTGACAATCAGTGGGAATATATGCATACAAACCTCTGTGAAGTAACAAAAATGTAGAGGATTATATTTACGAACTAAGAACTCTTAAAAGAAGAAGAGGAAGAAGAGGAAGAGGAAGAAGAGGAGGAGGAGAGGAGGAAGAGGAGGAGGAGAAAGAGGAGGAGGAAGAGGAAGAAGAGGAGAAGGAGGAGGCTCTCTAAGTTCCAAAATCACACAATTCATTTTATAAATAATAATGTTAAATTTATAAATGTTAAGGTCAATGAACTAAGCATAGGTTTTATACACTTAACATTACATCTGAAGAAATACAGAAGTGATGGGTGTTCAGGACCCTTCATGGTTACTATTTTAGGGCAATGGGCCAGTGAACTAGGGAATGACAAAGATACTTGTGGGAGTTTGGACTTTGTGTAGCTAGAATATGAACTTGGTCATCCAAATTAAGATGTGTACATAACTCATCTTGCAGAAATGCTTTGGGTGGGTGGGTGGGGTGTCCATGACCACAATCCTTGTTGCGGATTGAGAATAAATTTTCTGGCCCAGATTCTTATGTATCATACATGTGACCTTAGCTTAGTAGCTTGTCATTTTTAAATTACTTAACAACTAGTGTTTATGAATCCCGGTCATGTTTAAAGTTCCTCTAAAAATTGTATTTGCTTCTAATTTTGCCTCTGCCATTAAATGTGTAAATAATGCAAAATAACTGCAGTCTGTGAGACCAAATGAGAATAAGCTACACAATTGGCTAGTGAAAATTGTACGCCTTTTGTTTTTGAGAGAAAAACAGAAGGTCAGAAGTCACAGTGGTTTTATCTGCCACAAGCAAACAGGACGTTAATAAAAAGCATGTATAAAGCAAAAAAAAAAAAAAAAAAAAAAAAAAAAAAAAAAAAAAAAAAAAAATCACCCATTTTAGGAGAGAAATGCTATGAACTGTAGTAAGTTTCTTCCAGGATACAAGTATATTATCAGACATACAATCGACTTAGTACTAATTGTGACGGAAATGAAACTTGATAAATATTCCCAAGAGTTTCTCTTATTGCTATTTGACCATTCACGCAGATTAGAAAAAAAAAAGATGAGAAAACAATCAAATGCAAGAAAAGGCAGAGAGTCTTTTGTTAGGGGAGAGGTAGACTTTGTACTGGGATTGAACTCAAGTACCGACTTTCAAATTAAATTGCTGTGTACTTGTTGCCCCTGAATTGTATGTTTCAAAGAGGTTAAATGGCAAATCTGTGGATTGTATCATGTTTCTATAAAACAAATTTTAAAAATGAAATTGGTCTGTTTGGATGAAATGTTAATATAGGCAGAAAAAAATTCTATAGGAAAATAATTGCCCTTTACCCAAATGTGCTGTGAAGTTGAACTACATATAGATGTGTTTTTCATATTTAAAATGTTTAACAGCAGCAATTTCATATGGCTCAATCCATATATTCATAAAGAAAACATGACTCAAGAATTACTATTATTTAGTGACTGCCATTGCGTGTAAAAGCCATGAGAAAGAACCTTAGCATGACGCTTTTTTTTTTAAACTGAGCCAGTGCAGTTATAAAACATGTTGGTGCATTTTATGATGGTTTCTATCTTGGAGTGAAGAAATCATTTACAGTACAGCTATATACACTGTTAACCTAACACTGGCCGAGATCTTTCTATGGGGCATCAAACTTGACCTTAGAGGCATAGCGTCTCTTTTCTGCCATTTTCTTTGTGCAATAACGATAATTTCTCCAAAATCTAAATATCAAAACAGTGAAATGGTCCGAGATGTTCTTTAAGGATGGAGCCCTTGGGCAGTTTTTCTTTCCCCAAATCATTTAAGTCTTAATTAGCAAAAGATTTTTTTCCCTTCTATCAGTGCTGGCAGACAAAGCTGATATCCTCTTTTAAGCTCCCACTATAAACGATTATTACATGTCATAGTCTGATACATGGAAAGAACAATCATGTTAGAATTTAAAATTAGAGCATGTCTAAATCACTCCAGTATTATTGGAATCAAAGCATATTTAGCATGCATGTCCCTCCAGGTCTTCTTTAGCATTAGGACAGAATAACACATTCCCTAATCCCTGAACATAGCATGCAGAGCACAGGACTTAAGTTAGGATTAATTATTTTAGTAAAAATAGAGAGACGGTTTTTCCCATCCAGAAGCCTAAGGTGACAAACTACAAACATGCTTCTATGAAATACCATGTTATATAGAAATACTTAAAACAGAAGTAGAAGAGATGTACATTATTAATTTAACATTAACCCCCAGGATAAAGAAAAAAACCCACCCAAAACAAGACCACACCACCGTGGGTTGTTTTAGAGCCGTTTTTACAAGAGACAAAACCTGGCTAACCCCTTTCAAGAACCCTGAGTCAAAAGCTTTAAAACAGGCTATTGTCAGAGCGCTGGGTACCTTTTCTCTCTTGGCTTTGTTCAGTATTTTCCTCGGCTGCAGTTTCCATGGCTGGCTTCATACCATCCACCAAAAATGCTTTTCCCTGCTTCCCCACAACACACTTTTCCCCCTCCTCTTCCTTTTCTTTTAGACTCCCCTCTGTCTCTCTTATTTACACCCGCCTGATTGAGAGGCTCTGTTCTTCACTACAGTAGATTACAGTGCCTTCCAAGATGCAAAAGTCTTGTCAGCGTCAATTTCGCTCTGCCTACTGGTCCATAAAGACAGCTGCCAAGGAGCAGGCGACCATACGTCACCGAGGATCCCAGTTATAAAACAGCCACTCTGTGCCCCTACTCCCAGTGCACCCCGGGAAGCTCCTGCTCCCCCACCAAGCTCTTCTCCTCTCTCTCTCTCTCTCTCTCTCTCTCTCTCTCTCTCTCTCTCTCTCTCTCTCTCTCTCTCCTCCCTTTTTTCTTCTTGCCAACTGCAACCCAATGAATACTAATTAATTCTCCCAGGAAATAATAGACTTGTGACATCAGAGGAAGGGATGTGGAGGAGAAAGAAAAGAGCCCCCTCCCACCACGTGACTTGGTCAGACCACACTATATGTTATCTCTCAGGAGAACGCCTGTTTGTCTATGCTTCCCCTTTCTGGGGCATCAATTTTGTTTATTCTATTTGTCCCCAAACCCTGGAAAAGTATCTTCGAAAGATATACCCTTGCTCTATTATTTAAAAAAAAACCAACCAAAACCCAAAAAACTTTTGTTTCACGAATCTCTAGACAAGCTGACTTTAAAAATTATACTAACGACAAAAGAATAAAGGTATTCAAGAGGAGAGACATTTCAAATAGATTTAACAATGGTGACAACAATTCAGCATTAGATTCTACTTCTTTGTATTAATATACAAAAAATTTTAGCTCAAACACAATTTCTAAAAGGGGGCACATGCTTATTCAACAATCAGTATATTGAAAGTATATCTATCGGATATTTTGGTGGTTTCTAATATGAAAATCAAGTGTGGGTTTTTTTGGTAGGATGTGATTACATCTGCATAGAGTATTATTCATTAGAAGTCCCCAGTCAAAATCTCAAGAGGGTACCATTTAACAGCACTCTAAACATCTGGCTTCAAGGCTATTATGCCAACAGGGGTTCCAATGATTCTGATGGCTGTTTTTATAAGCTCTTTTGCACAAGTGAGACCAATGTTCTTAGCTCATATTAAGTATTTAAATCTTTATTTTGATTATGAGCCTTAGTTTTCAAGCATTACTGATTTCACAGACATTTAATAATTGCATTTAGCTCACTCATCTTCACTGTCTTTATTGAAAAAAAAATCTATAACTAAAGTCACATACAAAGATAACTATCGATAACCGCAGGATAAAGGAATCCTAGAGCCACCATAGTTTACCTGACACCCATGATGGGAGTAAATATTAAAGATATATTGGAGGGCCAGTGAAATGGCTCAGTAGGTGAAATTTTCTGCCAAGTCTAACCACTAGAGCTCCATTCCTCTCCCTCTCCCCCCTCCCTTTCTCTCTCTCTCACACAGACACACACACACAGATACACACACACACACACACACACACACACAGACAGACACACACACACAGAGACACCATTTAAAAGACAATTTAGAAACCACTTCTCCTAAAAACATTCTCCAAAGTTTTATGAAGTTTTTACACAATACCTCAAAACAATGTGGGAAGATCCCAAATCAAAATCCTTTACCAGCCTGATCTTTTAATGCTTTGGTTTTAGATAATCTCTCACGCCCATTTATATTCAACATTTCTGCTGTGTTAAACAAGAAAAGACCTTGAAAACCAGTTTGGCCTGCTTCAACACTTTCTTTTAATTTTCCATCTCACTTTCCACTTTACCCATTGTCCCTGAAGACCACGCCCACAGCCAGCTTTCCCCTGAAATGTGGCTTCAGCCTATTTGATTGTCTCTTGGTGAAGGGATTGGGAAGTCACCACCTAAAACTTCAACCTCTGGAAAATAAGATTGTGTGTGTGTGTGTGTGTGTGTGTGTGTGTGTGTGTGTGTGTGATATAACTATCTTCATGGGAAAACTTATAGTGTGATGGGACAATTTTTTTAAAAGCTGAGTCAGAACAACTTAGGTCCATTCAGACCCAAAGGTATAAAATTTTCCTTGTGCATTGGTAAGATGGCTCTTGCTATCAAGTCTGGTCTGAGCTTCATCCTTAGGACTTGAGTGAGAGGAGAGTACCAACTTCCACAGTTATTCTCTGACCTTTATACATGTATATATTATTTTATAAAATAATGGACACATGTATACATTGTTTTACAGACAGTGAAATAAATGAATATAATTTAAAATTTTTAAAGTATAATTATGATTAACTATGCTAGTGGGTTTCTTATAAAATGTCTAACAAAGTCATTAAATTCTAGAACTGTCAGAGGAGCCTAACTTGGTTAGCTCTCCTATTAGACAAACGAGTTTATTTACATAAGAGACAGGGTCTGGTTGTGGTGATGTACCCACCACTGAACCTAGTTAGGAACAATTATTTTAATACTAATACAATAAAAGGCAAAATATGAAAGGCATTCCAAATTTCCTTAAGCAGCTGTTATCTACAATATAGTGACAAATCAAAGCAACTGGACAAAATGTTCTTTTAGTTTTACTTGGAACACCTACAGGTAAATGAGCAATTCATTATTTTTAACCTTATTCATAGCTTTACTTCAGCTAGGGCCATAATTTATGATACCACTTCTGGAAATTACCAGTGTACCAGTTCATAAGCAGCTTCAAAATCTCACAGATGTTTTTATGATCAACCATATGATTCAGAAAGAAGCAATAGAGAACCCATCAAGAAGAAGAAAAAAAACAAAATACATGTTTAAAATACTTTTGAGGTATGCATACATATCATTTTTCATATATATATATATATGAAGAAATGGCTCCCTGAGCTGAAAATATTTCTTTGAGCCCCATGCTGTAAGACAGTAAAGACACTTCTGAAAGCTGATGCAGGAATAAAAGGTGTTGACAGAAAATAAATGTATTACATTGAACTCTATGGAATTGCTGGTACTGCCTTAAAACAGTACAGTTTCATTTACACGCAGAGCTTATTTCATCCACCATGTACATCTGCTAGAGTGCCACAGTGAGCTCAGTACACATGCACATGCTTGGAGGCGTTTCCCAAGTGCAAATGTCTACCAGGATGACCGTGAGCAAGCCATGGTGTCTTCTCCAGGTAATCCTCAGGCCAATGGGCCACAGAGAACTTGCTTAACCAGAGCACTGCTTCCTGCCAACGATATCACAAGATGAACATAAGAAAATCCATCAAGTTGCAAAGTCATCTTCCTATACTTAGCCTAACCACATGACCATAAAACAATTTTGCCCACTGCCTCCCCTCCACGAGTTTCTGGAATTATATTTTAGAGGTTTTGTTTGTTTGAGGAGCAGGGCTCAAAATGACTGAAGTCAAAAGAAAAATGAAAACACCAGGAATAGATTTTTTTTTTCAAATTCATTCTAACTGTGAATTCCTCTACAAGCCTTCTTGGCTCATAGAACATTTATGTCACATGAAATACACCCGGCCATAATCCTCCCTTAATGTCTGATATGGGAAATGCTGTCTAATAAAAAATACAAACTAGAGAAACAGACTAGTGCTAGAAATTCAGAATATGATTGTTAAGAATTGGTTTTTATCCATAACTAGACTGCATTAAAACATTTTAAAAATCCATTTGGGAAGCCTTTTGTCATGCATGATAATTAAATTTCTAATTTTTGTCCTTTTTAGCCAGAGGATTTCAAAGAGCTTGAGGCCAGCCTATGCTATATAGTGAGTTCTTAACCAGCCTCAGCTACCAGTGTGACAACACATAAACAAATCAAAAGAGGGCTGGTTCCCTAGTCCAGTGGGTAAGAGTACTTGCTGCCAACCATGACAATCTGAGTTAGATCCCTGCAACCTACATGGTGGGAGAAAATTGTCCTCTGACCTCCACAAGTGTGCTAAGGTGCACACAAGCTTACAAACACAAAAGAAGTAACAATGTCATTAAAAGATAACAACAATAATTAATGTTTGTGAAATGTGAGTCTTGGAAAATGCCTGTGGATTCAGTACTTATTATTTTCCTTCCTGACATCTTTACTTCATATCTTCTATCTGCTATAGTTTACAAGAAATGACACCTTATATTGAACTAAAAGTACAGATCAAATCAGATGATGCTTATGAATACTTAGGAATGAAGAAGCTACGGACTGGAGAGAAGACTCAGAAGTTAAGAGAAAGAGCCCTAGTTGTTCTTCTAGAGGACCTGAGTTTGATTCCCAACACCTACATGGCAGCTCCCAATCATTTGTAACTCCAGTTCTAGGGGATCTGACACCCTCTTCTGACCTCTGAGGGCGCCAGGAAGGCATGTGGTGTTCAGACATGCAGGCAGGCAAAACACCCGTATACATAAAATAAAGGAAAATGATTTTTAAATTTGAAGTTTTGGTTGAAGACGTAGCTCAGTGGCAGGGTGCTTGCCTAGCAGACAAGGGGCCCTGGGTTCAATTACTAATATCACAAAAAAAAGATGACTCTCCATAAGGGTGAGCTATCATCCATAGTTGTTGTCTTTAAGGGCAGAGGTTGTGCCCGAGTAGATACTTGGCTCGTGTCCATAAATATGAGCACAAGAGAGTTTTTTTCCCTTTTTTTTCCAGTCTCATCAGCTATTTACTTAGTTCCAGGCAGTAACCTCATTAGAAAATTCAAGAGCTGCCAAAACAGCAATTATTGAGCTTAGCAACAGCCAGCCTGAGATATACTCAGCTCCTCTGTACCCCCCTCCCCCAAACAAACAAACAAGCAAACAATTCACAGAAGCAAATGTTCAGAGAATGAGAACAAGTTTGGTAGGTGCAGACTGGGGCTTAACGTGATAGCAACCAGAGCAATGTGGAACAGTTTCCACATTCCCAGCTGAGAAATGGGCTCAGCACAGAGGTACTGTGCCATGAAGTGGCATGTTCCTTTTCCTAAGTAGGACAGGCCACACGTATCTCAAAGTCAATGTGAGTCTTGTGGCTTCCTTCCTCTCTCTCATATCAGGCTTCCACAATGTCAGCATATGCCACACTCAGCATGGGGTCATTCTTCGCTGGCCAGGACATCTGGGTGTTTGAGAAGTTCCTGGCCTTCACTCACTCGATGCATGGGGGAGGAAACTCACTTCCAGTTGATAACCATTGCTTTTAATCTAGTTTTCTACGGTTGCTAGAACATACTCTTATTAGCCAATGGCTCTAAAGCCCGGCTGTACCCTGGAGTCAGCCTGGAGGGTTTAACTATACACCCTTCTCCCTAGATACTGTGACTGGGTAGTGGTCAGCTTGTGTGGTGTGAAATCTTTAAAATCCTCCCCCTCCCACCTCAGGTGGTCTGAACACATAACAAGCCATGTATGCAGCTGGGACACAATTGGCTATTTGGGGAAGGGTACAAAGAGAGGAATTTGATGGACCTATAGGAAAGCAGAGCCAGGGAAATGAGGAAGGCAGTGCTGACACCCATGGGGACCATAAGGAGATCAGGGGATAGACCCTAGGGCCACTGTGACAAAGGAGCATAAACTTGAGAGCTTTAAATAACAGAAATTATTCTCTCACAGTTCTGGAAACTAAAAGTCCAAAGCCAGGGTGAGGAAAGGGCTGCATTTTCTCTGAGGGGACCAGGAGGCAGTTTCATTCTTGCCTCTGTGAGCTTCCAGCAGTCATCAGTGGTCCTTAATGTTCAGTCCTTGGCTTGTTACTGTGCTCCAGCCTCCACCCATGTCACCATATGGTGTTCTCTCTGTGTGTCTCATAAGGACACTGAGAAATCGAGTTGGACTCAGGCCTACCCTAATCAACCAAGGTCTCACCCCCACTTCCTTATGTCTACAGAGTCTACTTCCAAGTAATGGCACTTTCACAGGTACTAGAAGTTAAGATTTTACTGTATTGGCCCCTGGGGGACAATATATGACCTCACTCCCACCTAGGTGAGGGAGACTGAGAAAGACCATCACGTTTGGAAGCCATGTGAGCTATGCTTGTAAAATTGCTCAGCCTAGGCAGAATTTGGAACTGAAGAATTGGGTACTAGCAGCAAGGAGGAACAAGTTTGAGCGGAGGTGGGTGTGATTCCAGAGCAGAAGGCGCAGAGGAGAACACCATGCATGTACCACCTAAGCTCAGGGGGCCTTGGTAGAAGTACTCTCAAAAGAGGCCAAGAATATTGGAGAAGATCCAGACCAGGGGCCTGTCACAGAGGAGAGAATTTTGAGAAGCAGGGGATGTGACATAGTGAAAGCAGTCAGATGGGGAGGATATAGCAAAGACCACTGAAACAGCAAATTTCAATTTCCTTGCCAGTGGTATCGCAGAGACTAGAATGGAAAACCAGTTTTTAGAAGGATCAGGCAGGATTGGGAAAGTGAGGAAGCAAAGGAAAGGATAGGCCATGTAAGGCAAGGAAATGATGTCGCAGATAAAGGAGAAAAGCGCAGCCAAGAGCAAGTCCGCCAAATGTTGGATCCTGCAAAGGCATCTGGGATTGAAAGAGATTAAGATGTAAGTGGAGGTGGATGAGTGGCAAGGAATCAAGAGGCCAGGAGAGCAGGCACCAGCTACAGAGGGCAAGCTGGGACAGCTCCTGTTTGCAATTTGTTTAAGCTCCGCCCCACAGTTACTTGGAAACAGCCAGGTGTGCCTAACTCACTATAAAAGGGGCTGCTTGCCCCCTCCACTCTCTCTTGCTCTTGCCTTCTTGCTCCCTCTCTGTCCTCTCACCCCATTCCCCTCCCCCCCTCTCTTTCCACATGTTCATGGCCGGCCTCTACTTCCCTACTCTTCTGCTCTCTCTCTCTCTCTGCCTTTCTCGGTCTCTTACCCTCTCAACTCCCCTCTCCATGCCCTAAACAAACTCTATTCTATACTATACAGTTGTGTAGCTGATCCCTCAGGGGGAAGGCACCCCCTTCCCTCATGCCTAACTACACATCCACCAGAACATTTATCTTTTTATAAAATACAACAACTCCTCTAGCATGGAAGTGAGAACAAAGGAACTAGAGGAAAACAGATGTCTATCCAACTCTGAGACTCAAAACACTCAAAAAGATATGGTGGTGACTGGCAGGTTACTGGTACAGCCTGCCCTGCCTGGAAAAGTGTACATACATCCATTACCTGATAGCATCCATGTTACAATCTTAAGAGGCATAACCATGCCCAGTAGATGACATAGTAGAAGAGTGATGGTCGTGGCCTTATTAAGGCAGGCAGCTTGCCCCAAGTCTGGGTTGCTTGAGGATATTGGTAGATCTTAAATTTTTAGAATATCAGAGGCCCCAGAGGGTGGAGGAAAGGGAGGGGCAGGGAGAAGGAGGAAGGGAGGGAGGGAGAGCAAGCAAGCTTTTACTATACACTGTTATACTGGGGAATGGATTCTGGCACAACAGTCACACCTAAAAAAATAGGGAGTCAGATGATTTGTGTTTTGTATAGGTTTTTTTTTGAGATGGGGTTTCTCAAAGCTGCCCTTAAATTTGCTATAAAGCCAAGGATAACCTTGAACTGCTGATACTGCCTCCACCTCCTGAGTATTGGGATCTTAGATATACAGTACCACACCCAGTTTCCTTAGAACAGGGGATTTTGTGTATGCTAGGCAACCACTCTACCAACTGAGATACGTTCCTTGTCCCTGCTTGTATTTATTTAAATTTTTTTATTTAAAAAAAGGTATTTATATGAGTGTTTTGCATATGAGTATTTTGCCAATGTATATGTACATGTGCCACGTGCATGCCTACAGAAAGTCAAAAGCGGATCCAATGCCCTGGAACTGGAGTTAAAAATGATTGTGAGCCACCATGTGAGTTCTGGGAACTGAATCCAGGTCCTCTACAAGAGCAGTAAGGGCTGTTAACCGGTGAGCCATCTCTCCAGCCCCTCTTTTCAATGATTTTGATAAAAGAAAATATCTGCTTCTGTGTACCCAAGACATGCATCAGGAGACAGACAGCTGATCTAATAAGAAGATGCTTCTTGGTTCATTATCACATTCCACGGGGATTTTGGGTTCCCTCATTATGGAGTTGTACACCACCAACAGGCTCTTTCTGAAGCCCCTCCCCCCTTAACACATCTATGCTACATGTACCACATCAGTATGAACAAGGGGCAGACCTTCGGAGTCTCTTTGTTAAGCCTCCACTGCAGCTCTTTGAATTTCAGCCATTACTTTGTTGTGGCTCCTTCTTATGTCACTAGAAATCCCAGAGGGTAGAGTATTCTACAAAGAGTGAGCCCAGCTCAATTTTATAGCTGGGAGAACCCAGGGTGCTCTGCTAAGAACATGCCTCACACCATCTGTCAAAACCCCACCCCAGCACCAGCCTTCCCAGCTCTGGCTCTGTTCCAAGAGGGCACAGCCTCAGGCCCCTATCCTTTAGGACGATCTCCCTGTCTACATTTTCATGTTAACCCTTCTTCAATCTCCCTCACTGATAAGTGCCCACTTTCTCCACTAGAAGACAGCCATGCACACTCGCCTGCTTTCCACTTGACTTGGAAATGATCACTTGGGGCAACCCCAACTTTCAGTAGGGCACACCCAAGGAAGGCAACCCAGAGAAGATATGTCTCTGTATCTTTGGCCAGCTTTGGCAAACAGACAATTTGAAGTTAAATCACAAGACATTTGGATGATAATGTATCTCACAAGTTGACAGGAAGAAAGATGATGTGACCCTCTTAATATCCCTTCTGAGAACACAGGTGCGCCAAGGAATCCTTTTTTTTTTTCCCTTTTTCATTTTTTGCCTAGGAGTTACTTACTTCAGTCCTCAAACACACATTTTCCCCTGGACTTGAGTCAATGCAAGGATTAATGAGCTTCTGTCTAGGGAAAGGTGCTTTCTCAGACAGATACATGGACACCACCCCCCCCCCCATTCCTCTTAGACAGGCAGACCCACCCAAGACCACTTACAACACTGCTCATTTCACACTCATCTGGGACACAGAAAGCACCAAACAGTTAGAGCTGGCTGACTTTGTATATATGCACCAGAGACACTCGGCCAGATGACTACATGTGGAATGGTTCTGGTTACATATGGAATGCAGTGACTGGGCTCAACACTGTCTTTATAGAACCATAGCTGCCCACGTGTGAAATGTGTAATACAGTCCCTCACTCAAGGACAAGGATTACAGGCATCTTCTCCACCAGCATTGCTGAGGGAAGTTGACCCACATTCTCATTCATTCATATTCTCTCTCTCTCTCTCTCTCTCTCTCTCTCTCTCTCTCTCTCTCCCCTCTCTGTGCCCTCCCCCAGCCTTGAGCAGGCCAGAAAGACCTTGTTTACCACAACTTCCTATAGGAACTTAGAAGAATAAACTGCCTGCTGAGCTTGCCTAGTAACATAATCCAGCTGAAACAAAGGATGTGTTTGGTGGGCTTCCCCTATATATACACAAGTGCTGAATATTAAACTTTGAGCCTTGATCAGAGAACTTTGTCTTGGCTTCATACTTCTCTTGCTCCTCCATCTCTTTCTCATTTCCAGCCCTCCTTTCAGGTGAACCCAGTTTGTTTGTGGCTGCTGGGTGGCGTGTTCTCTCTCTCTCTCTCTCTCTCTCTCTCTCTCTCTCTCTCTCTCTCTTCTTTCTGTCTGCAGGACAATATTGAGAACAGGTCCTGCCATCTTCCTTTGACAGAGACACCAAGCAGAGGGAACCAAGGGGACTTGGCCTGTGACCCAACTTTGAGCAGAGCCTTGGCCATCAGATGCGAATGCTGGGAGTTCAGGAATTGAGTCCTTAGAATGGAAAGGCACAAAGCTAAACAAGGGCTTTTGCAAAAAAGGCATTCAACCCCATCAACTGGTTAACTTCAACAGCTCTCTAGGGCTGGAAATGTAGCTCAGTTAGTAGAGTACTTAGTACAGATGAAGCCCTGACTTCAATCCCCTGTACCTCATAAAGTAGCTATGGTGTACACTCCTGTAATCCTAGCACTTGCGAGGTGGAGGCAGAAAGAGCAGAAGTTCAAAGTTATCCTTAGCTACAGACTGGAATACTTGAAACTTTGTTTCAAAGAAAGAGAGACAAAGAGAAAGAGAAAAAGCACTCGCTTATACTTTCTCCCCCAAACATAGTAAGCCAGACAACTCTGCCTGTCCCTACTCTCTGTAGAACCCAGAGCTATTCACCTCCCTGACAGAATGAGACTCTCATGGCCACATGCTCGCCCACCATCTGGTCAACCCAGCTCTCTGGTGACCAGCATGCTGACGTCACCTGACCTTGCATGAACCTTGACTTCATTAGCTATGGGAAGAACTCATGCAGGAGCATCCTCCACTGGGCTATTGTTAACATATCAAGATGCTGCAAAGCCTCAACATGCCTCCTACTTTGTACTGACAAAATGCTATTTCTAGTTTGGAAGCTTTTTATGCTCCCACTTCTGCCATCCAGTCCCATGGAAGAGTGAAGCCGAGAAAGGACTTGTGGGTGATTGCATATCCTACTACGTCTTTCCCTGTCCTTGAGCACCCCCGCATATTTTTCAATTTAGGTTTTTAATTCTGAGACAGATTATCACTCTGTAGTCTGAGATGACCTGGAACTCATAGCGATCATCCTGCTTCAGCTTTCTGAGAGTTGAGATTACAGGCATGAGCCATTATGCCTGGCTTCACTTCTCTGTTCTTGTCTAGCTTGATTAGATTTCTAGGGCACTTCTGTCCTCAATCTCTACTTGCTCTAGACCTCTCTATGACCTATGGACCAGCACACATAATTTATGCAATGCTAGGGATCAAACCTATGGTTTTGTACAATGCCAGGCAAACAGTCTACTAACTGAGCTGCCATTTCTAGCACCTTGAAATAGACCATATTTTCAGTTTGCATTCACCTCTGAAAATCTCCATAGCTAGCCCTACCTGTGAGGTCTAACCTAGTAAGTTTTCAACATTCAAATGTATAGCTATGGGATTATGAGATCTGGAAGATGCTAGTATCTGTACTGACTCCAAAGCATTTGGCAAAATCCCATCACATGTTTCGGGGAAGGTTGCTTGACGTTGGCAGCATCACTTAGTTATAACTCCAGTGCAATCAGAATGGGCGAATGTGTATTCAAAGTGGCTACCAGGTGGTAGCTGCCAACCCAGAGAGTAAGTTCTCCACAATATACCACACACCTCTGCACTTGGTCTATGCCATGGACATGGGAAAGCTACCTACAGCCTTAAGATGGCAGGCTATCTACAAACCTTCATTGTACCACCTACTCATGTGGGAAAAAAAGACACAGGAATCAATCTAGAACTTCTTCATAGAAAACTAGAAGAAATTTGTTCAAGTCTTCTGACCTTATTTTAAACAAATGTGATGTACAAAAAAAAAAAAAAAAATTCCAAAACAGGAAAGAAAATTTAAGAGCATTTAGCTGTTTTTCTCCTTTCTCAGTCTGTAACCAAGACAAGACAGGACTAGAGGGTTCAATTCTCTTGACCCCAGCCCAGATGCTCTTGTTTTATCTGATGCATAGTTTTCAAATATTCTCTTAGAATGAGGCATAAATACGAAATCTATAACATATGTGCCAGTAAAGAGAATTCTTCCCATAATATACATCTTTGCACAAAACAGGTTTTGTGTATTTCTCCAAAATACTTCTCCAAAATAAGACCCTGTTGGGCAAAAGCAGAGCATAGGAGAAAAGACAGCATAACTCCTTGGAAATCAATACTCCATAATATTAACCTTTGTTGTTGTTGTTTTCAAGACAGGGTCTCATCATATAGTCCTGGCTGTCCTGGAACTCACTATGTTTACCAGGCTGGCTTCAAACTCATAGAGATCCATCTTCCTTTTCCTCCTGAGTGCTGGGATTAAAGACATGCATCATTACAGATGGCCAATTTATCTTTTAAATAAAACTCTTTTGGTAAACCACGCCATAGGATTAAGTGAACAAATGTGCACCACAGGTTTCCAAGTCGACCTAGGAACCCTCCATGAGAAGCTGTTGCCGTGATGAATATGTGGGACCAGAGCTGGGTGTGAAATTCTTTTTTAACAAAGGCAATAAGCGCTAGGACCAAACTTGTCAACCTGCCTGTGCCAGAGCATAATGGATGGATAATGATCACCTGCTCCACCTACTCTCGAAGGATAAACTTGGATTATGGACAAGTCTCAGCTCCCAAGCTGAGAGCCTGCTTATTTCTGCCCACTCAGGAAAACGAAAGCCAAATACAAGTGGAATATGAGTAGAAACAGTGGAATACGAGCAGAAAGAATGTATACGTTTTTAGAAAGGGTCAGTATGCACTTTTGCATGCCCTTTTGTATAATAAATGATTAGAAAGTCTGACGGCTTTACTGAAGCATTACCGAGCTCATAGCTGTGACTGGCTGCTTTAGGAGAATATGAAGCACCTCTAAGCACTTAAAAATGATAAAGCGCTCACAGAATTTAAGCTGCTGTAATTATACAGCCCCAAAAGAAACACTCACTGATATTTGGGCTAATGGAATAAAAGGCAAATTTTTGATTTGGGCTGTTCTTCAAATCCTCCACTCAAAGAAGAGCTTGAAGCCATTATTCGTTTCTTTTTAAGCACCTGATCCTACGGCTTGATAGAGGGAGGAGCAATTAAACACAACACCGTGCTGGAAAGCGAACCTCAAATATATTTAGAGAATTTAAGGTGTTTTCTTTCTTCTTTGTTTTGGGTTTTATGAGACATGATCTCACTCTACTGTCCAAGCTGGTCTTCAGTTTTGTGACAATCCCTCCTCTCAGCCTCTTAAGTCCTGGCATTACAGGTACCCACTCTGATGATTAAAACACCTTTAATGAATCTTACCTCTAAGTAGACATTCAGGCTCCTTGCTTATGTTAGACAAGAATGGTAGTTAGAGAACTTGCTATGTACCCTCTTTGTCAGTTTCACAGATAGAAACTCTAGATAATTCCTATTCGTATCCAAGGACAGATCAGTCAACACATGAATATATATGTATATGTACATATATACATATAGTTAGTTATAAAAATGTACCTTCTTTTCCACTAATTTTTGCTAGTGCTAGTGAAAATATCAAAAAGAAATTGATGACTTTCAAACCTGCTATCTTCATACTACATCTCATAGAGGGAACGTCAGAAATTGCTTCACAGAAATAAATGCTTGTAATTTCACTGCATTTATTTAGTTAGTTTTGACACAGGGCCTGTCTCCCTATGCAACCTTGGCTAAGCTGGAATGTGTTATATGATCAGTTTGACCTTGCATTTGAAGAAATCCCTCCTACCTCTGTCTTCTGAGCACTGGGATTACACCCTTGTGCCACCATGCCTGAGATCTGAACAGAGCAGTAGCACAGGACCATGCCAAAGCTGACTCAGAAATAAATGCAAGATGCTACTTAGATTAATGTGGCTCCTAAGCTTGGCTCTTATACCACCCATCCACCCCCACACACACACAGAGAGAAAGAGAGAGAGAGAGAGAGAGAGAGAGAGAGAGAGAGAGAGAGAGAGAGGCTAGTGGTGCTTTGCATCTGTGACTTGCTTTTTTCACTTTGATTTCCTTGGCCTGCTACGATTTCAACCATTTAAGAAAAATGAATGCTGTTCACAGGCTGTCATTCTAAATGGTAAAACTATACTTACCATGCCAGTAAACAGAACACCAAACAGAAGACTCCAGACTTAATTCAAGGAAAAATACCCCAACAAATCCATAGTCTAGATCAATTAGCACCTGCGTGCATGAGATAAGTGAGCTGCTTCTTTGTAGTGTGAAGTAGGATGGCATGAACAAGCTCCCATCCTTATTTCTACCTATGAAATTTTGTGGTCATAAATGCAGCTGTATGTTGCTCAAAGAAGGGCTATATTCTGAGAAACAACATATGACTAAGCGACTCCTTTGTTGGGAGAACAAGTGTACTTATAAAAACTAAGATAACACAACAGTCACTGTGCAATGTCATCTTATGGGACCCATGTCATTCATGTGGCCCATTAACCAAAACAACATTTTGCAGCCCATGACTGCAACTTCCTATTTCCCCAGTGCAAAAAATTATGGCGCTTTTAGCTCTTTAGAATGTATAACCCAAGAAAACAAAAGATGCAGTGAAGTGCTTTACTTTAAAAATAATTATTTTTAATTATGCATATATGTGTATCGTGCTGTGTCTGAGTGCACGTACCCATGGAGGCCAGAAGAGGGCATCAAATTACATGGAGGTGGAATTACAGGATGATGGGAACCAAACTTCGGTCCTCTACAAGATCAGTACATCCTCTTAGTTAGCTGAGCCATCTCTCCAGCATTCATTTTTAAAAGAATAATAACATTAACAACTACAGCAATAAAGACTATAAGCCTATATTTTGTTTCATATGCAAAGCATATTGTCATCAATATTTACCAAAACAAACCTAGACTTCAGCTAACATTTGTGACCCACATAGAATATGCCACAAGTACACATAACAAATATATAAACTGCCTCCAATGAGTCATGTAAAATTTCTATTTAGAAGCACTTTTGTTTATTTTAATAGCTGCTTGCCTAATGAATGCATTATTCTTCAGTTATGTATATATAAAAAAATCCGCACATTTAAAAAGCAGCCCAGCTAAAATGTGCCCACGAGGAATTAAGTCATTGCACTTTCACGCATAAAAATCAGCCACTCTGAGCAGGAAGTAAAACATGTTTGTTTTCTATTGTGGAATATGAATCTCCATATCTAATATGGTTGTCTTTGCAGAATCCTGGTAAAATCTGCCTTATAAAAATAAAATAAAAATCTAAGCCAGATGTGATGGGACATACCTATAATCTCTAGCCCTGGTGAAGCAGAAGCAGGAGGATTACCCATGAATTTGAGTCGAGCTTGAAGTACACAGTGAGTCCCATGCCAGCTGGGGCTACACAGCTAGACTCTGTCTCAAAATAAACAAATAAAAGAATAAAAGTGAAAGTATAGAACATAAAATCTGATCTATGTATGTATGTATGCATGTATTTATCTAGCAATCTATTGTTATCTGGTGAGAAAAATTGCATAAATTGATAATGAAAATAAATACAACTTCCACTATTAAACCATGACAAACTGAGGCTTTGAAGGCCTAAGTTGCCATAGTATCATTAGGTCTGTGGTGCCATTTCAAAACACTGATTCTTTCTGTTTTCACTTTGGCGATGCCTTGTGTAGGATATGGAAGCTCAACACTGGTCTCCTCCCAACCCCCCCCCACATCCTGACTTGTTTATTCATTTGAAGCACACAGTCTGTCTTGAAGGAAGTTGGACAGTCCCCTAGAGGATGATGCCATGGAGCAAAGATAACAAGAGGCAGCCATCTGGGGAGGGAGGGCCAAACATAGTCATGAGAGCCCACCGGGTGCTGGGCAGCCCGCAGACCTGAGGGGTTTCATGGGTGACTGGAGCTGCCACCCTATTCCTTTCCTTTCTCTGGGTACAATAAGGGGCGTCCAAACACTCGGAATGCTGCCCTCTTCTCTCTATCATCATTCATATCTCAGCTATGACAGGACTAAAAAAGACTCTGATGGGAAATGTGCCACCAATTAGCATATCCCCCCGCCCCCACCTCGAACACAAAAGAGGCTTTTAGGCTTCTGCTTTTTAAAAACCAAGGGCTGGGGGTTGGGGGAGGGGAACCACCAGGCAGCTCTTAGCAACAGTGTCTGAAATTCAATGATCTGCACTCCCTCAAAGCTGTTTGTGTGGTTTTCAATTTTCTTCAGGCAAGCCTCCTCTCAAATGGCTTAGGAACTTATTAGAAAGTATGTATTCGGCCACTAGGTAATGAACGGCTTCCCTCTTGTCATGAAACTGCAATTCAATTCTTTGATTAAAAAAATAGCAATTGTAAACCTGCAAGCCCTTCCTCCGCAATCCTGTTACAGAGCATGGCGTCCTCTGCCTAGAAGAGTTGACAGAAAGAAGGAATCTACTAATTGTAAATAAAGGGAACTGCTCTGAGGGGGCACCCTTGTCACATTTATTTACTTGTTTCCCATCTCCATGAATAACGAGGGGAAAAGATAACAGAAAGCAACATGGCCCTGTTAGCCTGGGGTTCGCCTGTGGGATGCCAGCAATCCTCCCTACCCCCTCACTTTGGCCTAAGGAGCCTCCCAAAACACAACAGACCTAATCCATTTGAAAGGTTATAAAAATGTCAGTTGAAGAGCTGGAGAGAGCCTGCAGTGAGCCAGAGTGCTGTCTGCTCAAGCATGAGGACCTGAGTTCAGATTACAGGGAAGGCTGGACCACCAATGTGGTGGTGGGCTTCAGGGTCCGTGAGAGACCATCTTTCAAAGGACTGTGACAAAGGGTGATAGAGGAGGGCACTTGATTTCTTCCTCTAGCTTCTGCACTTGGGTGTGAACAACCCCCACACCCACACATGTGCATTTAGGCCCGCCTCTCCCATCACACACACAATCAAGTAAATTTCTAGGGACTAGCAAAAGAAATGATTCACGGCTCATGCCATGAAATATTAATTCTCTCAAATACGGATCCTCAGTTTGAAAAATGGAGATTTCTCTGGCTCAGAATGAATTCTTTAAAGGACTCTGAGCCTTTAATGGCAGCTCAAAACCACCAGGGAGTCATTAAAAGGGCGGCTTCCTTTACACAGGCGCCAGGTGCTCAGCTACTCAAAGTACAATTCCACCATAGTTCAGCTTGTGGGACCACTGAGTTTATTGGGCCTACTTACAGAGCATGTGTGAGGGGTTACATACAGGAACATTAGTAACCTCAAAGCAGCTGCACAACCAGAGATTTTCAACTGAGCATGGGGACTTCCTCATTGCTGCATAACTGGGCTAACTCTATATACTCTACCTTGTCTAGAGACCTTGAGGACACACATATTTAGGGCAAACCACATACAAATGGCTGGGACACGCATGAAGGAAGAGGCTGGGATCTCAGGTGAGGGTCTAACGACCTTCTGTAACCTCTCTATGGGACAGTGTCAATGGTCTTTATCTGTTGCTTGGTACAGAGTAGAGTAGAGACAATTTAAACATCAACAACCAAACCAGCTATGCCCTCCCCCCCAAAAAACCATTGACAAACATTCAGATGATAGCTCATAGGCTCCTACTTTCAGCTGAGATATACCTGGAGCAGCTATCAAGGGAGAGGCGACTTTGCTCCCCCTACTCATAGCTGCCTTCCCTGGTTGGACAATCCCCTTTATTTTTCCTTAGGGCCCATCTACGAATATGTGAAACACACAAAGTCACTTATTCTTATAGAGTCAAACAATTCTTCCTGGCCCTAAAGCCTCCACTCAAAATTTGAGGACAAGATTTTTTTTTTGTTTAAACTCCATTCTTTTATTTACCCAAACAGTCACATATATGTATGTATGTGCACATCCACATATCAGTTTACATGTGAAAGGGGAGGCACATTTAACTTGCAATATGTTGAATTTTTAGGATTTAAAATGTTTTGTGTTTGGTTGTTGTCTCTTGGAGGCTACTCTTCTTTGAAGGGAAACAGAAGAGGTGTGGATCTGGGGGAGAGGGAAGGTGGGAGGGAGCTGGGAGGAGTGGAGGGAGGAGAAATTTTGTTAGAAATGTATTGTATGAGTGAAGAATATATTTTCAATATATATTTAAATGAAAATATATGTATGTGTGTGTATATATATGTATGTATATGTGTACATATATATATGTTGGCACTTGCATTGCATATGCATGAATTGATACACATATATAGGCATCATATATGACTGATATATAATAAACGTATATGAATGCACATGTGCTTCTATATACATAGTCATGGAAACATGCTGTACATAATGCATATACTTACACACATACTTTCATTTAAATATATTATATCCTTCTAAACTCAAAATATGCAAAGTTGGATTCCCTTAAAATTTTTTTAAATATTTACTGTATGTGTACAACTGTTTTGCCTGCATACATATATGTGCAACAGATGCATGCCTGGTACCTGTGGAGGTCAGAAGAGTGCATTGGATCCCCTGGAACTGGAGTTACAGACAGTTGTAAGTTGCTATGTGGGTGCTGGGAACAGAATCTGAGTCCTCTGCAGAGCCCAGAAGAGGGCATTAGATCTCCAGGAACTGGAGTTGCAGACAGTTGTAAGCTGCTATGTGGGTTCTCTATAAGAGCAACAAGGGCTTTTATCTGCTAAGCCATCTCTCCAGCTCCCAATTTTTTCTCTTTTTCTCTTTTTCCATTTTGGTTAAAAACAATTTTTAATAACATCTATTTATTTAGGTATGTGTGTGCCACAGTGTCCTCGTGGAGGTCAGAAGATACCTTGTGGGAACTGGTTCTTTCTATTATGTGAGTCCCAGGATCTGAACTCAGATCAGCAGGCTTGGTGGCGAGTGCCTTTACCTGCTGAGCCATCTTGTTGGCTCCCATTTGGAGATTTTGAGACAGAGCCTTGCTATGTAGTTAGTCCTTGCTGGCCTCTAACAAGTTATGTAGTACAGGCTGGCCTTAAATTTATAAGGCTCTTCCTGCCTCTACCTCTTTAGTGTTGGGATTACCTTCCTTTTCTTTACCCCTAACCCCATCAGATGCCTCCCACATACCCCAACCCCAATGCTCTTCTTCTCATCAAAGGTATCTTTCCTTCTAACTACAGAATACCACTCTGCCATTTACCAGCTAAGATACTTTGGGAAGCTACCTAACTTCTAACTCTCTGGATGCAGTTTTGCATCCACGTACTGGTTGTAATAATATATTCCTATACCACCATGTACCACAGAGTTTGGGACCACCATTCATGATAGACAAAGTCCTCCTATATATTGTGCATGCACTATATGTATATCATCTATTAGTCATCTATTAGCTAGTTACTAAATAAATGTGGATGGACCAGGAGGTCAATGGTTCAAATCCCTCATTACCTCTTTCTTTAATCTCTGACCACAGACTTATATCATTAGCAGTAGCCAGTTGCACCCTCCACAATCTCCCACGTGAAACAAACAAACAAACAAACAAACAAGTTTTCTTTGCCTGAAATGAAAATCTTCCCTGAGTCTTTCCCCTCATCTACATAATGAAAATATTTCCTACTAGACCAGGATGGCTTTCAATGACCTGCTTGAATTGCCCTCCTCTTTTACAAACAAAGTGTCCCTGTGCCACTACCAGTCTCCCCACAGTTAACCTTCAAGTATTGCCTTGCCTCTGCTTCTTAGGCCAGTTATTTTTCCTCACTCTCCCTTGTCTTCCAGCTTAATAAATGTCTCTTCATTTTCAAGGTACAATTCAAGGGTCACGGCATGTGAGGACCTGTGATTTGGTTCTCACCATCTATGTTCCCCCAATTTATCCCATTATAACACCCTATCTTTTCTCCTAAAGCATCCACATATGGTTTCTCCTCTGATGTCATGTCATAGCAACTGGCCTAGGGCACGATTTATGCTCTTTGACTTTAGAATTAGGGTATAATTTCTCTACCTTAAATAGCAAAATAACCATGGAGGACCGTGTCTATCTAGGAACTGTTAAGTATCCAGGCATGTACCTATGCAGTCACAGATACTTCAGAGGCTGAGGCAGGACAATCACTTGAATCCAGGAAATCAGTAATAGACTGGGTAGTGTAGCCTAATTGGTGATCTCCAGGCCAATGAGGACACTGTCTCTAATGAGGTAGATCGTGTTCCTGAGGATGACACCCAAGGTTGTCCTCCAGACTACACCTGTGTTTCCCCCCGTCTTTCCCCCCTTCACACACACATTCATACACAAACCTCAAACAAAAACAAAAGATGTTCAGCAAATGGCATTTCATTACCAGAAGGAATTTGGCAAAGAGAGCAGTGGAAATTTATGCATCGAATACATTGTATCCCTAGAGCTCAATCCATAGAAATGCTACTAAGTAGCTTTCATTTTCCACCTATGGTTTGTGAAGCCCAAGGGGGCCCACATGACCTCACTGCAGAGCAGGAGACACATCCATCTGCCAGCAGCACTTGTTTTATTGACCTGATTAAAGAACAACTATTTCCATGGTCAAAAAGATCTATCCAAACACATCAGCCTCAGCTGCACAATAGCAGTAATTAGAGATTCATTATTCCTGGATTAAAATATGAGTCAGTGGGCACAGCACAGACTCATGTGTTATTAACATTTACCCAACCTATTTCTTTTGCTGGTTGTGATGTGTGATTAGAGCCAGAGCCCTCCTCCCTTTAGCAAAACTACCCAAACACAGCTTTTCTATGATAGTACAGACATGCCTTATCAATCACCTAATTACTCAAACTGTCTTAAACATATTCCCATCCTTCTGCTCACTGCAATTGTCACCACAACCTGATTTTTAAATGGTTTTGTTCCCCCTAAAAGAAAGCCTAATTCTACCAGCACTTGGTCCCTACTCTTCTTGCTAACTCGGGTACAAGGAAGCAACATACTTTATAAAGTTACCGTTTCTGGACACCTAACATGTCATTAAAAACCATATATACATGTTTAAAAATCCGTATGAGTGTTTCTCCCAACATGTATGTAAGTGTACCACATGCACAAAGTGCCCACAGAGGCCAGAAGAGGGTGTGAGATCCCCTGAGACAAGCCTTAAAGATGGCTGTGCATTGCTATGTGGGTGTCAGGACCTGGGACCTCTGAAAGAGCTGCTGTACTCGTAACTGTGAAACCATCTCTATGATCCCAAGATGTGATCTTTTATGGCAGGCTTTTTTTTTTCTCACCTAGCACAATGACTTCTAAAGGTCACCTACACTTGTCATGTTTCTTTTGTTTGCTGAGTTACATTGTGGTAATGTAGCACATTTTGTTCCTTCATTTGAGTTTCGGCTTTTTGGGGCTATCATCAATTTTAACGTTATGGACAAGCCTTTGTGTGAAGCAAGTTTTGCATTCCCCTGGTTAGATATACCTAGGAGTGGGATGAAGAGCTGGACCAGATGGGAACTCTATGTTTAGCCATTTGTGAATCTGCCAGGCTGTTTTTCAAAGTGGCTAGCCTACACGTTTTCCATTCCCACAGTAGTGTGAGAGCTTTGAATTTTCCACACCCTGATCAACACTTCTTTTCTGTCTGCTTGATTCTGGCAGGTGTGATATAGTATCTCCTTGTGGTCTTCATTTGTGGGTCCCAAAAGACATGCTTTCATGCATTTTTTTCTGGGTATCTTTTTCTGGAGAGATGTTCTTGTTAAATCTTTTACTTTCAATCTGAGTTGTCAGTTGTGACCTCATTTTATATGTTCTGGATATAAGTCTCTTATATTCTAGTCTACCGAGACGAGGTCTCGCAAAGTAGACCAGGCTGGCCTAGACCTCACAGAGACCTGCCTCCCTCAGCTTCCTGAGCATTGGCATTAAAGTTTTAAATTTTGATTAAAAACACCAATTTAAACTGTTTTCCTCTTTCTTCCTTATATTTCTGCTATTGTACCTAAGAAACGTGTGTGTTGGTGTGTGTGTGTGTGTCTGTGTGTGTATCTGTGTGTGTATCTGTGTGTGTATGTGCATGTGTGTATACAGATACACATGCACATGCAAGGGGGTCAGTTCTCGCCTTCTACCTATGGATCCCAGGGATGGAAATCAGGTTGTTAGGCACATAGACAAGCACCTTTACCCACTGAGCCATCTCACCCGTCCACTTTAAGTTTTTTTTTTTTTCCATTGTTTTTAACATGAAGTGAAGCCAAGAGTGCTGGGATTTAAGCCTCCGTTTGCTCAAGTGTCTCCTACTGTTTGCTCAAGTGTCTCCTACTATTTGCCAGGATAGTTTCTTTTTTACGGTAGAAATCTGAGCACCCGGAAAGCTTCCAGCTCAAATTATTTATTTAGGAAAAATTGCCAAGTTCCATCTCACAGAATTTTTGATCACTGGAAAGAAATAGCCTTCCTCTTCCAACAGTCCAAATGCTTCCAATACATACAGAAGGTAGAGTTTATTTTTCCCTGCAAAGGTTGAGAGTGAAAATCTGATTTTTTTTTTTTGCATGGATGTTTAGATCGCAGGTGCCTAATAGCTACAAATGTTTTATTTAAGTCATTAGCTTTCTACCACTTGTTTTGAGACAGTGTCTTAAGTAGTGCACGCTCCATCAAAATAAACTTTTGTAAGGGCAGAGTTTGGGGGTTGAGCACCCTTATCTAAATTCTAAGTCAGTACTAATCCCATTTACATTGTATTTCACATAGACTGGATGTATGAATTACAGTTCTATTTGGCTCCCTCCTCAGCATTACTCAGGCCTTCCCCATAGTCATCCCTTTTACCGGAAACATGTTTGCTAATCCACTAGCCACTCAGTAGCAAGGAGATTAATGGATACTGCATTAGAAAATGGCCCCCATAGATCATGCCAAATGAGTAATTCCCAATATGGGACTTTGTAGTAAAGCCAAAAGGGCCCTCCAAATGATGGTTTTAACACTCACAGTTTATCAACGTTCTTTTACAAGTAACTGTACTAAAGCAGTGTTTTAAATATTAATTAAAATTCTCTATCACTCCATTTAAATGGCGTTGGGGATGGACCTTATACATGCTAGGCAAGCATGCTATCGCCTGAGCTACACCCCCAGCCTTCACTGTCACTCTTGAAGTGCCTTTGTTTCAAGATATCAAAGGTGAAATAAAAAAGAAACACCTACATTTTCTTTCTATATCTAAGTCTAGAACTGCATGAATATTCAGTGGCCATTACGAAGATATTAAGGAAGCTGTCAAAAAAATCGAGAACTTTAACATTTCCTGTATTCCCAACTTCTGTTTCACACCACAAATGTCCCTTATCCAGCTCCCCTACACCTCAAACACCCTCACATTATTTCATTTTGGGGACCTCATCTTTCCAGCTGTGAAGGCAAACCTGAATGGACCAGGGCTTAGAAAACCTAGTCTTATGATCTATTTCACAGATTCACGAAGGACATTCACTTGGTATGGAAGTGCTTTGTAAAAGAAGGTCAAGACTACAGCATCCTTACATAAAGGTTCAAAGGTGCGGGGGAGCTGGCTCACTTGGTAAAGCTTGTAATGGGAAGATGAGGCTCCAAGGTTAGACTCCAGTACCCATGTAAAAAGCTTGGCCTGGCAGGCATTGGCCTGCAATCTTCATGCTGTGAAGGCAGAGTCAGGAGGATGCCCAGGGGCTTGCTGGTGAGCTGATCTGGCCAAACTGATAGGCTCCTTATCCAGTACGAAACCCTGTCTCAAATAATAATAATAATAATAATAATAATAATAATAATAATAATAATAATAATGTGGGGTTCTAGCAAGATGGCTCAGTGGGTAAAGGGGCTTGCTGTGCAGCATCATGACCTCAATTCAACACTGAAGCCTTTATTTAAAAGCCAGATGTAGTGGCATAATTCTAAGGCTAGATGAGAGGCAGAGACAAGAGAATCTGCTGGAAGCTCACAGTCTAGCTAGTCTAGAGTGCATGGCAAGGCAGAAACAAGAGAGAGCCTGCCTTGAAAACCACACCAAACTAAACTAAGCAAAAGCAAGACAGGAAGAGAGAATCCACTCTTCTAACCTCCAAAGGCAAAAACACTAAACAAGAATTTTAAAATATGATGGGAGGTGATTGAAAAAGGTATTCATCATTGACTATTGACTTCTGGACCATACACATGCATGTCCCACCCCTCAAAACTAAAAAGTGACAAGAAATGTTGAAAGTAAAAAGAATATAAAGGGAAAGACTCTGGACATGATGGTTTGTGCCTGTAGTCCTAGCACTAGAAAGGCAGAGGCACACACACACACACACACACACACACACACACACACCACACACAGCATGGCAGTGTACAACTGTAATTTTAGTAGGAAGCTTGTTATGAGTTTGGGGTCAGTCTGGACTATGTAACGAGTACAAGGACATCCACGGCTGTATAACGACTCCCTGTCTCAAATACAAAGTAAATAGATAAAGAAGAAACAAGAAAGAGCTAGTGTAGTGATGAGATGATCATTCCTTGGAACCTATTGGAACAGGACTAGAGGAAAGAGGACTGATCAGAAGGATGGTAAGGGACCAAGCTGTCTGAATGTCCAGTCCTTTCTGGAAAACGTCAGCACTGTGTGAACTCTTGTAGCACCTCCAATCTCTTGCCCTATTCGTTTTGATACAATCATGTATTGCTGTGCACCCTCAGTTATTTGGGGGCACACAGTCATTGCCTGGAGGCCTATATACATAGATAGGTGCACTGTAAATACAAACAAATGTATATGAAACAATTAAGTATAATCAGCCTAAGGCCGAATTCAATCGATTAGTCTGGATTCTCCTAATAATCATCATAATACTAAAACAATAAAGCTAGCAATGCCCCTTGTATAAAAGCTGTAAAAGTCTACTGGGCAGTGGCAGTACATCTCTTTAATCCCAGCACTTGGAAGATAGAGGCAGATCTCTGAGTTTGAGGCCAGCCAGGTCTACAGAGTGAGTTCTAGGACAGCCAAGGTTACACAGAGAGATCCTATCTTGAAAAAAAAGCTGTAAAATTCATCAACACCATGATTCTTCTAGGTTGAATTAAAAATGCCCTCTATTTGCAGGTGCATGGGTTTGAACACTTGGCCCCATCTGGTAGAACTAGGAGGTGGAGCCTAACTGAAGGAAGTAGTCCCAGAAGGGTGGATCCTGAGGGTTATGGTCCAGCTCCGCTTCCCACTTCAATGCTCCCCAACACACATATGACCGAACAACAGCAGGCCTATGAGATGGCTCAGTGGGTAAAGGCAACTTGTTATCAATTATGTTGACCTGAGTTCAATCCCCAGGATCCACATGATGGGAAGAAAGAACCAACTCCCACAAGCTGTCCTCTGAACTGCACGTGCATGCAGTGGCACACATCTCTACACATCTATAAAAATGATAAAAACTGTAATGAAATGCTCTTAAAATTAAAATAAGAAACCTTCAAAATACAATCACATATTTAATAATGATGCTTTAGTTAATAATGGACCACATATATTTCTTATTAAAAAAGGGCAAAAACAAATAAAAAAAAAACCCAGATAGTAAACATTAATACTTTGCTGTTCATATAACCTTTGGTATAATTTCTCATTTCTACCACTAATTACAGTACAAAAGCAGCCATGAGCAATATGTAAAGAGTGGTCATAGCTAAAAATCAGTGAAACTTTATGAAAACAGGTGGCTGAATCATGGGCTGTAATTGGTACAAGCAAAGGTAACAACTGGCAGAATATACATGGCTTTTTTTTTGGAGACAGAGTCTATTATGTAGCTCTGCCTGTCCTTCAACTCGTTATGTAGATCAGAGTGGCCTTGAACTCATAAAAAATAACTTGCCTCTACCTCCCAAGTGCTGGTATTAAAGGTTTGCACCACCACACCTGGTGAATGTACACTTCTTATCTCCAGGAATGATAGTTTGATGTCAATCCAAATGTCGTCTACATTTAAGCATTTTCATCTATTCTTTGGAATACACCTGTACTGCCAGCACCTGTGAGGTTGAGGCAGGAGGTTAGGACAGCTAGCTATATTGTAGAAAGAAAAGTTATTTGCATATATAAATCAGGTACTAGATTTATTACTTGGTATCTTAATTTGATGTGACTTTGTTTTTATTGCTTGCTTGGGTTTTTGTTTTGTCTTCTGAGACAAGTCTCACTATGTAGCCTCAAACTGAGAGCAAGCATCCTGTTTCAGTCTAAGGCTCCTTAGTCCAGGGATTCTGGGTGGGCACCACCACACCTTGCTCTATATCTTGTTTTGTGTTGTTTTATTCCCTACTCCACTTTAGTTGTACCTTTCAAAATTCTAACAACATCCCATAGGGCACACAGAATTCTGGTGTTTGGTTATTAATTTGGGAACGGGGATTGCAAGTGCAACTTATATGTATCACATGGTACAGTGATGGTTACAGAATAGATCTAGAAATGGGGTTCCTGGATCAAAGAGTCAATGAATTTATGACTTTGATCCAAAGGAATCCTTTCACACCTTGTTCTAGACCCTCTAGCTGCACACCTGAGTACCTTCTGACCACATTTGTACCAGGAGAAAGAAAGGCCAAAACCCTGTGTTCTGTACTTATTCCCAAGAACACTCTGCCCAAAAATTCCATAGAAGGCCTCTTGAACAGGCAGTGTTGTTTATTACAGCAAAAGCATAAGGGCACAAAACAGATCCTAAGGGGAAAAGATGGCACAGAGCCTAGGAGAATTTACATGCAGACTTCCTTCTGTTCTTTCCCTCCCAGGAGAGGCCGACACCTGGCATACTCTGCCAAACAATGAAAGCTTGTCTCCTGTGTAGAAGTTCTCCCCAGGAAAGCCCATTTAAGAGGCAGGCTGGACCCACAGGTATCCTCTGCCTATCCACAACAAAGTTTCAGAGGCTAGGAAGAAAAGCCAGTGCTCAGCATCAACCATGTCCACACAATTCAGCAACCAGAAGCAGCTTGATGAGGGGGTTAGAAGGATGTCATAGTTCCCGAGAGAGTAGCTCATCACCTACATTTTCTTATGTAAAGGAGATAGGCAGGCAGGCAGGCAGGCAGGCACGCACACACACATTCTCTCTCTCTCTCTCTCTCTCTCTCTCTCTCTCTCTCACACACACACACACACACACACACACACACACACACGTGCACACACACGCACACACACACTCATTCCCTTTTAGTGATGGCATCACCATGCCAATTCTTCCCTACACTGTCTAGCAAGATGAAGTCTTTTCAGATTAGTCAGCCAGCTAGTTTGAATGTGTACCACCAAAGGCAGGAAGTGGATGTGGTTTTGGGCAAACCGTGGCTCCATGGAATTGGCTTTGATTGGCCGGCTGCTTGCCTTGAATCACTTCACACCATTTGAACTGAACCGTAGCTCTCTCTAGGCTGCCGCAGGGAAATGTGCCTGGCATGACAAATCTGTCTCCTAACAAAATTACTATTTATCACGAGCTGCTGCTTGTGGAAAAAAAATGACCCCATTCTTTCATTCTTCTGCACTACAAAGGGCCAAAAGGGAACAGGGCTGATACTGGCTTCAGGAATTTTCATCAAAGACCTTACCAGTTCAGTGAGAAAGCAGGCTACAGAATAGATGACATTTGGTTTAGAAGTAGGGGTTTAAATACACAAATTCCTTAACAGGCATTTTCTTCTCTGGGGCAAGTATATTTCCAGGGATTCTGTATTAGTACAGCTATTTTGAATGCATAGTCCTCCCAAATCATCAAGGCTTAATAGACTACACAGAAAGAAAATGCTAGTGTTACAGGCAAACACAACAAATGCTTGCTGGATTATATTTGTGCTGGCGACTCACACTTATAACCTCATGCTTGCCCAGGATTTCTCACTCACAGAGCCATTTTTCCAGCTGCTCATCCCTGACTTGTAATGCCACCAATAAGCCTGCACAGTTTTGACTTTTCTAGAAATGGAACTCTATGGAATATTCTCTTGAGATACTTTTCTGCCTTGATGCACGTTCTAGTAGCGTATTCACTCTCAGGGCTGCATAGACATCTGTGACAGGAATAAACCATGGTTTATTTAGCCAGAGTACTTCAAACAGCATTTGGATCGTTTTGTACTTGCTGTTAGGGGGAAAGAGGTCAATGCATTCATTTTCCAAAATGCTAGTAAGAATCTTCAAAATGGCTAAATGGTAGGCGCACAATCAAGTACAGAAAATCTTAGTATTCAACTTCATGAGTTCGGCAGCCAACCCACCAGGATAAAACATGTGACCAAAGCCAAGAGCAGGCCACTTTTCAGGGGTCAATTTCTATTTTAAAATCACTCCAAAGCCAGGAGCAACCCCCGAGTCTTTGTATATACAGCACAGCTTTCAACTGAGGTGGTGCACTGTACAGGGTTAGGCCCCATTTCTAGGTCATCCTCTGACAGTGTTTGGTAACCTCCTGGCTTTCTTTGGTCACTCTTGGCTTTTGTTTCAAAGTCTATCAAATGAGAGGATACAGCATGGAGGATACCAGGGCCCTTCACACAGTTCCTGTCAGTCAAAGAAACCTGCAGGCAGTGTTCACTTCCTAAACTGGAATCCTTCTTGGGGTGATCTCTACTTGGCTCCATAAAAAGAAAAAGCAGGCAGCGAATGACCGTTTTCCTACTTGTTACCTGTCCAGTTTCTTCCATATCCCTATTATTCATCCTTCAGCCATCTCTGCTTACGGTTGAATAATTGCAGCTTTTGTTCTTTTTCCCCAAACTGGCTCTCCTCCAAGTCTCTGTGACTTCTCTGGAAACATCTTCTAATTCTCTACATGCTTCTGGAAAGAAGCCCCAATGAGATCTAATATTTTAGTCAAGTTGATCAAAGGTGATTAAGGGGAGAGAAGCCAGTCAAAGATGAAATCATCCAGAGCCTCCCTATTTAAAGTCTAGGAGCTGGGCAGCAGTATCAGGACCACTTTGCATCTTGCTCCTCCACCATTCCCCAACCCTGAAATCCTACTCACCAGCAACATCCCCAGGTGAGCCCAGTGTATGAATGCAAGGATATTCATGTCTTGGAAAGACACACATTGCCAGTTTCCTTCAGCCTCTCCTCCTTGCTAAGGACTCTTGTGACAGTTCATCCAGCTAAACGCTTAACATTCCAGCAAAGCCTCTTTTATCCTGTCAGGTAGGAGAGTCACAGGTTCTGAAGAGAATGAATAACCAGGGCATCTACAGGAGTCGTGCATTATTCTGCCTCTCACCGTGAGGCAAAATAAGCTGGATCGAGGTAATAATTATTAGCTAACATCTCTTTTGTTTGTTAATTTGTTTTTGAGAAAAAATCTCACTATAAAGCCCTGGCTGTCCTAAAATTCACTCTAAACCAGGCTGGCCTCAGACTCAGAGATCTGCTTGACTTTGCCTTTCAAGTGCTGAGACTAAAGGCATGAGCCACCATGTCCAGCTAAAAGTCTTAATTTATGGTTTTTCTGGATTTGTTACTATGAAACTTTCATGACATGTTACCACCTTGGAACATGGAAGTTGCATTTATGCATCTATGTATGGCCATGCCTGGGCCATGGTTATCTGGCTCGAGAATAAACTAGCTCTTACCTTGCTTAAAGTGAGAACTGTATTTTTAGTGATGACACTATTACCCAATACAGTGCCTTTTTCTAATCTTTGAGGAAAGGCTTAAATTTATTTTATAAAGCTGATCTTATAATTGCATGTCATCTACAATGAAAACTGTCTAAACTCATTATTTCTGCAAGCATTTCTTGAGTATCTACCGGACAGCGTAGAGTATAAGGACACCAAGAGATTCATAATGCCAGGCTCTTCTGGAATCTGTGCTTTAATGAGAGAGACAGTGCACAGATAAGGCACTTTTTCTCTTCTATTTTTGTGTATGTCCACGCACGTGCTGCAAGTGCACAGTATGGGCAACATCTTAAGAAATAGTTCATGAAGTGGAGCTTGGGACATAGCTTAGTCGGTACAATGTTTACCTAACATGCAGAGGGTCCTAGGTTCAATTTCCAGGACCAAATAAGGCAATTATTGTGGTACATGTCTAGAATCTCAGCACTGGATGGTAGAGGTAAGAGGATCAGAAACTTCTAGTTTATCTTCAGCTACAAAGCTACTTTGAGGCCAACCTGGACTACATAAGATCCTGTCTCAAAGAACGATAACCCAAACAAGCTAATAATCAACCGAAACTAAGTAGGTGTTATGAGCAAAAAACTCCTGAAAAGCTGTATCTGCAGAAACTGAGTGATTAGAATTATAGTACTGTGGAGAGACTGGGACATTATGGGTCCCAGTTATCATGGGTTAGTTCCTGTCCTCCAATACAGCCATTCCTTCCCCATGTCTGTGATAGAATTAACATCTTGAGACTAATAGACAGAAAGCTATTAGCTTAACAGAATACTAGCCCCCACCAATAGGAATGCCATCAGATAGCATCTTGGGCCTTACAGAAAATCTTCCTCCATCTTCTGTATGTGCCCATCACTGTATTTTAAATTTGCCTTGATTCACGACATTCTTCGTTCTTTAAAACTACAAAAAAATATTCATGAAACTACTCCCATACTGGAACACAGAATTTGGGGAAACCTGAATCTGTGTTCCCAGAACATGGTCACTTAAAATGGCCCCAGAATAAACCATCTCTTCTACCCTTTAAAATGGGAGCTGTGTTTTTGGGTCAACAATATGAAAATGCCATGAGGAAGCCTGATAACGTGTGGACTATTTTCTTAAAGAACATACCAAACAAACAAACAATTTTATTCATTCAGTGACTATGCTTACTTTCTATGTTCCAGAAGCTAGAAGAATACCAGAAGGCATAAAGAAAGGATTTAGTTTGACCTATGGGATATTGACAATTCAAAAGCTTCCTATATCTCAAAAGAAGTCAAGGAGAGGGAGCACACTTTCCTGAAGGTCTGCACACCTGTTTGTGTACAATGCTCATCACAGCCATTGCTTTAGTTCTCAGGAGCACTGCACAAAGCTATCCTCTTTCCAACTTGAGTACGAGATCATTGAGCCTTTTCATTTCCCAAATGGGTATCTCTGTGTAGTGTCCATGATCGTTCTGTTTCCTTCCTTCTCTGAAATTCAAAGCTACATAGGAATTACAATCTCTTTTCTACCATTTCTTTTTGGACCTCATGCATCTACTCCCACCCCTCACCCATGTCCCTAGTGAGTAACAACACATTTTAAATTCTCATGGGATTTCATGATAGCTTTTATGTAACTCCCTCATAATCTCTGAAAGAATACAGATTATCCTAAGTCCCCTCCTTTGTACCTTTGACAGTAAGTAGGTGTATGGAGAGGTCCCGATAACATCCCTTTATTAATTAATTACCCCTTTGAAATAATCCTAATAGGATTGGAGAAATTGCTCAGCTGTTAAGTGTGCATACTACTCTTATAGACGACCCATGTTTGGTTCCTAGAACCCACATCAGGTAACTCACGACTGCCTGTAACTCCAGCTTCAGGGGATCCAACACCCTCCTCTGGTCTCCATAGGTGCCTCTTTTAAAATGCACTGATGCACAAGCACACACACACACACACACACACACACACACATACAATGAAAAATAATTCATTTAAAAAATGTTAACAGTCTTTTAAAAAAAATCTGTTCTAAGGGTTTTCATTCACCTTTTCCAAAATACATGAAAGTCTAATACTGAGCAGTTTTATAATTCGCAGCAACTTCTACCTTTGGGGTATAATTTACATACATTAAATTTCACCTATTTTTAAGTGTATACTTTTATGAAATTTAGTACTTATATGCAGTTGTATAATTACAATAATCAAGATACAAAACAGCTTCTTTCATTCATGATACTCCAGTACCTTTCTGCAACTAATCTCCTTTCCCAGATCCCTGACTTTTTTCTTTTCATCGATCAGTAACATTCCATAGAATACACATGCCATGGTGACAGCTATACTTTCTGAGTCACATTTGGATTGTTTCAAGTTTGGAGAGATAATAAACTAAGCCGTTGTGAACACTAATGTGTAAGTGTCAGTGTGGAGAGTGGTTTTTTTTTTTGTTTTTTTTTTTACCTTCAGTGCCAGTCAGTGAGTTCTTTTATATATAGTAAGTCCAATTATAAATGCCTTTTATGCCATGCTAACACTATGCCTCAGGAGTAGTTTCAGCTCACCTAAAACAGTGAAGTTGCACAACTTTATACAACAAGGAAGTGGAGGAATCGGGATTTGAACTCTGTTAATCCATATGGTTGTCATGGGGATCAAATGAGTTAAAACATATAATGTGCTTAGAATAGCGGGCGTTCAATAAATGTCAGCTATTATAACTAAGCTCTTTCCCACACACGATCCTACCACCCACAGAGTACTCAACAGTACTTGAAATAACATTGCACAGCTACTAGAATTAATGAATAATGCCTCACTGTTCCCTTTTTCTCTATTTTAACCCTGTCCTGCACTTGGGTCCCAGGTTAAAAAAGTAATCTGTGTCTCCTCACCTCAACAACTGATACCACAACAATAGTGACAACAGCCATCACTCTGTGATAATACATATAACTATTTCACAGTGAGGTAGAAGAAGAGCCTACTAGTTGGGGTAGGTGGATTTGGTATCTTGAATTTGACAAGAAAACCAAGAGAATCTTTATTAGCATTTCCTCACCTCTGTCATCAACCACTTTTCATTGCTTGGATCATTTGAGTCCTGTGGATTTGAAGAATGCTTCTCAAAAATATTAGAAAACCCTTGCTGGGAAGAGGAAAAAAATGACTTCTCATTTAAAATAGAGATGGATCTGGGGGTCCAAGATTCATGTCTGTGTTTGGGTGCAAATATACATATATGTAGATATGTACACACAGAGGACTCTTATAAGTAATCTCTGGGATGGCATATAGGTACCTAGTAACACAGCACTCCTTATAAAACCCCCAAGAAGATTCTGTTCAGTTGGAGGGTAGTTTTTGTTCTTGTTTTGCTTTGTTTCTGAGACAGAGTCTCAACTATATAGCCTTGGCTAGCTTGACATGCACTATATAGACCAGCTCAGTCTTGAACTCAAAGGCTGCTCCTGGCTTCTGCCAGGATTAAAGGCACACATCACCATGTGTGCCTTAGTTTTTCATTTTCAAAGAGAGCCACTTAAGAGAAACATACATGCAAACCCTAGGGAAAGGATCTTAATTTTTTTTTCCTGTTGTGGTAATTATTCACTCTTGCCGTTTTCATCTTAATAGGTAAGCAATGTTGGCAACTGTTAAGTTTTTGCCTAATTGGATATGAAACCATTAAAATGACCTGTACCTCAGCATATTTCTACGTCTCTAAGTGAGACATAAGTGGAGCTTTTGCTTTGTTCTAGCAGGCAACATTTGGTACAAGCCTTAGTCTCAGCTACTGGGGTGGCATAGCACTTCAACACTAGCCTAAGTACCAGAGTGACTCCTTGTCTTAATTAAATAACTAAATATGCCTCTGTTTTATATTCTATTCTCAAAATCACTCAGATAAAAATGTAACTGATGAGGAGGCAGCTAAAGAGATGGTTCAGTGGTTAAGCGTGCTTGCTGCTCTTGCAGAGGGCCTGGCTGCAGTCAACTCTCACCTACATGGTGGCTCACAACCACCTCTAACTTCAGCTCCAGGGCAACCCACACCCCTACTGGCTTCTGCAGGCACGGCACATACATAATGCACATGTATACATGCATACATGTACACAAACACACACACACACACACACACAAAATAACAAATTTTAAATATTCAACTGATGAACTGAATTCATCATCTCTCAACGCTGGCTTTGGCAACCATGCTGATAAATATTACAGTACTTTAAAAGTCAATCCTAAATATTGTGCTTCCAAATTCACCCTCAGGACTCAATATTATATTTCACCAAGGAAGAGAAATCTACTTTTAGCCTCATGTCATTCTAATTATCTTGTTAATTAAAATAATCTGAACAGAGTTAATTAACTAAAGTAATATATGCAAATAGCAATATCAAAATAAAAATAGAAATAATGGGTATTAATGCAAAAAAAATCCCTCAGGATAGGTTCCATGGCTACAAATCCCTCAAAAAACTATAGCCAAACTCTGCTTACCTTTGTGCTAACAGTTTTCAAGTGAAGAGGAATCAATAGATTCTTGAGGAGTCAGTGACTCAGATATGGTAACAATCATTTGTCAAGTGGTAGATAATGATATGGTTCTCAGGTTATGTTGTCAAGTCAGTAGATGAAGCAAAATGATACATGGCCCAAAACACAGTGCCTACTGGTATTTAGAAGTTAAAAAGCCACAGAAGAAGGCTGGGGTTGCAGCTCAATTGATATGGTACTCACTTAGCATTCACCAAACCCTGGGTTCTGTAATTCCAGTGCTTAGGACGTAGAATGCTTAAAGCTTACGTTTGTTTTCGTAGCATTAAATCATAAGAGTAACCTGATGGACAATATAAGTGTTGTGAAGCACTAGCAATAAATACAAATACAGCCAGCCCCGTGTATTCATGTATAGATCCCACAAGCAGTGATTGAGAATATTTTTTTTAAATTCTGTCTGTGCTAAATATCTACAGGATTTTTTTTTCCAAGAGCTAGGGATGTAGCTCTGTTGGTAGTGTGGTTGCCTAGCATGCAAAAAATGCCTGTAGTCCTATGGGAAGATGGACATATACTAAATGTAGATATCCCTTTCTTCATGCTAGGAAGTGAACCCAGGGCTGTGCATTGGTATAGTACTGTGTTATAGAAATAATATGCTTTTCCAGGAAGGAATCAGTTCTTACACTTAGAGATTAGTAGAGGGGAAAATGCACGTGGTCAGCAGTGGCTACTGCCCAAAAAGGAGCTGGTCTTGAATGGAAGATTTTTCTAACATAGATATATCTTAGGCATATGTACTCCACATGAACTGTTATTCTAAAATCTGTTTTAGGTCCTGATTCCAGGTTACTTTGAACAATTTAAACAAAGACAAGAGATTACACAGTGAAGAGATTGCCAGGATTATTTCTGTTAGTCCTCCAATGTTGTTCTTTTCAGATACATGTTACCTGGATTCATCTTGCCCACCTGGCAGAATTATGATCTTCCTGATAAAAGGGAACTTCATGACAGAGCAGGCAGGACTTAATGGCATTGGTAACCCTGCGCTGCCCCCTTGAACTGACTGTCCAATGGGATGTTCTTTGGGGATTGGCCTAATGGCTGGTCAATCCTAGGAAACAAGCATTTACACCCTAGCCCAGTAAAGTTCTCTTATCTCTAACAGCTCTGGTTAGCATACTATTTATCTTTGGGGAATTTCGGAGGCAGCACTCCCGTACCTAAGTTCTACTTGACACCAATTATATCACTTTGGGTTTCTTCTGCGTCAACTTGAACTGATTTTCAACCTTTTATACTACAAATGTGAATGTGCTGTTATATAAAGGGGACATGGACATCCATGGATTTTGGTACTGAAGAGGATAGCGAGACCAATACCCTGCAGATATCAAGGGATGACTGAGCTCCATAGAGCTAGTGGAAGATATCCAATGGAAAAAAATTATGAATATCCATTCAAAGACCTATCTGTCTTACTTTTGATTTATTAGAAGAAACACACTTTAAGAATTGGCATAGTTATGAAAAGCCATTGAGCCATAATGTAATCCCTCTCTCCCACCCTTAACCCTGTCAGTACTGTGGCTCTTGCGTGGCAGACAGCAGCAATGGCCTCTGCTCTGATCTAATGATCAAGAAGCATGCACATTTTCTCCCACTACATAATTCATTTCACCAAAACATCCTCCAGGGCTAATCCTTGAAAAGGGAGCCACAAAAAGTAGATAGTTTCACACTGACAGACATAGTTAATTTCATTTCTAGATTTAAAACAAATGCTCTCTCCATGTGCTATAATCATTTGAAATCAAAATGTTGGTACCAAGGTCCATTTCAGTTGCTCGGTCCATAACAATTTCCATCTCTCATAAAAATGGTAGCTCACAGTGCAACAATGCAGAGATTTTGCTTGCAGAATCCAAGGATTCAGTCGGGGGGGGGGAGGGGGGGAGAACCAGGAGCCCTAATGCCACATGCAAAAGCAAGCTGGTTGTGTGTATTCTGATGCCAACCAAGCTGGCCATTGTGTGCCCTTTTTTCCATGCTGGCTGCTGCCCAGTGCTCATTACGACAAAGGTTGTTCTTTCTCCTTTTTCAATGAATGCGGCTTTTGAACACACTTTCTAGTTCTATTTGGTCCCAGCTCCGATAGGTTATTTTAACCATGATCTCCTAATGGGAAATTCACTCACTTTCTTCCCAGAGAATGAGCTGCCTTGTGACAATTATAGCAGTTTTCAAAACTCCAGGATATGTGGTGTTTTTGAAAGGAAAGGGATGGAGTCCTTGGCAAAACAACAAAGAGATAATTTCCCTTTGGTCTATCCTTGTCTGTTTTCTTCGAGCTTGTGGCGAAATGACACAGGAAGTGCTTGGGTTGCAGTTTTGTAGGTGATACTCATATTTTTACTAAAATGGGTTTTCCCCCTTTGTGTATGTGTATTCACGTGCAGTGCACAAGTGCCATGTTATGTGTGTGTGCATGGAGATTAAAGGACAATACCTAGTATTATTCCTTGCCATCTACCTTGTTTGAGCCAGGGTCTGTTGCTCACAGCTACATACACCTGGCTAGCTGGCCTGTGAGCCTCTGAGGATTTCTAGACTCCACCTCCCGTCTCACCATAGAGTGCTGGGATTACAGACCCTGGTTACTGTGTTCAGCTTTACATAGGTTCTGGGTATCTGAACTCAGGTCCTCACAGTGGTGCAGGAACTGCTTTAGCCACCAAGCTATCTCCCCAGCTCCCAAGGCAATTAGTTGTGGTAACTTACTATTTCCCAGGAAACTAGTGGACTAGGGTCAATTTCTTTCTGGAAAGCAATGCAAGGTTAATAAAAGAGTGAAAGCATTAAATGGAACATTTAAAAAAGGTTGTCTGCCTCTTGGCTTCCCACTTTACGGCACAAGAGACCAACCATAGGAAATCAGTAAGAGACTTGACAAAAGCTAGAAGAATTGATGCTGACCCTTAACCTTCAGCCCATCTCCCCAAGGATATGCATAGTCATGTCAACTGACCAGTGAAATAAGTCTGTGGAGGGCCTCATTTAGAAAAAAAGGCAGAGTAGCGGATATGGTGGCAGTTCCTTCTGCTAGAAGGCACACAAAAAGGGCTGCTATATTAGGACAAATGTTGCCTCGGGCACTGTTTGGGAGGAAACAGACATATTTCTCATGCTAGGTGATATGGGAAAAATTATTCCGAAGGGAATAATTTTGACTTTACGATCTTCCAAAGGTTCTTTTATAAAGCAAATTTGTTTCCTGGATGGAGGTCCCACCCCATATATGTGTATATATGTACAAGTAGAGGACAATAGTTGAATTTTTTTTTTTTAAATCATCATCTTTCTATCTTTATAATTTGTCTTTTCATTTATTTGAGACAGGGTCTTACTTTGTATCCCTGGCTAGCCTGGAACTTGTTCTATAGACCAGGCTGGCCTGGAACTCACAGAGGTTCATCTGCCTCTGCCTGTTGAATGCTGGGACTAATGGCAGGCACCATCACACTCAGCCACCCTAATTTTTCACATTAACTCTCTCCTCAAACCCAGAGATCAGCAATTATGCTAAGTTAGCTGGCTAGACCAAGGGCTCTTCCTGTCTCTGCCCCTCTTGCACTTGGATTACAGGTACATGCTACCATGAGTAGCCTTTTACATGGGTGCTAGGGACCTAAACTCAGACCTCCATGCTTACATGGCAACCACTTGACCCACTTAGTTCTCTTCCTGGTCCCCTGGGATCAATCTCTTTAATTTTATTTTAACATTTACCTTTCCTCCTGTCCTTTACTCACGTCCCAGGTTAAAAAAGAAATCTATGTCTCCTCACATTGACGATTGATATCCCAATAATAGTCAGTTTTACCACATATGGCAAGACGATTTTGTAGTGAGGTGGAAGAGGACTCTATTGTTTGCGGGGGGCGGGGGGGGCAAGCTGGATTTTGTAACTGGAATTTGTACCTAAAATGTATTTCTTTATTTAGAGGAGAGTGTGTGCTTGTACATTGGTACTCTTATGATGCACTTACGGAGCTTAGAGGACAAACCAGGGTAATTAGCTCTTTCCTGCTATCATGTGGGTCCCAGGGATGGAATGGAACTGGGCTAGTCAAGCATGACAGCAGGTGGCTTTACTTGCTGGGCCATCTGTCTGGCCCAGGATCAATTTCTTAAAGGACAGCTGCTTTAGAGAACTGGGATTATCTCAGAAGGGATGCTCTGGAAATCTTATCATCAAAGAGCCCCATAGAAAAGCAAATGGGAAGGGCAGACTTGGCGTGGCTTATGGGGATGACCCTTCCCACACTATGTTTCTATGAGTGGCAGCGATGAAAGGTCAAACAAGGATTTTAGGGAATAAAGTCGAAAAGGTGAGCTTCAGAAACCTTTGCCAGTAAAGTATAGCCGCAAAGGCTGTGTGGTAAAATATGCCAGTAGGCGTTGGGCTTTGTCACAAAAAAGTCTCTGGACCTAGAAGAGCCCTCTCAGGCCCCTATGTCATTAAGTAGTAGTTCAATTTTGCTTCCTCATTATTAAATTGCAGGCCACAACAAAACTGATGAGTCGCAGGGTGATTATAAAGATGTGAGAGCTTCTTGGAAATTGTAAAGTAGCTCGGGACTTTGTGAACAAAAAGAACAAACAGGCCACTAAGATGGTTTCCAGGCTGAAGATGTCTGCTGTCAAGCCTGGTGACCTGAGTTTGATCCCAGGGACTCAGATAATGGAAAGAGAAAATGCCTACAAATTGTCCTCTAGCCTATATATGCCACTGTGGCAATCTCCTAATAAACAAACAAACAAGTGTAAATATAAACAGTCAAACAAGGGCCGGAGATGTAGCTCAATTGGTAGACTACTTGCCTAGCATGATGAAACCCTGGGCTCCATTTCCAACACTGTGGAAACTGGATATGGGTGGTAGTAGATACCTGTAAAACCAGTGCTTACTGGGACAAGACAAGAGATTCAGAATTTCAAGGGAAAGCTTAAGGCTACTTTGGGCAAAATTAATCAGGTACCTGAAGGAACCTGGAAAGCCAGAAAAAAAATGGGGAGAGTAGAAACACTGAATATCATCAGGACAAATGTTTGGGTCTTTGGAACTAAATGCATGATTTCAAGATGGGGGAAAAGAAGGTATGGTAGTTTGAATGCGATAGTCTCAGGCATTTGAATACTTGATCCTCAGTTGGTTGCACTGTTTGGGGAGACTTACGAGGTATGGTTTTTCTGGAGGAAGTATGTCACTGGTGGGTGGCTTTAAGATTTGAGAGACTTGCACCAATTCAAATGTACTATTTCTGCATCATCATCATCATGCTTGTGGTTGAAGATGAACGCTCAGCTTGCTGCCTCAGCCACCATGCTTGCTTGCTGCCCCCATCCCCACTAAGACAGACACTTGCTTTCTCCCCTTTGAAACCACAAGTCAAACAAAACTTTCCTTCTGTAAGTTGCCTTGGTCATGGTGTTTTTATCACAGTGATAGGAAAGTAAGTAATACAGAAGAGTTGGGGCAGACTCAACAGCAACAGAAAACAATTGAATGGGCTGATTTTTTTGTAAACACCCCCTTTAAGTTCAAATGGTGTGGTCACTCAAAAAGGCCAATCAAAGCTTACATTGAAACCCAAATAGGAACTCTGATTTTTGTGTGCCATTCTAGATATGTATTGTCTGTAACAAAGAGTCTAGTGATGATACAGAAGAACTGGTGGGTGGATTAGATGTACCTAGCACACTTCGTCTCCCCGAACTCCACATTCTGCAAAATTCCTCCATTTTCTTCACAAGTGAAACATCAGCACTGAGGAAAATTCAAGCAGGATTTTCCAGGAAGTGAGAAGTTCCTCATGGAAATTTAAATCACTTTCAAGTATGTTTTAACGTACTATTGAAACAAGTCATCAAGATGATGGGAAATGCTTTGTGGTCCTAATCACTTTTAGACAATAGCTGAAAATTCTGGATTTTTTTCAAATAAATACCCAACATTTAAATGGAGTTAGGTTTACAGGGTTTATTCTGTTTCTGACTTTAGAAGGTTGTCTTCACAACTGAACAGAACTATGAAACTTTTAACTCAGCTCTAAAGCAGTCTAGGCTTTTCCCCTGTCTATTTCATTTATTTCTGTTAATAGAACATGAATTAGATATGTAAATCAGCTCTTGCTAAAAGTAAAATATAGGCTCTTAGTCATTTCTCCTTAGATATAAAATTGTCTGGTGTTGGTTATTAACCAGCCCACAAGTAAAAGATTAACTTTTAAAATATGACGGTTGCATAAGAGTTTTCCTTACCCCTTGGGTCAAACGAGGGGAAATTCCATGACCTAGAAAGCAATGTATGCTATTTCCACAGAAAACATTTGGTTTCCACAAAGGTTGGCAATAAGCATTTTTGGACAACGAATATCTTTCCATTCTCACACTTATTCAATAAAGCAATTCACTGCATAATTCCCCAAAGTGATTATTGATTTACATATAAAATAAGACATCCAACCCCCATTTCTGTGATCGGGGAAACACTTCTTACTTTAATTCTAAAGACATTCCAAAGCGGTTAATCATGTGTCTAAGTAAACAGTACTGGATAGGATGCTTAGAGATGTGGAAAATGGAAAGATGCTTGATCACAACATTCTATCTTCAGAAGCAACAGATGCAGTGTTTGGGAGGCCAGCAGATGACTCTCCAGAAGGATTTGACCAAAGGTGGTGGTGGTCATGGTCACGAAGACATTATATATTCATCGCATGATGGGGGATAAACTAAACATGGTACATATATACGCACATGATGCAATACTACACCATAGAAGCTACAATGTAGATAAACCTCAAAAAAAACATTGTGCAAAGTGAGGGAAGACAGACATAAAAGATCATATTTAAAATAAACATCCAGAATGAGAAAACCTACAGAAACAGAAATAAAATGAGTAGTTGCTTAGAGCTGTTTAGAATCAGGGAGAAGACGTGTGAGATGTTAGTGCATAAGGTTAGTTTTCCTTTTTTGAGGTGCTGGGAATAGAACCTAGGACCTCGAGAATACCAAACAAGTGCTCAATCACTGAGCCATACTCTCCATCCTTTCTTTTAGGAGAAAAAAAATGTTCTAAAATTAGCCTGTGCTGGGGATGGATAGATAAGCTTAGTGGTTAAGAGCACATAACACTCTTCCTGAGGACCTGAGTTTGACTCCCAGCACCTACATCAGTCAGCTTACAACACCCTATAACCTCAGCCCCAGGAGAATCTGACACTTCTGAGCTCCGTGAGCACTTGCATTCATGTGCATTTACCCTTCCTCCCTCCCTCCCACATAATTAAAATGATAAAAATAAATCTTAAGAAAGTAAAATTAAGCCGTGGTGATAGTGACACAACCTTGTGAAAATAATCAAACATGGGGAATTGTACACCTTAAATGAGTGAATTATGTGGTATATAAATTCTATTTTAATTGTTAAAAATGAAGTTGTGTCAAAATGTGGGACTCTCAGTTTGTAATTTCTAGTTATGTGATTGAATTTTCATGATGAAACAATTGTTTTTCTTTCTTTTTTTTTTTTCCCTCTCAGGACATAGTAACCTTCCAAGTTTTAAAAAACAATTTGTTTTGAGGTTATTTTAGCCTTTCAGAAGAAATGCCAAAATGTGATAGAGTCAAGCATTGTAAGTACAGCATCTGGGAGGAAGAGGGATTACAAATTCAAGGCCAAACTGGGCTACAAAGTGAGACCTTGCCTCAAGGGGGTAAGAAGTGCTAAATGTCATTAAAGTTCTGATAAATTCTTTACCAACAGTCATATCTTACATTGCTATTCAACAGGCCTCACAATTGGACAGCCAAGCTTGGTATGATATTATTAACCCTCATGATGCGCATGTATGAGCTGGAAGCTGGGGAAGATTATGATGATGCACTTGTAGGAATCCCAGAAGAAGACACATGATGTTCTGCTCTATCATTTCCTTAGGAGACAGAGGGATTCCATTACTACTTTCTACCATATTCCCCCAAGACAGGGCCTCTTGCTGAACCTGAAGCTAGGCTGATGGTTGGTAAGCCCCAGCAAATCCTCTTGTGTCTAACCACCTCTCACTGCTGGGGCTATAGGCATGCATATGACCTTGCTCAACTTTTTACATGGACTCTGGGGTTTTGAACTCAGGTCCTCATGTTTGTACAGCAAGTGCTTGCACCAACTAAGCTACCTGCCTAGTTCTATATGTCATTAAAACAAAAAAAACCCAAAGATTTATTTTCATTTTATGTGTATTGGTACTTTGTCTGCATTTAGTGCCCGAGTAGGTCAGAAGAAGACATTATATTCTGTGGAACTAGAATTACAGATGGGTGTGTACTGCTGTGTGGGCACTGGCAACCAAACATAGGTCCTATGTAAGAGCTTTGAGTGTTCTTAACTGCTGAGCCATCTCTCCAGCTCACTATATGTACATTTTGAGAGTGACGGGGATATTTTCAATAATGATTCCAAAGAAATAGAAATAAATTTGAACTTTCCAGGCTAACCAAAATGCATGACCACAAAGGCTGTGCATGAAGAGAGAAAACAATGCTAGAATTGTGGATATGGAAGCCATCAACACAAAAGTGAGGGAATGCAGAATGGATAGGAAGATCTAAGGGTGGGAGGTGGGAATCTGTAGAGAAAGGAAAACAGGAAGGTAAGCATAGATTGTCCACATTTAGGGCGTTAGTAGAGCAGGAGGAATGTCATAGAGGGCTGGAATAAGGGAGAAGCAGAACAAAGAATCAGAGGCAAAAGGGATACTAGAAGTCACAGAAAGAAGAGAGGAATGGGATGAGAAATGGTAAGAATTGGATGCGACCTCCAGAAGTCCAAGATAAAGCCAAGACCAAGTAATGCAAGTGCTCTCAGCCTATACAACTCAACGTACACACTCTTTTAGGACTCTCTCCCACACTGACTTGGCCCCAGAGTCATAATGAAGACATATCTGGAGACAGACCATCAGAAACTGGAGAATCACCATCCTGTATGAAATTTTCAGAATGAGGGTTTGAAGGGAAACAGGGAGAAACAGGTTTGCCTGATTTCCCCAGGGAAATAGAATAAGAATTTTTGTTTTACCTTGAGGTGTTAGTGACCACACAATATGTTATGTGCTTTTTATTGAAGTAAAGTACTTTTCTGCTCCTATCTGAGATACAAGGGAGAGCTTAGATTTAAGTGTGATGATTTTTAATTTTGAAAACTGTTATGTGTATGGGTGTTTTGCTTACATGTAAGTCTGTGTGTGGATCACAAGCATGCCTGGTGCCCTTGAAGGCCAGAAGAGGGCATATGATGCCCTGGCATTAGAGTTACATGCTGCTGTGAGCCACTATGTGGGTGTTGGGTGGGAACTGAACCCTGGGTTCTCTAAATGAGCAGCTAGTGAGTGCTCTTAACCACTGAGCAATCTCTCTAGGGCAAGCTTGATGTTTTTAAAGTGGTACAGGGTGGCTCAGGTTTCCACATGAACTCCATCACTCAGGCATAGAAGTTGATTGACTGATTTACTCTGTGTTTCCTCAGCCTTAAGAATGCTGATAGTGGTTTTTTTTTTTTCTTTTTTGTGGGTGATAAAAATGTCTTAGAACAAAGTGCTACTAAACACAACTTTATACTTCAAAATGATCCACTTTATGTTATATAATCTCATTTGTTCTTATTTATTTATTTATATCATGTGAACATTTTACCTGCATGTGTGTTCACCACTTGTGTGCCTGGTCTCTGTGGAGGTCAGAATTAGGCATCAGATCTCCTGGAACAGGAGTTATAGGAGGCTTCGAGCTACCATCTGGGTGCTAGGGATAGAACCCTGGTCCTCCTTAAGAGCAGCCAGTGCTCTTAACCACTGAGCCACTTCTACAGTCCCCTCAATTTTTTTTTTCAAAAAAGTTGTGTTGGTATTCACTTCATAAGGCAATTTTAGGATTAAATGCACCAATTAGAACAATGTCTACCACATGCTGAGACCTCGCCTGACATAGACTTAAAAGGGATGCTTCAATTTCATGTCAGAGCCATGAAAATACGCTCAAGAGATCCATAAGCTTTCAGGGTAGCAACTGCTGCCTAATAAATGCTTAAAGACCAAATATAGTTTTAAAAATGTAGTTCCTAAGGTAAGCATGGTAATGAGTGTTTGTAATCTTAGCATTCGGGAAATAGAGGCAAGAAGGATGAAGAAGGAATTTGAGGCCAGCCTGGGTTATGTAAGATCCTGTTTTGGAAACACGAAATAAAAATAATAGTAATAAATGCGTTTGTTTAAATAACATCTCTGCTGTATCCTATCCTTCAAAATTTTTTCTCGTGAAAATAGCGAGTTCTTCTTTCATTAAGCTGATCTTTGTCTTTTAAAAATTAAACACAGCATTTAAAAGACTGGGCTGCTTTAAATAACAAAGCCCACCATGTCATTTCTTTTTACCCTGAGCAACAACACATGAGACTGCTCAATAGCTCATATTGTGCAGAAAGACACATCTCAACTTAAGCTGTCAGCAACTTACAACAGATATATTAATGCTATTCTTATTCAAAAGGTGAGATTAAGAAAGATATTGTGAGAAAGTCAAAATCTTTGTTTTAATGGTTTGTAAACAGGTATAAAGAATAAGGTTCCTGTCTAAGAATAAAATGAAACTTTTTCATAAAGAAAAGGCCTACACTTTTCTGGGGTTTAAGGAGAACAACTTAAGAATCTACATTGGGGAAAATAAAGGGTACAAATGCTACATTCCTTGGTTAATTAGATTTGACAAAGATGTACAGAACAGTATATGCTGAATATATGTAACACGTTCTGAAGGCTCCAAGGGGTGGGTACAACTTTTGAATTTGGGAGCTGGAGCTACAACACCAGCCCCCACAACCTATTTTTGAAATTTCCAGTCGTTACTAGAATAGCCCAACAATAGAAAGACAAAAATAGCAAGAAGGGCCTGTGAGTACAGAGAGCTGATATCCATTCCTGTCCTTGAAAAGCAGGGTTCAGGTACAAAAGCAAACACCACCCAAACCCAGAGGTTGACTCAAATGGAGATGTGTGAAGGCACATGTGGACTCTGTCTAGTAAGAGCTAGCTGAGCAAGTGGCCTTTGCAGAACTATGTAGAAAGCACCAAAAGATTCAAGGTACAGTCAAACTCCAACAAGAATTTCAAAGAGGATGGACCTGACACTGCAGAGGGGAACTGGCGTGAGCAAAAGGCCTTGAACAGTTCTTCAGTATGTCTAACACGCTATTACTGTATGGCACAGCGGTTCCACTTCTGGTTAGACATCCCAAAGAACTGAAAACTGGTACCCCAAGAAAAGCTGAGATATGCATGTCACGGAAGCAATCTTTATAGCAGTCAAAAGACAGCAAGTGCCGTAATAGCTACCATCTGATGAGTGGACAAACAGACTGAGGTCTACTGATACAATGGATTAGTGGGCAGCCAGGAAAGCAAAGTATGTACGGATCATAGATGGGCCTTGAACCACAATGCTGAGTGAAAGAGGCGTATGGATTTATTTATACAGCTATTCATGTGAAATATCTAGAAATGGCAAACTCATAGAAACAAAGAAATTTAGTGGTCGTCAAGATTGGGAGGGAAGAGAGGAAGACAAGAATAAATGAGTATCAGGTTTCCTTTGCTGATAAAAATGTCTTAGAACTAAATGGTAGTAATATTTACACAGTATTATTGATGTACTAAGTGCTATTTCAAATGGTTGTAATGAAGAGCTTTAATAATGTCATATATGTGAATATGTGTGTGTGTGTATACTTGCTGCTCTTGCAGAGGACCTGGGTTTGGTTCCCAGTAACCACATGGTAGCTCGTAAACATCTATAAATCCAGTTCCAGGAGATCTGATTCCTCCTCTGGCCTCTAAGGGCACTGCATACACATATGGCAGACATACATACACATAAAATAAAAATAAAAAAAATTTAAAAGTAAAAATAAATAAACACAAAAGGGAAAATTCCATGAGAACAACACCATAGTGACTACACTAGTTACTTCTCCCTTCGCTATGACAGAAAATCTGACAAAAACTATTTAAAGGAGGGAGGAGTTACTTTGGCTCATGGTTTGAGGGCATACAGTCCATCATGGTAGAGAAGATACAGCAGTAGGCAGCTTCGTCATATTAGAACACTGTAGCTAGAACTTTTCACCTCCTCACATCTTGAGATGGTTCAGTCAGTAAAATACTTGTAAGGCAAGCATGAGAACTCAGAACTCATATAAAAAAGGCAAGTGCATGCTTGTAATCTCAGGACTGGGAAAGGGGCAACAGGAGGATCTATGGTGTTTGGTAGCAAACCAACTTAGCCTACTCAGTGAGCTCCTGGCCAGTGAGACTCCTTGTCTCAAAAAATAAGGTGGACAGCATCTGAGAAACACCACCCAAAGTTGTCCTCTGGTCTCCTCATGCACACATGTGAGTACACGCAGGCATGCATGAACATGGACACATAGAGAAATGAAATGTGGTTGGATAGAGACGCATTCAAACAGATATCCTGGGGTAATCTGGAACAATCTGCTGTTTGTCAAGGTAGCCTGTGGGCTGACTCTAAAGGCAGCAGGAATCTTTTGCCAATTTCTGCAAGTTCAAGTCACAAAATACCTACCTAAAACTCCCAGTGATAGTGAACAAGAGCATAGTTGTTCCTAAGCAATTCAGTGGCTATGATAGAGTGCTATATATCTAACACTGAGTGTGGCTGTTGTCTGGCAACATTGGAGGTGACATCATGTACATGCCATGTTGTTGTCTCACCCCTTTGGAATAATGGACAAGCTTCTGAGCTAACTTCAGAACACTATCTTTACTCCCAAATTGGAAAGCCGGTTAGAGTTCATGTGTGTGAATAGGCAAGACCATTCTTTGGATCTCAAAGTTCCAGCTGTGCATTTCAGTGTCATTGAAAGGCCTGGGTCACAGGGCAGGAGAGGATACTTCCTCCAGCATACTCTTTCCTAAAGAAACCCCTCCCCCAGTCTCCGGGAAGCTAGAGGAAACACCCACCAATCCAGAGCAGCTTTTGACTGGCTTTCTGTTTTCTTTGGCATGCTGTTCTCCTAGAAGGAAGCCCCCTTAAGATTGTTAACAACCCATTGATATATTCAAGAAAGGAAATGTAACAAGATCCAAAGGTTGTCTCCAGGGTCATGGAAACTTGATGGAAACCTTGAATTAGTTTCATTAGAGCATCTAGTAAGGTGGGAGAGAGTGACTAGCTCTGTAGCTGTCTTTGCTACTTTGTGGCTTCTTTTTCTTCCTATCCTTTAGTCCTCTCCATACCCCATTTTATCCCCTATCAGAGAGGAGAGAGAGAGAGAGAGAGAGAGAGAGAGAGAGAGAGAGAGAGAGAGTCCCTGAATCTAATTTCTTTTGTTTCTTTTTTGAGCATGACTGTTAACAAAAGGCAACCAACTGCCCCCCAACTACAAAACAACCACCAACCCCCCTGATTCCTCCCCACCCCCACCCCCCGTACAGGGGCTCTAGCATTTCTATACCCTCTGAAAAGTTCCCAGAATTCCAAACATCACACAATCGCAGAAACTATCTGTAGTTGGCAAAACCACACCTCTGCTAGAGCACAAGGCAAATCATAGTCAGCTGCTGTGGACAGTCCAAAGCAGCCCCATAGTCCCACACCCATTAAAAAAACACATTCCCATAATATTTCTGTATTTCCAAGGAAACCAAAACCCTAAAATTGTCACCACAGAGCCCAAGAGTGGCTGGAACAAAAGACAAGGTCTTTTGCATTCCTTGGCTACACAGTGAGTTCAAAGCCAGCCTGGAATACAAAAGACCCTATCTCAAAACTAATATTTAAAAAATTGTCTTTAGCACAATGACTTGTTTTCCAGTCATGCAAGTTTTGTACTCCTGGTCCTCCTGGTACTGGGATTATAGGCACTTGCAACCATGTCCATCTTATTATACAAGCTCTTGGGATCTGAACTCTGGTCCTTCATGCTTGTATTACAAGCACTTTACCTCACATGACATTTTTCTTGCCACAGATTCCTCTTGATACTCTATGTCAAGTAAACTCACCATGCTTTCTTTAATTTGTCAAATATACAGAACAACAACAAAAATCCCCCAAACAACCAATGTTCTATTTTCTATCTGTTTTAAGCATAGAATACCAAGTTGTCTAAATAGAATTTTTCACTGTTCTGAAATACAGGGAACTATTTTTAAGGGTCTACCTAGAGGCACTGAAAACTTCAAAAGCTAAAGAGTCTGTAGATTTTTACCTTGTCTTTATTCACTGCCATTAAAATATTTGGGAACTGGGGTTGAAGAGATAGACAGTCAGTAAAGTGTCTGTCATGCAGGCACAAGGACATACATTTCATCCCTAGAACCTCTAATCCAAGTGTTGGGCAAGTGGAGACTTGCTGGCAAGCCAGTATAGCCAAGTAGGTGAACTTGAGGTTCAGTGAGAGGCCCTGTCTTAGAAAATAAGGTGAAAATTAACTGAGAAAGATACTGGTTGCCAGTCTCTAGGGACATGGAGGTATATGTGTACATGTGCACACACACACACAGAGAGAGAGAGAGAGAGAGAGACAGAGAGAGAGAGAGAGAGACAGAGAGAGAGAGACAGAGAGAGACAGAGACAGAGACAGAGAGAGACAGAGAGAAGATCTGGGAAACATAGTATAAAAAATAGTGTCTCTAGATTGTCACATTTTTTTTCTCCTCAGAGAAATACACCATATCATGAAGTAGATTTCTCCATAGATGTTAGATAACTGAGGCTAAACTCTTGACCAAAGAAAGACTCTAACTCAGAAAGAAAGATATACATCAATGACAGAAGGAAATATACACTGTCTAACCTGAATATCGTTCAGAACATGAAAGGATACAAGTTGGAGAAAGGCGTATATGACATGATCCAGGAAAATGTTTGGTCTGCCTTGAAATTTTATTAGAGAAGGAAATGGAGAAAAGCAGGGGGTGGTGGGGAGCAACATCTGCAGAGAACGTACACATGTTTTGTCATCTCACTTAAGGAGACATTGAGTAATTTGTTTGCCAAGAAGTCTAGTTCTCCAGCTTTGAGTTCCCACAACAGGGTATTTAGAAACCTATTTGTATCACTTAAAACATTTAAAAATGATGTGTATATGTGCATGTGGGAGTGGGGACTTTGTGCACAGGAATGCAGTCAGTGCATATGAATGCAGTGCCTGGGGAGACAAGAAGAGGGTATCAGATCCCCTGCGACTTGACATACTGAGAGTTATGACCCCCCTGGTCTGGATGCTGAGAATCAAATAAGCCTCATTTTTTAAAAAAAGCTTTATTTTTTTATTTTATGTGTATGTGTAGGTGAATTATGTATGTACACCACATGTGTACAGGTACCCAAGGAATCTAGAAAAGAGTGTCAGACATGCCCTGCTGGGGCTAGAATTACAGGTGGCTGTGAGCCACAAACATAGGCACTAGGGAACCAAAGATAGATCCTCTATAAGAGCAAGTACTCTTCACCCTCGAGCCATCTCTCTAGCTTCTATACCATTTTTCTTATAAGTCTTCAAAGCATGCATAAGTACGCTATCAGTGTCACATACTGAAGACTGCCTTATTAAAATATACGATATCATTAAAATATGAAATTTCACTGACGTTCATCCTAAGCTAACATATTAGTTAACTCAAGTGCCAAAGCATCTATTAGCTATCCTGTTTGCTACCTTAGAAAAAGGAATGCTTGGGAGAGCGGTATAGCTCAATGGCAGAGCACTTGCTTAGAAAACAGAACTCTTTACTGTTCAAATAGATACCCAGGCCTACATTGCATGTTGGGAGGTCTTGAGTTCGGCCAACATCACTGGGAAGAAACAGAACAGAAACCAATCAAACAGGAAAAAAAAGGCATAGATGTCTAGAAGTTTAGGCCAGTTCTAGTTTGCTTTCTATTACTTTGATATACATCATCACCGAAAGTAACTTGGGAGGAAATGGGTTTGCATCATCTTACAGTTTACAGTCCATCACCCAGGGGAAGCCAGCACAGGAGCTTAAGGTGGGGACTTGAAGCAGGAACTGAAGCAGAACCATGGATGAATACTGGCTTGCTCAGCCAGTTTTCTTATATAGCCCAGGATTACTAGCCAGAGGAAGGTACCACAGTAGGCTGGGCACTCCCACATCAGGTATTAATGAAGAAAATACCCCTATAGATATGCACATGGGACAATCTGATGGAAGCAATTCCTCCTTTGAGAGTCCCTCTTCCTGTGTGACTCTAGTTTATGTCAGGATGACAAAACCCTGTCAACACCACAGTAGAACAAATATACTTGATGATTTCTTGGAAGTTTCAAAATAGCTAGATGGATGAATTTTGAATGTTAACACAAAAACATAAAAAGTTAACTTTATACTGGAAAGTCAAACATGATTTTCTTTTACTTGAGTTTTTGAGTTGGGAATGGTTTTAATTGTTATCCCCACTTCTTTCAAATATGACAACTGAAGTTTGTGAGCTAGGCGTGATGCACATTCCTCTGTATCCAGCACTCAGGAGGAAGAATCAAGAAGATTTAGGAGTTACAGGCTAGCACGGGCTGTAAATCAAATTCTAAGCCAGCCTGGGCTACAGAAGACCTTGTTTCAAAAGAAAAACAAACCCCAGACCCTAAACACACAAAGGCTTGACTTTTCTGTAAACTAAAACCTATCAGAAAATGAGTACAAAACAAAAGAATTTACGGTTGTGTTTCTGTACTATATTTGTAATGTGTTAACGCAGTTAACAGAAGGGAAACTTTGACCTTGCTTTCTAACCTGTTCTCCTGATTTTCTGACTCATGAGCATAAAACACTTCTTGATTTCTGGGTTATGAGCTACAAAGACTCTGCTGAATTAGTATTCAGCATATGCAAGGAGACAAATTTATTCAAATTTCAGCTAATGAATTAGCAAGCAAAAGCTCACCCTGCAGTTCCACATTTAATCAATGATTAATTTAACCCAATGCCTTTAGGAGCTCAATTGATCTCTTTGTAGTCCACAACATTTTTCTCCAGAGAAATGTGCAAACATCGTCCGTGACTAGTACATCCCTTCATCTTTATGTTTACAGTGGAGTATGTACCAGGATGTAGCTGCATTGCCAGAGCATGTGAAAAATGCTTGCAAACATAGGCACTATTTATAAGTTCCCAGCACTGTTGACATTACAGGGCCAGGAATGGATAGCTTCCCTATATAATCCTGTCATCCCAAGCCTCTGCCCTGGAATCTTACATTTCCTGTTTTTGCCTACATGAAAAGGCACCAGGCTAGTCTCAGCAGTCACTCTCCTGGTGATATCACTGCCATCACCAAGCTCTCAACATGGATTCTGACTCCCCCTCTTTCTTTCAGTCCCTACCCAAGCCATTATCATCAAAGAAGATGATGTCAAAATAGAGACTTTTTTACTCTCATTGTTTTAAGTGTGGAGTTGGGTGGAGCGGGGCTAATAGTGTCCCCGGAAATGGTGCGCTTCATCTTCCAGATACATTAGTGTGGTTCCATCCATGCCTGTCACTGATGCATGCTTTTGTGTTCTCACACAATCTAGTGATGTGTGCACAGGGGAAAGAGTCAGTCCTTGGGGCTTCTCCTTCTAGGGAACTTTGGGGCTACTCTGAGGGAAGACAAAGGCGAAAGTGCTAGAAGGGACAGCACAGAATCTTCTCAGTTTCTGTTATATCATACCCCTCTCCCAGTGGCTGTGAAGACAGCAGGGGTTGAGGCGAGTATGAGAATTCCAGTAGTACTCTCCAACACTAGCCTTCACTTCATAACCTTACTTCTCCAGTAACTGAAAATGGAGGAAGAGAAGAGCAGTGTTGTGTACAGGAGTCTCAATACTGGCTGTATTGGAATCACTTGGGGAGTAGTCGGCTGCTGCTACTGTAGTGTCCCTAGGTCCAATCAATCAGAGCCTGTAGAGGTGGAACCAGAGGACAGTCAGCTGACCTCATTGACAGTATAGCTCAAGAGTCAGCAGTTGGACTGCAGTGGTTTTGCTCCAAAGTCACCCCTTCTCGAGCCACCCTGTGATTTTGCCATGGCCCACCGGGGCCTAAAGACCCAAATTTAGAAGCTGACACTAGTTTCAGGCTTTACCTTTCACATGTGTGATGGGGACAGAAAAGCAGATGGAGTGGTACTGAATTAGCAGATATCTTTCAGCATTCAGGGGCCATTTTTCTGTGGCTTGTAATAATACCTCTCATTATCTCCTGATGGGAATAAACATTAAGGAAAAGTGGTAAACGGTGCTCATATTTTATTTTTTTCCCCCATGGGAATATCTGTGGGTGTATGTGTATGGTATATGTGGAGGCCTGGTGTTAATCTCAGTGCCATTCCCTAGGAGAAATCCACCTTGTTTATTGAGATAGGCTCTTCTATTGGGACTCTGGGTTTGGCAATCAGCTATACTGCCTGGCTAGCCAAGGGAACCCCAGTGATCCATCTGTCTCCACCGTATCAGCATTTAGATTACAAGCTCACAGCACTGTGCTCAGCTTTTTGTGTGGTTGCTAAGCATGGTATTTAAGTCCTTACACTTATGCAGCAAGCACTTTTACCATCTGAGCCATCTCTCCAGCCCCTGGAGTCTTCAAATATTTCTTTACGCAGCCAGGGATTACTATAAAGCTAGCTTTCCCGTAAGAAAGCCATTGGTTACAAGGCTGGACTAGAAAAGCATCCTCAGTCCTTACAGATCTTCTAATGTACGTGCAGAAACTCTTCATGGGTAAAATTAATTACCTTCCATTTTCTTTCATGGGACCCACAAAAGATAGAAACGTGTGCACATTTCCCTTTCGCCCTGGTAAATGAAATCAAGATCTCTATTTGTCACATGGTCTCTAACTGAGCCAATATTTGGCAGTTCCAACTCAGGCCTTTCAGCCATTTCTTGACATTCTTTGTTGAGGAGCTGTGCGCACACTGAAGCCTTATGTTCCGGCCTCTGGTAGAGGCAAACAGGAAATGCATTCTATTCTCTAGGGGAGAAAGATGTAACTTTTTGCCTCCTATTTTTCTTTATATAGAAAGTTATTATGTTATTAGTCTATTAGTTATTAGTCTAAAGTTATTATGTTTCATCTATTTGAGCTCTCTCTCCCCTCCACTCCCCTCCCTTTTCTTCCCCAGTTCTGTTTTGTGGTGGTGTTATAGGCAGGCTGAGACTACAAATGAAAATAGGGTAAAAAATTTTTTTAGATGCTGTTTGCCTTTTGTATTCAAAGCCAATTACCTAGAATAGATTCACGGCTGCTTCAGATGGCAACAATACCTCTTTCTCTGTGGACTATTTTTAATTTTGCATTGCCGATAACTGAGACCTCCAGAAACACACACCATTTCCCTTCGTGGTGCAGCCAACAGCTCTCCAGCTTGCAGGGCCAACTAAAACAGTGTCACAGAGACACCAAAGGAAGCTGGAGGTCTCTCTGATGTAACATGCAAACAAGACACCTAAGGCTGTTTGTTAAGCAGTTTCTGACTGCTGGACTCAAGTGTTTCAACGAAGACCTGAGGTGTTCCTGATGCCACTGGTCTTGAGACCTCATTCTGGGAAGCAGAGACCCAGATGATAGGTTGAAACCCTGCTGTGTGTTGGGTTCTTTTATAAAAACTAGAGAGTTGGCAGGCCTTCAGGTCAATGGAATGAGACCCTGTGGCCTTTGGCTTGGGCACTAATGGGCATAAACTGCTCCAGGTGATTCTAATCTATGTTAATCTTCAGAGAATAGCATCATGAAACCTGCACTGAACCACAAGTTGTCCATCTTCCAACTCCTCCCGCAGCCAGAGGGCTAGAAGACAGAAGATATTAAATATGAATGCATGGGTAAGTGAGTTACTCTCCCCAGGGAGGTTAACAGATGTACTACTAGATTCATCCAGCCAGCAAATATTTGTGAGGCAGTTGCTAAATCCCAGGAATGCTCCTGGGGACACCAGGGATCCTGTGACAAACAAAGCAGTCTTGGTCCTTACTGTGATAAAGTGACAACTTGGTGAGAAAGGGTACCACTCAGTAACACAAAGCCATGGGATTTCAAGACTTAATTGCTAGCAAGCAAAGACACTGAGTGTAGTGAGAGGATAGGACAATCTGATGCTTCCAGATTAGAACCAGGAAAACATATGATTTATGGCCCAACCAATGAAATCACAGGATCCCCCCCCACACTCTTTCATTTCACGGTATCAAGTAGCTAAACGGCCCTTAAACTTGGTATATAGCCAAAGATGACCTTGAACTTCTGGATTCCCACTACTTAGTGCACACCATCACATCTTGTTTCTGCCTGGGACTGAACATGGAGCTAGTTATCTAGCTCCATCCCTAGACCCCAACCTGCAGCACTTCTAAACCTATTTTCTGCTCAGGTTATGCTCAAGAGCAATGGTTCTCAGCCTATGGGTTGTGACCGCTTTGGGGTTGCATATCATATATCCTGTATAACAGATGCTCACACTACGATTTATAATAATGGAAAAATTACAGTTACAGATTATCGACAAAAATAATTTTATGGTTGGGAGTCACTACAACATGAGGACGTGTATTAAAGAGTCAGAGTATTAGGAAGGTTGAAAACTATGGATCTACATAATTAAATAATGCACAATCCCTGAAGGTGGGGCTGGGCCAGGGAGTTGTTCTTTATGCTTTTAAAAGTTACATGTGTGTGCATGTGTGTGCTTTTAGGCATATGTGTGGAGGTCAGAAGACAACTTTAAGAAAGCAGTTGGCTCTCACCTTTTACCATCTGGAGTCCCGAAATCAAACCCAGGCTGTCATCTTGGCAACAAGCACCTTTACCTACTGTCCTACTGGGATAGCCAGCTTGCTGTCCCAAGAGTAAGTTCTTAGTGGTCCCCAGGTGATCGATCCCACCTATTACCAAGGTCAAGACCCATTGATGCAGCACAAGGTATACAAATATACTGATCCTCCCCAGCCTCCTCCCATCAGACCTGGAAGGCAGTTACAGACGGCACAGCGCTCAGCAGCAGCCAGACCCCAGCTGGCTCAATTGTAACTACTGCAGAAATGCCTCTAGAATTCATAAGAAGAATATGATGGGCGGGCATGCTAATCATGCTTTCCAGGTACAGAAAAACAACTCAGATAAAAACAACAGCAACTGGTAACTGTGGAAGGGCTGCTTCTTAATTTCCTTTTGAGCTCAGGGAGGCCACTCTGGCTGGTAGAACCTCCTAATGGTGAACCGTGCTGTGTTTACCATTTGACTGAGCTTGCAGCCCAATACACTGTTATGAGCTCCGTGGGTGCTTAATAAATATTTGCAGGCTGCCTAGCTCACCCAAATGTGAGAACAAAGTGTGATTTTTTTTTTTTTTTTTTTTTTTTTGCAGCTGGAGAAAATATAGCTACCTAACCACTGCATATGACCTCATGAAGGCATGTACGAGTCAGCTTGGGGCCAGGTTTTGAAAAGCAGCAGGGCAGGAGGCGCTGGAGGGGAGAGGTAAGAGGCCATGCAAGAAGCTTCAACATCTCTGTACCCATGGCATGAAATAAACAGAAGAAAACTATGCCACTCACTGCATAATGAATTTGCTTCTGGCTGCCAAAGTAGGGGGCCTCTGAACAATGAACAATTTGAACGGCTTCTGTTTCCACAATGCAGCCTTGTGAATGTCCACGGGCAAGAATTTCTGCCTACCAAGCAGTATGCATTTTTCCTGTTAGAGGCTGTGCTCTAGACCTGGGCAGCAAATTGTGGACCAAAGAAACATTTCCTGTCAGGGGCGGGAAAAGGAACGGTTGAGCCTGTTGTCTGGCGTAGCTCTCGGGTATGATAGACACAATTTCTTTCTTTCTTTCTTTTTTTTTTTTTTTTTTTTTTTTTTTTTTTCCGATGCCATTTTCCTGAAGCAAAGACAAATGTTCCAAATAGCTGCGGTGGCCTGGCTGCAGGCAGATGGCATACTGAAAGGGTTTCAAGAATGTCCCTGCCGTCACAACCCTCCTCTAGCCTCAGCATCACCGGAGGATATGGTGAGTTATGTGGCAGGACATGGCTGGATCCTTTGTAACTAAACCCTCACATGAACTAGAGACCACGTTCAACACACTCTTCTGGCATGCCAGCTGGTCTACCAACAGTGACCCAAGTCAGATTTTTTTTTGAAATAGTTGAGAATAATCACTGCTTCTGACAAAATCTGAGGCCTATGTAGATGTTTACCTAGCATGTATACGTCCTATTCTCTGAAAGTCCTTCTGTCCAACAAAATCTATAGTCACAGAGTCAGACAGGGTTGTGTGTTACTGGTGCCTGTGCACATTGTGTGCTCAGCGTGTGAGGACAAACTTAATACAAATATAGCTGTTTAAACAGAAGGTGTTTTCTCTCAAATAACAAAGGCATGTGACACTCTGGGTGCACCTTGCCCACTACGATCCAGAGGAGTGAAAAATGATCAAGAAAAATGCCAAGGATCGGCCAAGATATGTGTAGTATCCATCCCTGCAGACAGAGGGCATCAAGAATGTTCCCTGAACCAGAACCATGGTAGCACATGCCTGTAATCTTAGCTCTTGGGAAGCTGACGAAGGAGGATTGAGAATTATGGAACAGCCTGGGCTACATAAGGAGACCCTGTCTTAATAGTAATTATTATTATTTCCTGGGAAAACAGGTACTTTAAAAAAATCACACGTAAGGCTTTTAATGTATGACAAAGACTCCAGGATCTGTAAGAGACAGCATTTACCTTCCAGAAGTTCTCATGATACCTAGAATGGAACAATTGTGTAATTCCCTCAAGTTTAAGGCTGAACATATTAAATCCCCAAAGAGAAAAATACTTCCTGTCAAATACTAGTTCCTAACTTTTCTTTGACCTCAGTAATGAAGGGAAAAGGTAACACTCCAACTTTGTACTTGTGTGTGTGTGTGTGTGTGTGTGTGTGTGTGTGTGTATGTGTCTCAATGCCATCCTAGTATGTTAAGAGGAGACCATTTTTTAAGTAAAACAAGTTTTTATTAAACTAATAAAATTTATTTTAAGATATACAACTCAGTATTGACATTTTTAAGTCATCAAAGTAATTTATAATAGTTAAATGCCTCTTAAATATACATGATGTTTTCTGAACCTAAAAGTAATATGCAATCAACCAGTTTTTAAAATCTATTTGGAACATTAAACATGATAGAAGTAGAAGAAAATCTCTTATGAAATCCTCTATGAAAGGAAATTGTGACAAGTTCCCAATTAGACAGAATCTGTTCCATCTCCAAGGGAGAATACACAGCGTAATTGTAGCTTCCTAGAACGAATTGGGTAGTGTTCCTTCTGTTTCTATTTTGTGGAATAGTTTGAAGATAATTGGTATTAGGTCTTCCTGGAAGGTCTGATAGAATTCTGCACTAAAACCATCTGGTCCTGGAATTTTTTTGGTGGGGAGACTGTTAATGACTGCTTCTATTTCTTTAGGGGTTATGGGACTGTTTAGATGGTTTATCTGATCCTGATTTAACTTTGGTACCTGGTATCTGTCTAGAAAAATTGTCCATTTCATCCAGATTTTCCAATTTTGTTGAGTATAGGCCTTTGTAGTAGGATCTGATGATTTTTTAAATTTCCTCTGTTTCTGTTGCTATATCTCCCTTTTGTTCTGATTATATTAATTTGGATACTGTCTCTGTGCCCTCTGGTTAGTCTGGCTAAGGGTTTATCTATCTTGTTGATTTTCTCAAAGAACCAGCTCCTGGGTTTCTTGATACTCTGTATAGTTCTTTTTGTTTCTACTAGGTCGATTTCAGCCCTGAGTTTGATTATTTCCTGCCCATCAACTAAGAGGAGACAAATTTTAAACAAAGTTGTGGTGAGTGTGTTGGTGAGGAGGGCCTGGGTATTTAGTATTAAGACTGAATAGTTAGAGGTTGGGGTAAGAGCTTGGTCACTAAAGTGATTGCCTTGTAAGCATGAGAAACCCAGTTCAATCTTAACTGAGTTCAATTCCCAGAAACCACATAAAAGAAGCTGGGCATGGCCACCTCTGGGTGTAACCACAGTATTGTGCTTGACAGACACAAAGTGATCACTGGGACTTGTTGGCCACCAACCTAACTCTATTTCAGTGACAGATGCAGTCTCAAAGGAATAGGTGGTAGAGCAGGACACCCGATGTACTTCTACCGACTCTATACTCATGCGGGTACATGAGCCCCCACATACCTACCTACATACCACACATTCATACACAAACATACACGGTACATAAGGTTTTTTTTTTTTTAATCTATGATGTAACAGCTTCTGAGGAGCAACACTGGAGGTAGGCCTCTAGCTTTCCTAATGTGCACACATACATATGCATTCATACTTGCAAACATACATTTTCTCATGCAAATGTGTACACAGGCACACACACACACACATACACTCAACTGAATAACTCAAGGCTCAAGGTGTAGGCATGTTTTTGTGTGGCTTTGTTCAGACCAAGCTTTTATGTTTCATCATAGGGAACCACCAGTTATCCACAAGAACTGTTACCTTGTGATTGCCTTTGGAGAATTATCTAACAAAACAGAAAGCAATCACAAACTGGATCAATTAACTCAAAGACCAGCAAACTGTTTCAGTAAAGGGTCACATAGTAATAATGCCTGGATTTTGTGGGCCACATATGGCCCGTATTTCAAACAGTCAACTTTCTCATTTTGACAAAAACACAGCCAAAGATAATACACAAATAAACGGACCTGACTAAGCATGTTGCATGTGTAGCTCCAACTACTTAGAAGGCTGAAGCAGCACGATTGCTTCAGTTTGAGTTCAAGGCCAGACCAGGTAATGTAGGGTGATCCCAATGAGTCCATAGAAAATAAAAGGCCCGAATTGATTAAAAAAAAAAAAATGCTTGTGTTGTTGGAATGAAACTTTACTATGGACACTGGGTTTTAAATTTCTTAAAACTTGTGCTTCATAAATATTCTTTTAGTTTTCTTTTAAAAATGTTTATTACTATATTAAATTATTGTGTATGTGTGTGTGTGGGGGTGCAGACATGCCACAGTGTGCTTGTGGAGGCCAGAGTATGACTTTTAGAACTTGTTTTAGTCCTTCGATGATGTAGGTTCTGTGGCTCAAATTCAGGTGATTAGACTCGGTAGCAAGATCCTTTCCCTTAATAGTTTTTAATCATTTAAAAAGGTACAAATCATTTTTAGTTTACAGACCATTCAGAAAATGACGATGGCCCAGATTATGTGTCCATGGGTTACATTTTGTCAAATTCTGATATAAGATGATCATTTAATAATAAGACTTAGTTCCTAAACTATATACCTGGGATATTCACTAAAACTTACACAAACTTAAACTGTCCTCTAACCTCCACACATTTGCTGTGACATACACACATACAAACACACATACAAAGATACACTCATGAATAAATAAATGTACTTTTTTTTCTTTTAAAAAGAATTTGGTAGATTCAGAAGGTGGTTGTAAACAAGGCAGGGCACATAGCTACACAAACACCCTGCTTTTATATTTGGCATCTAGAATGAAAGGGTCTGCTGCTTTGAATCCATCTGCAGAAAATTGCTCAAATATGGGGGGGGGGGGGTTGTATATGCAAAGAACCAAAGTGGGCATTTCTCCTTCTCCCTTCTCCTCTCTGACAACTGCTCAGCCCTAGGAAATAGAAATGACAAATAGTAAGTTTATCACACTCACTATTTTCCTGGAACTATCACATCCTTTTGGTGAGAATGAGCTTGTCATTTGTTGCCATGCAAGTATTTTCATTTGGGGTTTTCTTTTCATCATGGTCGAAATCTTAATTTGAAAGTGCCTATCAGGACCTCTTGGCTGGTGCTTTGCCTTCTTTAGGGCTTCTGAATTTATCCACATAATCACAACACCCAGGGGGTAACCATTAGCTCTTCGGCACCCCTTGCTATGATCTTGCCTCTGGGTACCATATTGACAAAAGCCACCGGAAAACGAATGAGGCCAATGTTTCCCCAGAGCATAAAGCTGTGGTACTTGTTTTTTTCTTCATTTATAGTTGATTTAAGGAGTTCTAAACTTGTGTTGAAACAGGCAGCTTTCATTTCCCCAGAGAGGGATAATATTCTTTTAGCAAAATTCCTGGGTCAACTCCATGTGTATTTTGGAATGGACCAAAAACGGAGGGGGAAAAACACAACCCAACAGATTATCATTCTGGGAGAAAAAAAAATCATAGCCAATTACTAACAACTCCTTCTGGAAAGTGACTAGGAACAAAAAGGATTTTCCAGACCTCAAAAACCCCATTTCTCCATACGAAATAGCTGCCAATATCTTGCAATAACTGGCTAATGGGACAGAAAGGCTAAGATACAAATAAGGTTTTAAAAAAATATTAAAATCAGAAATTAAAAAGTAACCTTAAACTGGGCATGTAGCCTTACACTTCTAATCAATACTCAGGAAGCTGAGACAGAGAGAATACCATGAATTTAAGGCCATCCTGGGCTACATATAAGCCTGGCTTATAGGAAGAGACCCCATTTCAAACAAAACAAAGTGAGACAAAAAAAAAACCCCTTTAAAATGTTGCTTATGAAAAAATTAAATAGCCAGAAAATATAAATTAAATTAATGTATCTTAAAAATGGAAGAGAAATGCCATTTCTCTATAGCTGGAAGACCATGGGGAAAGCCACCCTTACTGGAATCTTGGAGTGAGAAAGATACCTTTTCTATAAGGGAAAAGGACACAGCAACTCTGTCCTGTAGGGACAAAGACTACAGCAGACCAAGGCAGCTGTTCAGAAAGCAGCCATTTCACCTCATTCTCATGAAAGCTACTTTTAACCAAAAAAGGAAAAGTATACTGTTAAATAGTACAGTGGGCCACAGGAAATCCTACTTAGTTTCCTAGGTAGAAAATGGTTGTACACTGTCAGTTTGATACGCTTTACTCGAATAAATTATAAAGACATAAGTACAAGCTAGGGTGATGTAGAGTTTTAAATATTAAATAAGGACAACTGTGACAGTTCAGCTAATTAAACTGACTTTACTTGTGGGAACAAAACAATAAGAAACATTTATTCCACACAATGAAATCAATGGTTAGGAGACTTTTTTTTTAATTAATGGATCTTAACACATTTAGCCCAAATCTTAAGTGTTCCATTTCCTTTTTAATTAAAAAAAAATCACAACAACTTGGTAGAGACTGTTCTCTCCTTTTTTTTTACATGGGTGCCAGGGACTGTGCTCATGTTGTTAAGATGCGTGCACAAGACATATCTTGTCAGTCCCAGAGATGCGTTCTCTATTTGTAGGAAAAGCTTATATTTTCTTAAGGCTCCATACATTTTTGCCTTGTCTCTAAAATTCTACTGACCTTAAGAGATTTTGAAATTGTGTATTTTACTTTATTTTCTAAAGTTTTTTTGCATTACTTATTCTTCTTTGTGGTATATTTAGTGTGTGTGTGTGTGTATGTGTATGTGTGTGTGTGCACATATATTTTCCTATGGATACCAGATGCTGACTTCAGGATGCCCTCTTTTCCACCTTAGTTTTTGAGCAGGGTCTCTCACAGAACTAGAGCTCACAATTTTGGCTAGCCTGGCTGGCCAGTGAGCCTGTCAGATTGGGCTTGTCTGTGCCTTTCCAGGGTTAAGGTATGCAGGTATGCACTGCTAAGATCAACTTTTATATGGTTACTGGAAAAGAATTAGTCTTTTAAATTTGATTTTTTGAGAACGTCATACATGAGTATGACGTCATACATGAATATGAGTATTTACATTATTTCCATCACTACCCCTCCCTACAACTCCTCTCTACTCAAATTCATGACCTCTTCTTTAATTATTGCTATAGATATTATATATAAATTATTTAATTATTGTTTCATACACACATTACCTGCTACGTCCATTTACTCTTGCTCATATGGTTTTGTATTTAGTGCTGACCACTTGGGATTAGCTAACCTATCGGAATGGCCTGTCCCTGGAGAAGAATAATTCTCCCTCTATATCTATATAAAAAGTTGAGCTTGTAGTTCTCTCTGTAGCTCTTCATCTAGGGGTAAAGCCTCAATTGCTTTGATCCATGTTGGTATGTCAACTGGCATCAGCATCGTATGGGTCTTGTTAGGTGACTATGTTTTTGAAATTTCATAGGTGCAGCTTTCTTGTCATAATGTGGAAGACACTATCTCACAACAGATGTTCTTGCTCTCTGGCCCTTATAATCTTTTCCCCTTCTCTTTTGTGATGGTCCCTGAGCTTTGAGTGTAAGGGTTGGGTATAGATATATCCACTGGGGCTGGGTATCTCATGGTCACTTGTTGCTGCATTTTGACAAGCTGTAGATTTCTGTAATGATCCTTATCTACTGTAAAAGGAAGCTTCCTTGATGAAGGATGAGAGCTACATTCATCTGCACCTATGAGAACAAGCACTGTCTGGCAGCTAGAAATTATACTGGTTTAGGAAAGTGGCAGGAGTAGGGTCTCTTCTAGGGCCCATGTCCTCACCAGCCATGGGTAGTAATCACAGTCAACAAGTCTTTAAGATACCTTCAATGATCCAACAGTTCTTTTCTTCTTTCCACAAATGGACCCACACTTTATTATTATACTATCTTTTAGTGTCTCTATTAGAGTTAGCTTACAAAGGTATTTTAGGAGAAAGTTATAGAATATTAAATTTCTTTTGTTCTGAGACATGGTTTCATGTAGTTTAGGCCACCCTTGAATTTGTTGTAAAGCTGAGGATGACTTTGAACTTCTGATACTCTGTTCAGCTATCTTCCAAGTGCCAAGATTATAGGTGTGTGCCACAATGCCTAGCTTTTTACAATGCTGGGGTTTAGATACAGGCTTTCATAGATGTCTTGAAAACTGCACCCAGTGAGTTATAACCAAAGCCCCTTAAATTTCTCCTAGCACCTACTAAAAATGACACTTAACAGAAGAAAGCTTTCAAGCAACTCATTTTCAGATAAGCTACTCCAATATCTTGTTGCTGCTGTTGTTTTAAATGATCCAACTACAAAGTAATTATATCACTGCATGGAAAAATCCAGATGCTGTCACATGTATGTCCTAGGGAACAAGAGTGGTTTGTTAACAAGCATATGAACTTCTGTGTATCAGTCTGTATTTGTTGTTTCCAAGAAGAGAAAGCTCTTCCATGGAAGATTTTGGAGCATTTCTATCATTGCAGAGAATCTGAGGTCTGCAGATATTGCACCACTTTGTTACCCAGCTGCAAACCATAGTCAAGAAAGAGTCCAAGGAATGTCCTAAACTTGTTCCAAAAATGTCCAGCTGGACTCACTCACATACCACTCCAGTAACAGCACTGATGGACATGCAGAGTTCTGTCAGTTCACCAGATGCATCCACCTTTCCCAAAGACATCCAAAGGGTCTCTGCAGTATACACAGGTCTCTCTGTACATCTCATGTTTCCCAAATTGGTTTGCTTTTAACTTAATTAGCTGTGTTTATTTAGATTGTAGTTAACATACTCTCTCACTTTAAATCATTTGAAGATATCTATTCACAGCTACTGCCAAGTTTCACCACTACAAACTATGTGGCACCAACAGGCTGGGTCAAGATGACTCTGACCAAGGACAGGGCATTTATGTCAGTCTACGTTGCATTACTGAGAATAAGTATATGATCTTTTCAAAAGAGAGTTTTCAGCATCAGTATTGGTGGGGCCACATCATTCTAAGGTGGAGGCTATCTTGGCACTGTAGTGTATTCCCAGCTTTCTTTCCACCACTAACTGCCAATATCACCAGATGGTACCAAATGGTCCTGGGCAACAAATTGTGTTCAGCTGAGAACTTTAGACTTTGTGGAATTCTAAAAGGAAGTTTTGAGGGCTGAAGATACCTCTGTTGGTAGGGCACTTGCCAAGTGCCTCATAAACCAGGCATGGTAGTGCATGCTTATAATCCAGCACTTGGAAGGTAGTCACAGGATGATCAAAAGCTCCGAGTCAACTTTGGCTTCACAGTGAGTTCAAGGACAGCCTGGGACACATGAGACTCTCTATTTTTTTTAAAAAAAGAAGAATCAATGATAATAAAATAATATTTGCCTTCATGCTTTCTTAGGATAGTGCTACTTAAAGTGTAGTTACAAGGCTGGGAGTGTGGTTTAGTGCTAGAGCCCTTGTTTAGCAAATATGATTCCCTGGGTTCCATTCACAGCACCACAAGAGAAACAAAGATTGGCATAAAAAGAAGTGGCTTTAAAAATATATAATACAAAGTCAGGAGGTGGTGGCACACACCTTTAATCCCAGCACTCCCGAAGCAGAGGCAGGCGGATCTCCGAATTCAAGGCTAGCTGGGTCTATAGCTGTTTCATAACAGCCAGGGCTACACACAGAGACACCCCGTCTCAAAAAGAAGAAACAACAACAAAAATCTGATAAAATGTAAAATTGTCTAAGATGCCAATTTAGGGTCAGCAAGATGGCGTAGAGTAGTAGTTGTCTTCTTTTCAACCTTCTTAATATTGCGACTCCTTTTAGATCAGTGGTTCTCAACCTTCCTAATGCTGTGACCCTTTAATACAGGTGCTCATGTTGTAGTGAACTCCAACCATAAAATTATTTTTATTGCTACTTCATAACTGTTATTTTGCTACTGTTATAAATTATGGTGTAAATACATGTTTTTTCTGATGGTCTTAGGTGACCCCTGTGAAAGGGTCGTTCAACTCCTCCAAAGGTTTAAGACCCACAAGTTGAGAAACACTAGCTTAGAGGTTGAAGTTGCTATCTCCAGATCCAAAGACCTGAGTTTGATCTGTAGGCTCTACAATATAGAAGGAGAAAACTCACAGAAGTTGCCCTTTGACCTCCACAGGTGTCTGAAGGTACATGAGGTCCCCCAAATAAAATCATAAACATAATTTAAAATTTTTAACATGCCAGTTTAGCCTTGCTGAATAAATGCACTATGATCAACAATATACAGAGAACACACACACACACACACACACACACACACACACACACACACACACGTGTCTGAACTTCAGTTTCTTACTTACCCCCAAGGAGGGTTGCCATGAAGACAGCGTAGCAACTACATCCAAGGAGACCTGGCACCCAGGGAGCATTCCTCTTTCTTCATTAGTCATCTCCAGCTACAGGCTCTAAATGTCATTAAATTTTGTTCCTTTGGCAAATAAAGCTATTCTTTCTTGTGCACATTTGGATAAATCACAAATAGAACTTTATCATATTACAAAGCATCTATAATGAGATGCGTCTCTTTTATCTCATCTAGAAAAATAACACTAAATTGCATGAAGCTACATGGAAACTTTAGAGCAAACAACCTGTAAAGTCACTTATGCTATAAGGTATCCAACATAGATTGGCTTTTTTTAAAAAAAGATCATTCTTGGCCCTAATAGAAGGCTCAGAAAGGAAAGAGGATTGCTGTACAAGCCTGGTGAGCTGAGTGTGATACCTGAAACCCACAGACCAGTGGAAAGTGAGAACTGACTTCAAAACATTGTCCTCTGACCTCCAGACCTTTGCTGTGGCTCGCAGCCACCCACCCACACATACAAAACTAACTTTTTTTTTTTAAATCACTCTTGAGCTGGGGATGAAGCTAAGTTGGTAGAGTGCTTGTCTTGCATACAGGGAATCCTGGGATTCATTCCTAGCACACCATAAACTGAATGTGGTAGAACCAACTCAATATGGTAGAGCTTGCTTGTAATCCCAGCACTTAGGAAGCAGAGGCAAGAAGTTTAGGCGGTTCAAGATCACCTGCACCTGTATATTGAGTTTCAGGCCAACCTGGGATACACAAAACCTTATCAAGACCTTACCCAAATTAAATTTAATTTAAAAATAATTAAAATTCAAAATAATTTAAAAAATTAAAAATTAAGTGCTGTTACTACTCTGACTACACACAAAACAGCAATAAACCACAAAGGGTCACATATTAATTTTTGAACATTATCTAATGTTCAAATCAAGTGAAACACATTTATCTCCTCAAACTTGTATTCTTTGTGGTGAAAACACTAAAATCTTTTATGCATCTCATTTCTTTTTCCCCCTTTCTTTCTCCTTTCTTTCCCTCCCTACCCTCCCACTCCTCTCTCTCTTTTTCTGACAGGATTTCTCTGCGTAGCCCTGGCTGTCCTGGAACTCACTTTGTACAACAGGCTGGCCTTGAACTCAGAGATCACCCTGCCTCTGCCTCCCATGTGATTAAAGAAGTGTGCCACCATGCCTGCCTTAATTTCTTAATCTCAGATACAATATAAGAAAAAAAATCCTCTTTTTCTGAAGAGTATTTTAGCTGACAATCAGATCCAACTATAGTCTGAAGCCCCACACAGAGCTTTCTAGAAACCTTTTCCCCTCTATGACAATTTCATTACATTCCACTCCTCTGTTTCCATAGGCTCAAAAATTTACCCAGTCATGAAATGAGCTGAATACCAGAGGCAGTTGAAGAGAAAGTTCTAGACAGACCCCTGCATGACCTTCTCAGAGCCTCATTATCTAACTCTCCAACAACGAGGTTGTTTTGAGGACTGGATGAGATAACAGTTTGAAATTATCTGAGCCAGGCTTAGAAACACGAATTGAATGTACATGTGGGTGTGGTTCTTAATTCTAACCTGTCTCTTTGCAGGAAATGTCCTGGACTGCCTCAGCATAAAATGCTCACTGAGACAGCTGGGGAAATCCAGACAGAATAGAGAACAAACACGCCGGGCACTGAGGGAAAGGAGAGACACAGGCAAGCATGAGGAACATGGGCTGCTTCTATAGAGCCACAGAAAATTGCATTTCACTCTGGAATTTTCATTAATTTTTGATGCTTCTCTCTGTCTCTTTGTCTCTGTCTCTCTCTCTCTGTCTCTCTGTCTCTCTGTCTCTCTGTCTCTCTGTCTCTCTGTCTCTCTGTCTCTCTGTCTCTCTCTCTCTCTCTCTCTCTCTCTCTGTGTGTGTGTGTGTGTGTGTATGTGTGTGTGTGTATGTCTATCTGGAATGTCCCACTTTCTTGTCTAAAAATCAGATTCATTCTCTGGAGTCTGAAATATAGTTCTTGCTCAACCTTTTCACCTTTTCCTTATATCTGTCAGGAGCAACGGACATTTATTCTGAAGTCTAGACAGACAGACAAGGAGGTCATGAGGCAACCCCAGAGACTAGTGCTTGCTTATTGTGGGGATTCTGGGAAGTCCCTTCTGAAGCATATTTGGGGATCCCGACTGAAGCCCTTTGGTGGCTTCCACTTACTATTTCTTCCTGCTCAACTAGATACTGATTTAGATACCCCTCACCCAAATGCTACCCCTCAAGTATGGAACATATGCCGCACACCAGACCAGCCATTTTACCTAGAACCAGCCATTTCACCTAGAACCAGGAAACTTTCCCAACCAGGAAAGGGATTAGCAAGCCTAAATCTACCTGCCTGTTTATTTTTATTTATTACAAATTCATTGAATGACTTCTAACTTTTAGGGCTTTTTGATACATGAAATTTGTAAAGCATTATCACACAGAAGTCAAAGGTGACAGTGCCAATGGCGGCTCGTACTACATGTATGTGCTGCTCAGACAGACACTCATTTGCCTCATTTGTTGGTTTGAGTTCAGAATTGTGACATGATCACCAGAGCAGAAGGGTGGCTGACCATGTCACACGGGTGTGTGTGTGTGTGTGTGTGTGTGTGTGTGTGTGTATGTGTGTGGTTTTCCTGTTCGACTTAGGATCGTCACTGCTGAGGTCATATAATGATTAATATAGATTGTCAACTTGCCAGGATATAGAATCACGTAAGAGATAAGCCTCTGGGCATGCCCAGGAGACATTATTTAGATTACATTAGCTGAGGGGGATGGATCTACCTAGCTGGAGTTCTGGGTTGAATAAAAAGGAGTGAGTTGAGGACCAGCCTTCATTGCTCTCTCCTTCCTGACATTGGATGCCACGGGAGCACCTGATTCGCTCACATCCTTCCACCATGCCTTCCCCATCATGATGGACTTCCCCTCTGCCTGTACGCTAAAATTAACCCTTCCTTAACTTAAAAGAAGTTGCTTTGGTCTTGTTGCAGCAATCAGCAACAACATATTAATGCAAACAGAATCTTTAACGGATCCCTTCAATGGAGAAAGACAAATAGGGATCCTGTTGAACAAGACTGTTGCTGTTTTCTGATAATGGGCACCTTCAAAGACAAGTGAGAGATAATACAGCCCCAAAAGATGAGTTTCTACTCTCTCTTAATTTCTTCCTAAGGGTGATTCCATGAATTGGCTTTTTTCTTCACCATCTTAGATTTCTGAGCTAGCCTCAGCTGATTTCCTTTTCCCATCCCATTAATGAAAGCGGCTTGCTCATACAATGACCTCTCACTGGTGTTTCCCTTCCTGCTCAGGGAGGGGGATTGCTCTATGTTTGACAGTCAGTTAAGCACATAGAGGAGTTCAAAGATGGGAGAGGTAGTTGAGGTCCTGGGTCTCAGATGCTTAGTCTACACTCCTTATATTCTGTCACAGTAGCTGGGATTGGAGGGGCTGCATAAAACTCCAGCAACAAATCACTGAGAACCTCAGGCTCCTGTCTGAACTTGTCAGGACCCATGACCCATGCACAGAGCTCTTGATGAGCCACGACAGTGAGACCCATTCATCTCTCGTCATTCCAGTGGCCCTGACAACTCCTGTGAACCACTGCTGCCTGAACACACAGGAAGTCCATGGGACCCAGTCCAGAGAACATACTAAATATATAGTTCCATTAAGATAAAAGGAGATGCATGTAACATATACTTAGAGGAACCTGTGTCAGTGAGCATTTGTGTATAGGTACATATAAAAGCCAGAGGTCAACCTTAGGGGTCATTTCTCAAATATCATCCAGCTTATTATCTGAAGCAGGGTCTGTTTGCCAGTGGTCTGGAATTTACTAAGCAGGCTAGGCTAGATGGCCAACAAGCCCCAGGGATCTGCCTGTCTCAGACTTCCCAGTTCTGAGGTTACAGGCATGCATATCTGTGCTTGGCTTTTTTTACAGGAGTTCTGAGACTTCAACTCAGGACCTCATGCTTCTAAGGCTAGCAGTTTGCCAATGAAGCTATCTCCTCAGCCCCCTTCCCCCAACTGGGACCTTTCTAGGCTTATTCTACCAGGTGATTGTGAAGCCATCTAAGGACTCTATGGCTGAAAACAAGGTCCTATAAATGACCAAGCTAGATATCAGGATCATAAGAGTATTGGGCAGATTTATTTCATGCTTTGTCACAGCACACCAGTCTGTCCCAGGGGATCCTATCCTGGCCCAACCACTGCCCACTGTGACTCTGCCAGGCGAGTTCCCCGATGCAGAAACCTCCACTTGTTTTTTTTCTTACATTTCGATCTCAGGGCATCTCTGGGTATACATGGTTTAAAACTTAGATTTGCACCAGGCCATCTAACTATTGACCAGCCCAGGCAAATACTAGGTCTCAAATACTGAATGTGTTCCATGCACCAGGCCAAGCACTTTTCCTTGAGTCAGACTCTTATTTAGTCTTGATTGCATCCTATCAAGTAAGTACAATCCCCAATTCGCAGACGAGGAAATTGAAGTTCAGAGAGAATAGAGGCCCTTCCCAAGCACATAGTTAGTGGAATGGACACATCAGCACTCTGCCCCTAAGCTCCTGCTCATTACAGTTTTGCTGCGCAGGCTCTTGGACCTTCTCCAATGTGAGGCCAGCCTCTAGAAAGAGACACCGGCATGGTCAGGGTAGTTCAAAGTCATCTGTATGGTCAAGGCTATTCAACACCAATGTGTCACTGTATATAAGAAGGGGCTCTTTACATTAACAAATCATAGATCTGTTAGATTTCAGAGCTGATGTTCTCACTGGGGCCTCAATATTACATGTTAGCAAGTAATGACATTTTAACCAGGCAGGGCTGGGGTGTGTGTGTCTCTGACTTGAGCCAGGGGTAATAGAACCAGAGAAAGATCAGTAGAACCCACACAGTCCTTTTTTTAAGGCTGAGTGGGTCATATAGATGGGGTGGGGTTGGGGGGGGGTAAGGGGACAGTCAGTGAGCTGGAACTTTCTGAAACCCAGGGACTAGGTGGGGCTCTGACCCTCTTGGGGGATAGGATTCTGTAGAATCTAAGCGGATTTTTAAGGCTTGACTTCCCAAGCACTTAAGACCTTAACCACCCTCCAGGTCTCCTGAGCAATTTTAAACTTGAGGCAGCAATCACTGCTCAGAGCAGTTTATCTTTGAACCCAAGAAAAAGGGAGGCGCAGAATAGGTATCTTGAACTTTAAACCTACTTATATCATCAGGAAAAGTCAGATTACTCAGGTGGCTTGGGAGTGTAGCCCAGTAGCAGAGCAGCAGCCTAGCATGTAGGAAGCCCTAGAATCAACCTCCAGCACTACAGGTAAAACAAGTCAAATTCTTTGCTATACAAAGCAGTGCCATGCCCTTCACTAGGTCTGCATGTGCGCAGATGTGATTCTATTAAGAATTCATTCTCATTCTCTACAGTTTATGTAGCCCCAGTGGCAACATGCCAGGAGACAATTTCCATTCCCTTATAAAATGAAGGATTCTGTGGTGCTAGGAAGGATGGTGACAGAAGTAATACATACCATTGAGCCATCTGCAACCTTGGAAATGAGGACTTCCAAGAAGAGCCAGTTAGTCTCGCTTCTTCCACGGTCCTCAGGTAATTCTGGCTTTATTTTATTTGAGGTAGGGTCAGTCACATGTGGCCCAGGCCAGACTCAAACTTTATTTGTAGATGAGGATGACATTGGATTTCTGACTCTCCTGCCTCAACCTCCTGAGTGCTGGGGCCACAGGCATTGCCCCACCATGCCAGGTTTATGCCTGGGACTTCTTGGATGCTAAGCAAGCACTCTACTAAGGCCAATAATTTTGAATATTCTTTCTAATAGTTTCCCATAAAACAAGGGTGCTACCATGCAGTTTGTCCTCCCAGTTTGTCCAACTTATACCATGTTGCTCTTTGACAGAAATAATATTTTCAAACCCCTGTTTGAGGCTAAAGAGATGGCTCAGTGGTTAAGGGCACTTCCTGCCCTTGTAGATGACCTGGATTTGATTTCTAGCACCTTTTAGAAGGCTTGGGTCACAATCTTCTGTAACTCTAGTTCCAGGGGACTTTAAACGCTCTTCTGGCTTCTGCAGTCTTTAGGTGTACATACATGCAGGCAAAACACTCAGTCATACATATAAAAAATAAAATTAACATCCTATTGGTCTCAGATTTGAGAGGACTTGACTTGGACCATCTATATCTTTTAATGAGGAAATAATGGGATCACATTTAAGAAAATAAATAAGAAGACAAAACCACAATCATAACTGCCTTCAGAAGCTGTCTTCCTGTTACATAGTAAACACCAGCCCCGAATCTCAAAACTAGGTAAAAGCTGTGTTGATCTAACGGCCACCAGTTTCATCTTAGCGTTGATTCTCCCTCTTCCTACCCAGACTGCATTTCATCTCTCCCCTGATAAAGAACATCCTGAAAGTGTCAGAATCATCAGAGTGATCCAGCATAAATCCATGGCTGCTTGCTTCTTTGAGAATCTGCACAGCTGCCGTGAGAGAATTGTTTTTCTTCTCCCCCTTGGCTGGGTTCTCTCCCCAGCAGCTGCTTTTGTCTTTTGTTTGACTGACTCCTCCCACTTCCCCTCCCCTAACCACTTACAAAGTTGGGGGCCAGGGCATGCTGGATACAAAGCTGAGCTTGTTACAAATTTGAGTAAATCTGGGCTAATAGCCAAATTTAATTCTAAAGACCCTTTCTAGAGGCTTAGCTTCAACTGGAATCTAGTTATAGGTCCGGCTGTTTCAAGGACACCATGTCCCTATTGCAGAGGGGGAAGGGAGCCAAATTTGCTTTGATTGGCTACTGGGTTTTGAAGATTTGATCCATATTTTTAAAATCAACAGTTTCTCAGAGCTAGGCTATAAAGAGACTCCTGTGAACTATGAAGTTCTAACTGGAGAAAATTTTACATTCAATGGATATACATATCAATCACATAATTTTATCTTTCAAACTATAACCGAGCTAGACAGAGCTTTTTACGATGCAATGCCCTTTTTACGATGGCATTGTTTGTTTTTGCCACTAATGGTATTTGAGTCTAGAAGCCCATGTGTGGAAGTCAAGAGTTCTACTATCAAGTGGTCTTTGTTCTTTTTCTTTCTTTTTTTTTTTTTTTTTTAAAGATTTTATTTTGTAAGAAATTCCCAATCTATTGAAGTTCATATTTTGGGAAATAATTCATCAGCAATATCTAGTACTCAAAAATTCAGTGTGTCCTGAGAAAGAAAATTCACCTAAATTCATGTGCCTTTTCCCCCAGTGATGAGAATATTCCCACATCTACTCCAAAGACCAATTTTAATAAGCTTTTAAAATGTCATACAGGAGCTAGAGAGATGGCTCAGTGATTAAGATCACTTGCTGCTCTTCCAGAAACCCCAGTTCACTTTCCAGCACCCTGGGTGGATCCAAAGTTGCTGTGACTTTAGCTCCAGGGGATCTGATGTTGTATACTGGCCTCTGAGACACAGAGAGAGAGAGAGAGAGAGAGAGAGAATGAAAGAAAATGAATTCACACAGATGCACACACATATATAAGTATCAATTTAAAAAATCTTGAAGACTTCCAACCTGATTCCTATACTAACTTAAAACATAAGGGGATTTGGGGTGGAAGAGAGAGGAAGGGTTTAAGGCAATCTTATTATGTAGCCTAGGTTGACCTGGAACTCCCTATAATGCCCAGGCTGGTCTTGAACTCAAAGATCCTTGGCCTCCTAAAAGTTAGGATTACAGACATGAGTCTGCACAGTCAAGTTCTGTGGTATTTATGGGGTGATGGGTAGGGATACTTTTGTGTTCTGAAGTTATCTCCAGAATTCAGGGATGATGGCCACAAAGGCAAGATGACCAAGTGGAGAATGTGCCGGGCACAACGTTTTACAGCAAATTTCTTGCTGTATAAATAGAAGGGATATTCTGTAAAATAATGACTAAAACTATAGTCAATAAATAAAGCTAACAGCCAACCTCCCCCTGTAGCTGGGATTATAGGCATGCTTAGAAGACCAAGTCCAGTTTGTAACATAGATGCTGGAATCTGAACTCCATTCTTACAAGTTCTTTTAACCAATGGTACAATGCCCCACAGACTTCCTTATATCTGCTTCACCACAAACAGGAGTGATGCATTGCTGTATATATTCTGTCACTGGGTGATAGGAATTTTTTTATCTTTATCACTTTCTTTGTTGTTTGTTTTGAGATAGGGTCTCAAGTGGCCTCAAACTTCCTCTGTACCCTAGGATGATCTTGAATGCTAAATCTTCCTGTCTTCTGAGTGTTGAGATTCCAAATACGCCACTCTACCCCATACCAGCTCCATTATAATCTTGTGAAATCACTGAAGTATATGCAGACTTTCACTGACGAAAACACCACCACGTGCTAGTTGGTCTGGCTCAATTCACTTTTGTGTGCTTGCTTTTGATTCAGACTCTGATATAGCCCAGGATAGTCTGGAATCTCTAAACTCCTGACCCTCTTGCCTCTGTCTCCCAAGTGATGGCATTACAAGGATATCCCTCCATGCCTGGCTATAAATTATTCTTCGCCATGTGCCCTTAAAGTCAGATTACAATCTAGGTTTGTGAAACTTAAAAATGCGAAGTAACTGAGTATGGTTTAATCCTGCCTTTAATCCCAGCATTTGGGAGAGAGAGGCAGACAGATCTCTGGGAGTTCAAGGCCATCTTGGTCTACATAGCAAATTCTAGAAAAGCTAGAGCCACAGCGAGACCCCATCCAAAATAATTGATTACTACTACTAGTAGTACTAAATAAAATGGGCTATAAATAGTGTACTCATTTTAAAAGCCAGCAAAACCAAAGTGCTTCTAGGAATATGCTCCAAACTTAACATACTTCTTCCTCTGAGCACTGCGTCAAGTCTGGCTTCTAAGCCTGCTCCCTCTACACAAAATTCTAACACCTTGGTGAGCTGTTTGTCAGCCACTGCCAGCAGTAGAACTCTGAAACCTTCGATCAATCTTATTGAGAGTACACATGAGACCAAAGGAAGCAAATTATGCAAAGGACACCCAGAAAGTCAGAAGCATGGGTTATTTGGAACCATTTTGTATGTGGACATAATATTTTCCATATGATTTTTATATGGTAACATGGCACACAAATGATATCTGATATTAAAGCTATTTATGAAAATAAATCCCAACTTGAATCTCTGTAACTCTTCTTCATTTTTCTGAGAATCCCAATTGCTCTAAAAAAAAAAAGTCTTTTTTAAAACAAGCACTAGTTCAAATCTAGTTCAAAGTTTCCCTTAAGGAAACTATCAGGATTTGAAGTAATGAGATATACTGACATGACATATTCCTTGTTAGTATTTGTGTGACATTTGTGCCCCAAATCTCCACCTCAAATCATGAGAAAACCCTGGAGAAACCTAACTTGAAGGACTAGCTCCAAAACACTTGATCTACACCCTTCAAAAAAGTTGGGGTCAAGGGTTGGGGATGTGGCACATATGGTAGCATGCTTGCCTACCATGTGTGAGACTCTTAAGTTCTGTCCTTAACATGGCATAAAACTGAGCAGAGTATTTGCACACCTGTAATCCCAGCACTGAAGAAGGTAAAGCCAGGAGGATCAGAAGAAGTTCAAGGTCAGCTTGGCTACCTACTGAGTCTGAGGTCAGCCCGACTATGTAGACTCTGTCCGGTTTTTTTTTTTTTCCTTTTTTTTCCAATTTTTGTATTATTGTTTTATTGTTGTTGCTATATTTGAGTTGAAGTTGAAAGCCATAGAAAGCGTAAGGAACTATGATGGGATGGAGTCTAAGGGATTGGGACAAGTAAGTGTCATATGGGGTACTGCACGGCATGCTGCTACAGAAAGGCCATTGGAAGAAAAGCCACTGAGGCTTAGACAAACAGCTGAGCTTAGTTAACAGCACTGTACTGGTGCCAATTTGCTGGTTTTAATCACTGACCTATGGTTATGTAAACGAATGTTAGGGGGAGCCTGGTGAAGAGTTGGTTTGTGCTGTTTTTCTAGCATGTCTCTATCTAAAAGGATTATTATTGCTTTGTTGTTGTTGTTAATATTGTTGTTATTGTTGTTGTTGTTGTTGTTATTGGCTTGGTTTTTTTTTTTTTCTTTTGAGACCAGGGTCCCATGTAGCCCGCACTCGCCTTAAATTCCTGGCCCTCCTGCTCCCCTCTCCCGAGTGTTGGGATCATAGACATACATCATCACTACTGACTTTTTCTGAATAAAATTATTTTTTGGAGGAAACAGAAATTTTACCTGAGTCAAGTGTGGTTAAGCATACATACAAAAATATGGATCTTAGAAATGGCTGCCCTAGAAATATACAAAATAAAAATGTTGGTTCTTTACCAAAAGGGTTTGCATCAGATTTACTATGCACATAGCTGGTATATACATATTTGTTGCGTAATGGATACATGGCTTATTCCCATTTACGGAGACAGTATTCCCTTGGTAATAAGTTAATTAATCATTTTATCTTTGAACTCTTAGGTTTACAGAATTCTTGCCAAGATGCTACACAGAGTTCTCATATGGTTCACATTCAGCTTCCCCTATGAACATGTACCCCACTAGTTACTTCTGTAATGACATACTCTGCTGGCTATCTTAGTGAGAACTTTATTCTGAAAAGGGTAAAGACCAACTTGATGGTAATCATATCTTTTTTTTTTTTTAATTTTTTAAGCCAGGGTCTCATGTATCCCAGGCTGGTCTCGAACTCACTAAGTAAATGAGAATGACCATGAATGTCTAATCATCCCGTCTCCACGTACTGAGTGCTGGGATTACAAGGATGTACCACCATACCCAGTTTCTGCAGGGCTGAGGATTAAATCCACGGCTTTCTGCATGCTAGACAAGCGCTGTACAACTGAGCTACACCCACAACCTATGTTTTTGTAGTTTATAATCACAGTGCTGAGAGTGGGCCAGGAGTTTCAGTTTCCATAAATCATCTAATCATCACCAATAATGGAAAGAGATGGGTACCTTTTCTTATTCCCGCTAAATGGAGGAGGAGAAAGAAGCTCAGAGTGGTTACCAAATATGTCCCAGATCATCCTGGAGGAAATAGGGAAGCCAGACTCAACCTTGCAACTAACTGTCAATGAATCCAACCCTTGATGCAGCTGTTTGAATAAGTTGTCCACACAAAAGGCGTGTTCAATTGGTTTTATTTCAAGTAATCAAACAGCATTTTCTTTCTTCCTTTTAGATTTCCCTTTAGATCTGTGGTCTTTCCTTCTAACTTGTCAGTGTTACTTCCAGCACCTGGTAGCCAATGTCTGTCTACTCTTTCCAGCCTAAAGGCATCATTCCTGGGGATGACTCCTTCACTAGACTTGATTCCTATCACTGACCAAAATGTAGACACTGGGTCATGAGTACTGGTGCATGTTTATAATCCCAGCCCTTGGGAGGTGGAGGCAGAAACTCAGTCTGGGCTACAGACAGAAAAACCTTGTCACATACAAACCAAAACAAGCAAATAAAAAAAGCAAGGCATGATATCACACACCTTTAATCCCAATATTCAAGAGGCACAGTGGCAAGGGGATCTCTGAGTTCCAGGCCAGCCTGGTCTACAGATCAAGTTCCAGGCCAACCAGGGCTATGTAGAGATACCCAAAGGTTGGGTGTTAGTGCTTCTATAGTGCTATAGTTAAATGGGAAGACTGTTTGCATGCTCGAATTCCTGGACTAAATCTCTAGCACTGGATAAATAGAATATAAAGGAGTATGCTAGCACATCCCTGCAATCTCAGTACTCAGGAGGTAGAGGCAGAAAGAAGGATCAAGCGTGCCAGGTCATCCTCGGCTACATAGACAAGTCAAGGCCAGCCTGGGCTACTCAAAAGAAACCAATAAACAAACAAACGAATAAAACAAACAAACAAAGGCCCTGGACAGAGTTCTGTGAAAACCAGCAGCTACCTCCATTCAGGCTGATGTAGTCTTTTAATAAACAAAGGTTGGGCCTCCCTTCAAAAGCAGCCACTCCTCATCATGGGGTACAGTCTAGCCCGGTGCACTCAGCTTTATATTAGAATCATCTGTCAAGCACAAAATCTGCCAAAGGCCAGGGCAGCAATGAGAGAATTATACTCAAGTCTCTGTGGGTGGGACCAGGTATTAGGCACTAGCATTCTCAGAGCTCTCCGGGTGAGATGAGGGTATAGCTGGGACACACCTGTGTTCTTCTGCAGAAGAACATCATCAGTCACTACATCCAACACAGAGTGGGCACTGAGGCCACTGGCTTAGCATTGACCCTCATTGTCAAGTCAAATCACTCCAGGGGGAAACCATTGCTGAGCACCTAGAAGGCACGATGAAGTGCAGGCTGGACATACCTTTGAGCTAAAAGAACACAATTCTACCTGACCCATCTACTGGCATCACAGTATTGCTCTATACAAGGGTGTGGATATGTTCTGAGGCTTAGAGTGGTTTCTGGTCCAGAGACTTTATGACCTCAAGCTAAACCAGAATCATCTCAACACCCATCCCCAGCTGCTGCTGGAGAGGAGTGCCATTTGGTGTCATTTTTTTGGTGGTGGTAGAGATGTACTATATTTGGTTGTTCAATCGAGCAGCCTTTAGCCATGTGATGCCACTGGAGAGTTTAAATGTGTCCAGAGAACAGCATTTCATTTCATTTCATTTTAAGTAGCTCAAATTGGAATGGCTAATGAGAGCCATATTGCATAGACAGCAAGAGAAGCCAGGCGATGTCTTGTCATTTGCGCCCTTTAAAAATCACCGTTTCAACCAAATTGGAAACAGGCACCATGAAGCTGCTTTTGCTGAGAAGCATTGACTCATGGCACTCACACGGTAACTAAATGCAGGATGAAAACCTGGCGCCTCTGCCTTCCTTTTGCACCCATCTCTGACACTTTGGGTCATAACTCTTGCTTGAGTCTGCTTAAGCATGTTCCTCAAGGAGAGTCTGTCTGGAGCCATGGACTTCACAAAGAACCCTGAAAAGGAGGACCTGTTCCCAGGATGTCTGGGACTGCTTAGTGATGCAGATCTCCAGCCACAATTCAATTCTCTATGTCAACTCGTGCCACATCCCTGCAAGGCACTTTATCTAATCCACTTTCTAATGTGGCCACAGCTAATAGCTCCCTCAACTCTACTGTGTATCATTCGTTGTTGCTCTCATTGGAACGTCAGGAGTATGTGGCAGAGCCTAGACTTTTACCCTAAGAATCTCCAGTCACAAATTCACTTCCCAAAGCAGGTTCTGTTTCTGTGACTGCTCATTGGCTCATTTCAAACCCCATTGAAAGAAAAGCCAACCGAGAGGGTCGAGGGTCGGGGAAGCTTGAATTTCATGGGTTTTTCTGGCAAAATCAGCAGAGCAGGCTCAAGTGAGAGTTGGAATATTTGACTTTAAGGGAATGGAGCAAAGTCAATGAAAATCTCTTGCAAAGAAAAAACCTTTCCTGTTGCCCTGAGCTCATTGGGGCGGGGGGGTGGGTGGGGGGTCAGTTTTCAAGGAGCTGGAAAGTGCTAAAGCAGATGTGAACATTACTCACCAATAGCCAGTCACGTGGCTTGACCTAAAATCTTGCCTTAAGTTTTGGTGTTGAAGTTAAGTAGCCCAAAGTGCTCCCCAGCCACCAACCACACAGGTGTTCAGCATTTCCTTTGTCCTGTTACCCTTTCCTTTTAAAAACTAAAAAAAAAAAAAAAAAAAAAAAACCAAAAAAAAAAAAAAAAAAAAAAAAAACCAACACCAAGACAGGGAAAGGTTGACTAATCTGATCACAGGTTTGGTCCATAGTAAACGTAGGAGCAATCCCCTCCCCCCAAATATTGCCTTCCTGCTTCTAAATTCCATTCTGCAAAGTACTACTTAAAATGGGACAATTTTTCTTAGTTTTCCCTATTGGTCTGCCATGGAAAAAATATCTACAATTGAACCAACAAAATGATGTTCCTGTGATCCTAGCACTGGTGAGGTGGAGGCAGGGGAATAACTGGGAGTTCAAAGCTAGCTTGATTGACATAGCAAGACGCTGTCTCAAAAAAAAAAAAAAAGAAAAATTTTGTTCTATTAAAAAATAATTACAGAGCTAGTGAGATGGCTCAGTGGGTAACAACCTGCGTTCTGTCTCCAGTCCCACAAGGTAGGAGAGAACAGTCCTTCAAGTTGTCATCTGCACCTCCATGTGCAGACACTGCTACACAGGAGTCCTCTCCTCAAAAATAAATAATGTAAAAATAATTTATAAGTCATTACGAAAGTATCCAGATAAAGAAGTAGTTTCTGGCTTTTCATTCCGTTGGTAGAGTGCTTGTCTACCATGCATAAAGCCCTGAGCTTTGTCTTCCTGGTAAATAAACCAGGAATGGTGGTACAAGTGTAATCCCAGCACTCAGGGAGGAGACAGGACATTTTCTGCTCTTCTCTCTCTTCTCTCTCTCTCTCTCTCTCTCTCTCTCTCTCTCTCTCTCTTTCTCCCTCCCTCCCTTCCTCCCTCCCTCCTTCCTCCCCCCCTCTTAGCAGATTCCCTATGGTTCTGAGTAGCAGCCCCTACCAAACCAAACTAAAGCAAAGTAAAGCAGACCAGACCAGACCAGACCAGACCAGACCAGACCAGACCAGATCAGATCAGACCAGACCAGTGGTGCCATTAAATGGTATCAACTGCACTATCGCCTCTAAGAGGAGATGAGGGCCATGGATACGGGGGTAGGGGGTGGCGGAGGGGAGAGTCCTTAACTTCAGACACTGGTCCTGATGTTTCCTAGCTATGTGGTCTTAGTTGTCAGTTGTGCTATATGGTAAGAATTACAATGTCTGATCAACCAAAGCATTTAGAATAGTGCCTACACACAGTAGGGGCACAGTCTACCCACTATAAATATCTGTGTGTGTGTGTGCGCGCGTGTGTGTGTGTGTGTGTGTGTGCGCACGCGCGTGTGTGTGGTGTATGTCACATATGTGTGATATATGTACATATAACATATATGTATAAATGATGGATGTTTGTCATGAATGCAATACATATTAGCACATGTATTATCTGTGTATAATGGCTAACATATGTTCCTTTCCTAGATGATGTGGGTGGGGGGCCATGGCGACAGTCTTATGTGTATGTTTGCACATATGTTCATTTCTTAACTGATACACACACATATTCTTTTTGTGAGAATCAAGTCAACTTATAACAGTAGCGTCTTTTTGTCCTGACTTCAATACTCTTGTCAAAGCTCATTCTACTGCCTTCATAATATGTCTACTAATTTAGTGCATTGGCCACTTACCCATGCCCCCCACCCGCAGGAACTGTGAAAGGCCCAGCAGGAGCCTTAGCTGCTGGGGACCCACCCCCAGCAGGGGAAGGAGACGTGTGAGTACAGACAGAGCAGGAAGAGCACGGCAGGCAGCAGGCTCGGAGCCTGCCTTGGGAGGCTACAACTATAATTTTATTTTCCCAGTGACCAAGGGAGCTTGTTTGAGCCACCCAAAAGATGTAAACACAGAAATACAGAAACTGCCAATGAAAGGTTTCCATAACAGCCAGAGTGGAGCAAAGAGAAGCTTGTAAAGGCCATGAATCTCTCTCCTATGCTGCCCCCAAGTTTTTGGACTGGAAATCTAACCACGGAAACAAACAAACAAAAGGCAGTTGTTATTTTATGTCCAAAGCAGACGTAGTTATCTCACCGATATGAACCCAGAGCACTACAAAGTGATATTCCCCACTTTTCTAAGACCTGAACATCCAGGCTCAGATATTTGCAAAAACAGTCTTGTTCAAAAGGCAGAACAGTCCGTGCCTGCCACAGTAGCCTATGTACTGTCATGAGGTGGGATCACTGCTGGGCACCTATTCCGGGCTACTGAGTGAAAAAGAATCCAGGCAAAGGATACTGTAATCTTTACCGCTTATGTTTATTTGGAAAGAATGTGTTGTTGCTCACAAATTTGTGCATGTTGGAACGAAGCTCTAGCTTTAAAAAGTATTGAAGATTTAAGGGATCTCTGTGACAACGGGGGGGGGGTTACAGACTGACAGGCTCAAATGTGGCATTGTGCAGACTGGGGAAGTCAAATGCTTCAGTGAGGGCTTGCGAGCTGGATTCCTGTTACACTCAAGTACAGTGAATGACTGCCTACAAATTTTTTAAAAACACTCTAATGAGGTGCTTTTACACTGTTAACATGGCAAGGGCATATGGACAGTAGTTTTTTTATAAAAAAAAAAATTAGACTTGTTTTCAGTGATGGCCATTTAAATCTCTTTAGTACTTTAAAAAATTATTTGTTATTTTGCCAAACTGTATATGATCAAATAACATGCCTGTTAAATGAAGACTTCATTGCTGGACAAGAACACATCACATACAGAGGTTTCTTTCTTTTGTCTCCCACTGATCTAGCTGTAGATATTTTTAAATCAACTAAGTATAGTTTGCTATTTTAATTACAAATTAGAATAGAAATAATAACATATAGTCTGTCTCCATGACCCCCAAAGATACTTCTCATAGGTGATTAATACATAAAAATAATTAAATGAATTCATTGAGCATTTGAAAAATGCCTTTATTGGGAGTCAGTTTTCTCCTACCATGATTTCTGGGATTCAACCTTAGATGCTTACACTTGAGCAGAAAGCACTTTTATGGGCTGAGCCTCCTTGCCAACACCTTAATTCATTTTCATATAGCATGACAGTGTCATGAGGCTTGTGAAAAAGGAAGCACCAAGTAATGGTAATATTTCATCAGGTCATCTAGAGATGCTTACATTTATGGCTGATTCACCTATATGACTTGTGGTTTTGATCAGTGTTATCCCCAACCATCTCCATTTTCATAATTGTACAAGACTATCAATGATAATCTGCTACATTCAGAAAATGCCCTTTTGGAAAGGTTGGGTTCTCTTCCCAGCTTCATATTTCATTTCAGCAGCTTATTCACTTGCAAAAAAAAAAAAAAAAAGCACCATGTAGATACAAGTAAAAATGTGAAACTTGTTAATACACTCACAAAAAACAGTTAACTACAATATAAAAGAAGACAGAACAGTATATACACATATATATGTGGTAGAACTGCAGGCCAGTGTTAAATAATATTCTATCAGACAATATATATGCATTATATATAATCGCTTTCAACTAAATATATAGGTAGAATACTTTCCTGCAAATATTACCTATCATCAACTGTGTACACCAACATCAAAGCACACAGACGCATTCATTAACTATAGGTGCAGGCAGTGGCTGAACCCAACTATAGAACATCCTCTGCTTGTCCATACCGTTGTGTATCCATCCAGACAGGCACTGCCCACACCTGAGCAGACAGCACACTGAAAGCAGCGTCTGTAGAGTACAGACACTAGGGTGTAATTTCTTTGTTTCTGCAAAGCAGTTGCAGCAGGGGGTGTGGCCTCTGCAGAACTGTATGTGTGAGAGCAACTCCAGGTCCACAGACAGAGGAACCTAAAACCAGTGTCTTCTGAAAACTGATCCGAATGAGAGTATAACATTATGGGCAAAGTCTGAGCACAAGAATGGGTGGTTGGCAGGAACCCTGGGGCCTGAGGTTGAGACCATGACTCCCTCCCATCCTTTATTAGCATGTTGAACAATTAGGCCATATTTGAATGAACCATCTGAAAAAGCCATTCTTGCTTATTGAAAAGAAAAAGGTCCAAATATTGTGTAATCCATATGCCTCAATCTAGCAGCTCCACTAGCACCGGGAAAAGTCAGGGCAACATGATCCTTAAACCAGACATTATAATGTTCATTAGATGCTCTCAATATAAAAAGGTTAAACCTATTACTTCAAATTAAATGATGAATGAAAAATAATTGGTTTGCTACTGCATTCTACCCTATCATCTTGTTGTTGTTACATTAGTTATGTGAATGTGAGCTAGAGGAGTTAAATAATACATAAACAAAACACTTATGGTACAAAGGATTTTCTGAAGCTCATTATGATAGAGTTTTGCATATGCTATTATGATTTGTAGTCCCCCCCTGACTTTTTTTTTTAAATCATAACGCATGCCTTGTTGCTGGGCATGGCGGGATATGCCTATAAACCCAGGAGTTCGGGCCCAGCCTAGTCTACTTAACTGCTACAAAGCCACTCAGGGATATATAAGCAGACTGTCTCAAAAACAAACGAGCTGCAGTGCCACATTCATAGTAAGAGTCCTCTGAGTAGCAGGAGAATTATCTGAGTTAGTTGGCATTGTTACTAGTAAAGAGTGATATTTGGGGACTCGATGTTTCTGGGTGGGGCTTATCCTGGAAAATTCCCTCTAGAAAAGCAAGGTTCCTTGGCATAAGCTTTTTCTTTTCTCTTTCCAAACCCTTCTCTCGTTTTTATTTCTAGATAAAGAGTTTTGTAGCAGTCTAGAGTGGTTTTGAACAACGTTGAACTTCCAATCCTTTGCTGCCCGGATTTACAGGTGTGGTCCACCAAGCCCGAGTTTATGAGGTATTGGGGATCAAACCCAAAGTTTCATGCATGCTAGGCAAGAACACTACAGACTGAATTACATCCCCAGTCCCATTTTCTTTCTTTCTTTCTTCTTTTTTTTAATATCTCATTTGCTGTGTTAAGACTAGAGAAACTGCAATTCCATCGCAAAGAAGTAATACTTCTGCGTCTGCACAAATCCCTGATGGTTAAAATAAGATGGTATATATATTTTTAAAAAAGCTAATTTTCATATCCAAATTTAGACTTCAGTTAAACTTATTTACTTACGCCCTTATTTATTGGTGCTATGAACAGAAGCTCAGGCCTTGTGCATGCTGAACACATGCTTTACCACTGAGTCATACCCCGAGTCTACATTTTCATCTTATTTATTTATCCATTGTTTTTACAGCACTGGGGATTGAACCCAGGGCCTTCCATATAATAGGGAAGTACTCTACCATTAAGGAGAACCCTTAGTTTAGATTTCAATTTGACTTATTTTGTTATTTATTTTTATTTTGCAGTGTTGGAGATGGAGCCCAAGACCACCAGTACCCCTAGCAAGTGTTTTACAAGTGAGGTACAGCCACAACCTTAGACTTCAAGTATAAATTGTAAAATATTCACATTATTTTACATTATGAAGCTACCCAATTTGGGGGGGGGGGAGTAAAACATATTACAAAAGAAGGGAATCCTGAGAATAGATTCTTAGGGCTATCACCTTTTAAGGTGGCTAAAATCTAAACATGGCTAGGCATGTATGTGAAGGACCACAGATGGGCACAGAAAGTATAAGTTTGTTTTGGGTCTTCACAGCCCTTAAAACAGAAACAGCCCCCTATTTCTAAAAATGACCTTCCTGCCAGGTGGTGGTAGTGGTGCACACCTTTAATCCCAGCACTTGGGCTGCACAGGCAGGGGATCTTTGAGTTTGAGGCCAGTCTGATCTACAGAGCGAGTTCCAGGACAGCCAGGACAACACAGAGACACTCTCTGTCTCAAAACCAAACCAAAACAAAAATTCACATTCCCAAGGTTACCTTTTAGGAAAATTACATTTGCGGTTTTCTGTTGCCCTTGAAAGAAATAAATAAAGTTTGAGGCCTTGTTGAAGAATACAAATATTTCTGTGAAATGATGGGTAGCAGCCACACACGTAATCTCATTTGACGGCTGAATAAGCTGCTTTCTGAAATAAATCAAACTGGTGCTACAGGCCAACTGCTGGCCTTCTCTTTGCAGGGTACGCAGTTATGTAAAATATTATGGGAGAAGTGTTCCATTAAATTACTTAGGGAAACTAGGTAATCTTGAATCGACCATGAAAATCTCATTTTTTTGTCACAAGTAACATCACTGCACTTGGAAGTAACATTTGGAAATTGCTGCAATATAATGGAAAATTACCTTTTCTTTCTCTTCCAACTGAGAACTACTGAGCATGTGGCACCATTCCCTGCTTTTTGTTCATTTGATTTGTGTGTGTGTGTGTGTGTGTGTGTGTGTGTGTGTGTGTGTGTGTGTGTTGCACGCACATGACATCACATTATAAAGCTCAGGCTGGATTCATACTCACTGTGATCCTCCTGCCTCTATTTCCCAAGGTACACAATTATCTGTTATTATTAGAGACCACATATAGAGGTCATAAGACAACTTTTTGAAGTTAATATTTTCCTTTTACCCTTAAGTGGGTTCTGGGGGACTAAACTCCGGCTGCCAGGCTTAGTGGCAAGCACTTTTCTTCACTGAGCCATCTTGCTGGCCCTCGACTTACTGCTATTATTTAGCTGATTACTTTCACTGCCTTTTTAAATTAGTGTTGTTTCCACAAGGAATACAGAACTCCTGGTCACACTGATAGAGAACGAGAATCCAAATCATCTTTTCCATTAAGAACTTCAATGGGCGGGAGAGAATGCCCTGAAACCATAGCTGCTTATGTGACAAGTTCTCCAGGAGCCAGGAGTTTTGGAAGCACATGTTAAATGTTAAATTGTCAATTCCACACAATGACAGAATTCACTGTCTTCCAACGAAGGCATCTTCTTTAGGACCATAAAGACCCTAAAGACGGCGCCTCCAAGTTTAGTCTTTATGCAGAATATAAAAAAGAAGGAAAGGGTTTAGGTTGGATATAGACAATTTCCTTCTATTGATGGTTGCACAGCAAGGAAGACTGTGACATTTTAACATGGACTCCATTAAAAATAGTTTCTAAGCCTGGAAGTAGCGACACAAAACACATCCCAATGAGATCCTGAGAGCCCCCAGGGCAGCAGCTCCCATTCCCAGAGATTCCCAACCCAACTCACTCCAGCAAACATTTCCTGAAGCTCTTTCTCAGAGAAAATGAGTGGCAACCTTGGACCTTGCAGGGAGACGGAGGAGATAATATGTTCCTAAAGAAACAATTTCAGGAAGACAAGGATGTAGTCAGGAAGAGACTGAATGATAGAGGCAAGATACCTAGGAGAACAAAAAGCTTTGTGTGGGCTGAGGGAGCTGTGGATGAGGGGCAGAGGAGAGGGTGGGACCTGATGGAGCTTGAGGTCCAGGTGGTAGGAATGTGTGCAAGTGAGCACTTTCTGATTCCACCCATTCTTCATGGAGTGGCTGGATTATATGTGTGTGCAGATGTCTTTAAGCTTAGCATTCTGGAGGCCGAGACAAGCATATCTATACGAGTTTGAGGTCAGCTTGGTCTACAAACTGAGTTCCTTGTCTCAAAACAGAAACAAAACCAAAAACGAAAACCAAGCAAGAACAACAAAAAATAACTTTCAAAGCTAGCTATGGAAGTACTCACATGTCATCCCAACATTTGGGAGGCAAAAGCAGACAAGAGATCAAGACAATACACTGTTGTGGAGCAAGTTCTAGACAAGTCTGGGCTATGTGAGACTGTATCAAAAAAAAAAAAAAAACCAACAAAACAAAAACAGACAAACAAAAACCAAAACCAACCAACTCAAACTGTGAAGCAATGACAGTGCCACACAGGTGTCATACATAGTTCTTCCCAACAGGCTAGTAGACGCTAACTCAGAATCAGCTTTCCTATGCTGATAATTTATTCGTTTAGTTGACCAAGTTTGTTTATAATTGATTTCCTAAAGTCTGAGTGTATGGAAGGGAACCATGACACTGCATGGAATTCAATTTGATCTTATTTGGTTTACTTTTTAAGAGGCTAAAAAGACTATGTGGGACCTTAAACTAATATTAAGAGGATGTGAAATCATTATTAGGAGGCATAGCAAGGCTCAAATGTGTACAAGCCATGCCGCATCAGCGCATCGATCAGGACATTCACTGCAGTCCCACCCACAAGCCTACCAGGGATGCTGGTGGAGCATGGAAAGATTATTCTAACAGCAGAGACCAAGAATAGCTCAGTAAAGAGGAGCCAAAAGAAAAAACTTCTGTGAGATTGCCAGGCTTATTTTAAATGGATAGTAATCAAGGCTGTTTATATTAGCCTAGAGATATACTCATATACATATGTAATATATGTATAATATAAAACTAACACCAAAAGGTTGAGTTACACACTATGGATGTTTTCTATATAGAAAATATAAAATAGTTAAGCCTAACTCTACATCAAAAAAAAAAAAAAATTCCCAATAGAGAAAAAGGACTTAAGGGATAGAGAGTGCTTGATGTGCAAGTATGAGGACCTGAGTTCAAATCCCCAGCAGCCACATAACAAGCTGGGCATAAGGTGGTGGGCTGGAGAGATGACACAATTGTTAAGTATACTTGCGGTTCTTACAGAGGATCTGGGGTTGGTTCCCTGCATTCATATGATGGCCCTTTCTGTAACTCCAGTTCCAGGAGATGCAACTCCCTCTTCAGACTTCTGAGTGCACAAGGATCATATGTCATGTACATATGTACATATATTTAGATACTCACACAGACATATACAGGTAAGTAAATCTTAAAAACAACAACAAAAACTAGGTATGGTTTGCACATCTCAAACTCTGATGCTGAGTAAGGAGGGGCAGAGCAGAGACAAAAGGATTGCCTGATTTTGCTTGCTACCAGCCTACCCCTCAATAACCAAGCCAAACCAAAAACAAAAAGCAAGATAAATCCCAGTGAGCTCTCAGTTCATGGAAGATCTTACTTCATGGAATAAGGTGGAGAGTGATGGGAGTCTCCTACGACCTCTGTGTGCTTATATGCATCTGCACATGAGTGTACACATACAACACAGATAAATAAGAAAGACTGAAAAAATCAAAGTGTAAGTTGGTAAAAAATCATTAAAAGACATAGCAGAGGAAAAGAAAAACCTTTTTTTTTTTTTTTTTTGATCTTAGGGATGCGAATGATTTTTAAATAAGGCGAGGATAAAAGGCACATATTGTAAAGTAGTAAAAGGATATATTGATCATTGAGACTCCTGACAATTTAAAAACTCTGTACAGTAAGTGACAAGTTGGGCAAAGTTAAAGGTGAGTCATGCAGGAAAACTGACACTGACTACATCCTTAACAAAGATTAGGATCCAAAATGTATATGAAGACAAAAGGGACACAAATGGAAGACAAAACCCAAGAGGCCAAGAACCTAGCCCATACTTCCAACCTCTCTAGGGAAATTCAACATAAAAATCATAAAAACCATTTTATACTTGCCAGATTTTTAAAAAAATTAAACAGTATAATTAAACTAAATCTGAAGACATGGAGAAGCTAAAATTCTCACATGCTCCTGGTGGGAGAATTCATGGGAATCATCACTTAGAAAGGTGACATAATAAAATATAAAGGTAGTTCTGTGGGACAATAAAGTATCCATTCTGCTGACCACATCAGTATTGTGGTCAAGAAAATAAAACTCACTGAGGGAAGGCAGGCAGCTTATAGCTGTGTATGTCCAAATAGCACATACAAAGAAGTCATTTGTCAAAGAGAATTCTGTATCTATTTGTGTGTTTTTTGATGACAATCTGAAACCATTGCAGTCCTGTGAACCTCTTTCCAACGTTGTATACTATTTACTGTCAGTTTCTGAAAAATTATGGTTAACCCAGACACATCCTAAGACTCCATCTTATTCAGGAAACTCATTGGAGAAAGGCCCTGGCATCTACTGTGCCTTATATCCTGAAGCCAGAAAGCATCCATATTGATCATTTCCTGAATGATCTAACCTAACAGTGACAGCTTCCTCTCCGTGTGGAGGTCCTCAGCATGCACTTTTCCTCTCTGAAGTACACTTGGGGATATATTATTTTCCTAATCTCTTAAGTGCCATCATGTTTTTTCACGCAAACAGCTTATCTCTCTTCAAGTATTTTTCAAGTTCTCTCTCGCATGGCTGCTATGATTTTTTTTAACCTAAAATAGAAGGCAAAAACCCATGCTTTATACACTGTCTACTAAATTTCTATAGACAAAGGCTTTGCATAAATGCTTCTAACCATAATGATTTAGAAGCCTGACTTTCTTCTGGACAGAAAACATCCTCAGATTTTAAAATAGTGTTGTTAATGCTGAGCAAAAGCTGTCAGCATTTATACTGTATGATTCAGTCAACACAAAATGTAAAACCAAGTAAAACTACACTACTAGAAATTAGTGATCACCTATGGTGGGGATAATAAAAAGGCCCTTTCTGAGTGGCTAATTAATAATAATAATAATTTTCCTTTTTATATTCTTCTTCCTCCTTTCTTCTTTCCCTCTCCTCTCCCCTCTCTGACCTTTCCCCTTTTTCCATATTGAGACAGGGTCTCACCATGTAGCTCTGGTTGGCCTGGAACTCATGATGTAGACCAGGCTGGCCTCAAACTCACAAGAGATCCTCTTGTCTCTGCCTATAAAGAGCTGAGATTAAAAAGTGCGCCACCATGTGCGTGGTCTTTTTTCATTTCAGTGGTGAGGATGGAACCCACGGCTTCACACACATTGGGCAAGCACTCAATCACTGAGTATGCCCAGGTCCATGTTCCACATTTGTAAAAATGTACCAAACTTGTACATTTATGATCTGCTTACGTTTTGTGGCTATCTTATGCTAACAAATTTTAAATGAGTTTGTAATATCCATGCCTCTTGCAAAACATCGAACAGTATTTGTGACAAGTCCTCGTTACATGATAGGGCTCTAAAGAGTTTTCAGTGTCCAGTAGAGTAGCTTTGCAAAATGGTCATGATTCACACACACAGTAGTGCTTTTCCCCTTTAGTGTTCCAGATTCTGTTTTTCTTATCATAGAAACTGTCAGAACACGCCAAGTGAGAAAATAAAGAGGGCACTATGAAATAAGGGACTGCAGCAAATAAAATTATCTGTAGTGCTTGCATTCCTTTGCTAATTGCGACTCTATTCTTTGCTCACTATATGAAAAACAGATGTCTGAATTCAAGCTCCCATTTGAAAACCCACCACTGAAACAGCCTTTTCAAGGGAAGTTGTGAAAAACATACTTCTCCACCTAAAACTAACCTGCTGCACATTATGAATAAAAAGCAGGCTTTCTAAGCTCCTCCCAACCTTTGCTTCTAATGTACCTTCTGTATTTTTTTTATTTTTATATTTTATTTACATTTCAGATGCCATCCCCTTTCCCCATTTCCCCTCCCTAGAAAACCCCTATCCTATGCCCCCTTTTCCTTTTTGCTTTTATACATTTTTTAAATGTTAATTTCTGTATTTTTTTAAACACCTTTTCAACTATGATCATATCTCTGGACAAGTCAGATCTCTTGAGCTTATTATAATCTTCACTGGGGTGGTGAGTAGGAAAGAAAATCCAGTGGTCACTGGAGAAAGTTCTCTGAGCAACACAAGGGAAGTCAGTCTTGTACCTAACTCTTGAACTTGGGAAACATAATGCAGACACATCCATGTACCTTAAGGACACCCTGTAGGAAGGCAGCCTTTAAGCCTTAATCTGGCTAGATTTGATTCTAGCTAAGGAGATGAAGTCTAAATTTGGAAAGGCCATCATGGTAATTAAGAATGTGATTAGCTCCTTCATGCCTTTCCACTTACCCAAAACAAGGAAAGATAATGTTAACAGTTTTAGTAAGCAAAACAAACTTCCAAGATGGAACATTTTGAGTGAGAAAGCACTCTATACACCAGACAAATAAACAAAGGAAAACAGGCATCCTATTCCAGGGGAGAGAAAGGGACAAGTAGTCTCAATAGTGAGATGGTTTATAACGCCATTTTACTTCATGGAAAGCCTGAATCTTGTCATCTGCCAAGCTCCCCATTATAGTATAATCCTTCCTAGTGATGTTAGAAAAAGATAAAAACAAAATATGACTTTCTTAAGCTAGAGGGCAGGGTTAAAACAGGCATTCTTGAAAAAAAAGAAACCTTTTAAACCTGACATCCCCCATTTTGTAGATGTGCTCAGCTAAGTCCTCAATGAGACCACAACTCTGACTTTATGATACTGTGATGCACAAAGGTTTTCCGTAGCTGTCCCCCTTTTCTGAGACAAGATTTCATGTAACTCAGATTGGCCTCAAATTTTCTATACAGGCGAGGACTTTGAACTTCTGATTTTCCTATGTCTGCCTTCCAAGTGCTGAGAGTCTATACATGTGCCATCATTAAGTACTGAGGATTGAACCTAGGGCTTCCTGCACATGAGAGATACACTCTACTAACTCAGCTACATTTACACTCCCTTCTTAAACAGTTCTCAGTATGGCCTAATACCCAGCCTCCAGTCTGTCAAGGTTATCAGACAACATCTGGGGACACTTGGTTGTTATAACTAGAGGAATGTCACAGCATATAGTGAGCAGAGGTCAGGGATGCTGCAAAGCATTCTGCAATGCCCCAGTGAGAATGGGAGGGCAGAAGAGGGCAATGATGGGTGAGTATGATCCAATAACATGTACAAATATGAAAATGCCATAATGAAGCCCATTATTATATATGTAATTAACATATGCTGATTTTTAAAAACGTAAAGACAAAAAGCAAGGGAGAGGGCACAGGAAGCTTCTAGGTAGCTAAGCCCATAGAGTTTCTCTGAGGTTAGTGTAGCAAGAAAGGGCATGGAAGTTCCTCACATCTCATGTCTTCTCCCATACCTTACCCTATGTACCTTTCCTGCTGTGTACTCTATAAAATCCTTTATGACAAATCATCAAGCATGTTTACAAAATAACAATAACCAGATAAGTAGACAAGGGTGGTAGTCTCAGTCAATTCCATCAATTCCAAATCATGAAGGAGTTACATCGAAGTTACTCATCTTTGTCCATCTCAGAAAGCTTACACTTTGTTCTGTGTGCTTGAAAGGATAGAGATAACAGATTTGCAGGATTCTATGTGCTCATTTATGATAAGTTAAAATGAGTCACGCCCCTATGTATCTCTGTCAGCCTTCTAAATCCGTTTTTCCTTATTTTTTTCTTACCTTCATTTATTGTGTTTGCATGCACCACACGTACATGTTATGCTGAGTGTGCAGAGGTCAGATGAGACTTGAGGTAGTCTGTCTCAAACCTTCATCATGTGGGTCCTGGAAATCAAACTCAGATAACCAGGCTTGGTGGCATCTCACTGGCCCCCAAACCTTGTTTGCTATTCTCCACCACACCTACTCCTTGCTATGTCCAGTTAGTTTCTTTAGGCTCCCACTGATAAACCTTGCTCACTCCTACTTCTCCTGCAAGGGTAGCCCCAATCCTTCCTCTCAGGACACCTTCAGTGCAAGCTTGCACTCGAAGCCTTACAGAGAGACAGAGTCTCAGTCTTTTCAGAACTCTGCCTATTTGGAATTTTACAGCCAGATACAAATGGTCTCTGTGTTATCGTGGAGCTTTTCCTAGTTTTCTTCTGTTTTAACACTGGGGGTGGAATCCAGTGCCTTATGCATGGCAGGCAAGTTCTTTACCATTGAGCTATTTCCCAATAGTTTGTTCTCTCTCTCTCTCTCTCTCTCTCTCTCTCTCTCTCTCTCTCTCTCTCTCTCTCTCTCTCTCTCTCTCTCTGTGTGTGTGTGTAGGAGCACATATGTGCAGGTTCATGTGTGTACATGTATGTGAAAGCCAGAGGACACGTTAGTGTCATTCCTCAGGTAATAGCTACTGTCTTTTTTTTTAGACAATCATTTGGCCTGGCTGGTTGGCCAGCAAGGCTCAGGAATCCACCTGTTTCTACCTTACCAGCTTTGGGCTCACACCCAGCTCTTTTCCACGGGTTCTGAGGAAACAATTTTGCAAGGCAAACACTTTACTTATTGAGCTATTTCTCTATCCCCTTTCCTCATCAAAACAACAACAGCAGCAGCAACAACAACAACAACTTTGAGACAAAATCTCTCTTAAGTTGTCTGGACTGGCCTTAAACTGCCTTTGTAGCCCAAATGGTCCTTCAATTTGCAGTCCTCCTGCCTCTGCCTCCACTTGTCAAGTGGCTAGGATTATAGGTATGCCTTGCCATGTTCAGCTTTAATGGTCATCTTTTTAGTCCCTTGGGGAGACCTCCATGCTTCTTCAGCTGTCACTTACCTGCTTAAAGTCCCTACATGATTCTCTTTGGGTAACAGAGTAATGACTGACTTCCTACCAGGCATGACACTGTACAGTCTGGCCTCATCTCTCCTGACTTTTCCAAATCTGACCATTTTCATTTCCTTAAGGTATCCACAAAACTACCTTTGTCATGGTTCCTGCTTTTCCTCATCTGTACATAGGCCCTGAATGTTCTGCCTCAGACACCTCCTTAAATATTCATTTTCTTTTCCCTACAGGACCTTGTCCATCAGGTTTTAGAAAATGGCCTGGTATATGAGGATAGTCTATGCTTATCCGATTTTTGCTTCAAGACACAACGAAAGTTCTCAGTGCATCTCAGCAGGTCTCCTGCATTCCTTTAATAGGTACTAATGTGAAGAAAGAGGCTTAGGGTTCATCCTGCACATACTCATTATAGGATACGGTGCTTCAGCATGATTTAACCTTAATGTTACTGAAAATGGAAAAGCAAACCTTTTGGTGCCTTTTAATTCTCAATACAATAAGAGGTTTCAGGGAAACAGAAGTATTTCGCTAGCTTTCCTGGACTTAAAAAATTTGACAAGGAGAAATTATTTTTTCACCAGAGAGAGGAAAATCTAACATCATGAGAGGAAAAGCTAAAGGCAGAAGAAGAACAACAACAGAGGACCATTCAAACTGCTATAAATGGTTTCCGAGTCTGTGCATATCTAAAGAGGGAATTACTTTGAAGGTGATTTCTAGTGCTAAAATTCTGTTATTCCATTGAATACTGTGACACAGATATTAATTGTACTAAAATATGATGCTATTTGCACTATTTAGCCAACTATGGTTTATCATAGTTTGTAATGATTTTGCATACCTTAAATCCATATATGTCTATTATAGGCACATCATAGAAAAATGCATCTTATAAGATACCGTTCACATTTTTTTCTAATAAATGTTATGTGGAGCTCCTACAATCCACTGCTCATTCAAATGAGCACTGAGCAGCAACAAGTATAGGAGAATCTCTGCATTTGAAAGAGTTGGTTCTTTGAACAGCAAGGGAAGCATATTATGAATAAATATACCCATGTGTCAGACCATGATGACCATGTACAATCATGTTACATTCATGTTAATTCATGTACAATCATGTTACATTCAAAGGATGAGTATGGCCCCCAAATATAATAGAAATGCTCTTACCAACACCATTCACACAACATAACCCCCTCAATTTATTACCTTGTATGATGGTCAATATCGTCAACTTGACAAGACCTTGACTCATTTAGGAGACAAACCCCTCACCCCCCCCCCCACTCCTGTGAGGGATTAACTGGTATAGGTTAGCCACTGTGTGTGTCTATGAAGGAATAGTTGAAGTTAATTGAGGTTGGAAGACCCACCTTACTTTTGAGTGCATCATTCATTAAAAAGGAAAGTGAGCTGAGTATCTGCATTCATCATTCTGCCTCCTGCAGTTGGAATGTGATCAGCAGCCTCAGACTGCTGTTGCATGGGTTCCTTGTCATATGGATTGTTCCTACAAACCATGAGCCAAATCAACCCTCTCTCCCTCAGGTTGCTTTTGTCAGGGCGTTTTATCATAGCAACGTGACAATATAAGTAAAACACCTTGCATCCATTATTCTTTTCCTAAACCATACTTACTACTGCCCACAAAACTGGGGTTCATTCCAGAGTATAATTATTAATTTTCTTATCCATTTGTGTACTTAAGAAGAGTCCATTGTCTTTGTCCCAAAAGGTACTCACAACTGTTGTATTTGATATCATAATTATGCAAATTAATTCAACATTGCATAAACTGATGAAACTTGAGCCCCCAAAGGAAGCTTTCTTTCTTTTCAAACCAGGTCTGTTGCTTTGTAAAGCCTTACCCAAAATGAGTCACTTGGAAAATAGTTGCCAAAGTAATTAATGGCAATAAACTATTAAAGATTTATGGGGTGGGTGATGTGAAAGGAATATGCACGAGTGCTTTCATGTCTCATTTTACTTTAAAAGTATCTCAAACTGGTCGTTAGAAGCCAGTGATTGGCTATTATTCATGTATGGAAAACTTCAAGGAACCCCAATTCCAATTGGAATTTCTTGGTCAAAAAAAGGCCTCGACTATCCAACAAAAACTTAGCAGATTAATGCTTAAAGATAGCGAATACATTTAGGACACAGAAATGGTACTTTATAGGATTTGCCACTTTGGCATTTTCAATAAAGCATCCAACTACTTGATCCCGGATGTCACTGTCCTCTAAAATGCCCCAGGGAGGCCAAGAGGTTCGGCCAACAGCTACTGCTAGAGCAAAAATATAGTAAAGAATCAATTACTTCTTGTTTGTCACAAACAGTCCTGGGTGGAAGTGGTTTGAGGTTTACTCAGAATTTCAGCCTGTTTTGAAAAGAGCCTCTCTGAGGCCCCGGGTGGGCTCCTCTCTAGACATTTAGTCTCAGATGGTGGCTCCCTAGTGCATGCTGGGACCATTTCCTGCCCAGTTATGCTTCAGGACACCACTCTTTTGTCCCCACTTGCATCTGAATTCCTAAGCAAACTTCCAGAACAAAATGTTGTATGGAGGGGTCTTTGGGGCACTGCTTCCTTTTGGGGCACAGCCTGGGTGTGGGGGTCAGGAAGAGCTCTGTAAAGACAAGAGAGCAGACACCAAAGCTGGAAGTGGTTTTTTTTTTTTTTTTTTTTTTTTTTAAAAAAAAGGCATCCTTAAGGCTCTCTCCACCAGTTGCCTTGGAGAACAGCCACCATCCTGTAGGCGGGCACATGGAAGGTGCCAGCATTTTACCCAACTACAAATGAGGTCTGGCTGCTGCCTTGACAAAACCAAATAGTGTTTAAACAATTAGGGAGCTGTTTGCTCCTGTTTTTCAAGCATAACATTACTCTCTCATCTTTGTCCCTGAAATTACATACTTGTAGATCTGTATGGATTTAAGGAAGTGATTTTATAGATTTTTTTTTCTCCTAGTAAACTGTGGTTAAAGAGGCAAGAATGGTGTTACAGTGATCACACAGTCAGTATTGAGGGTAAACTGAGGCATGGACCAGGTCCCTGACTTTCCCAGACCTTTTCTTTATTCTCTGGCTTTGACCAGAAGCAGCAGTGCTGGCGTGACTTTTAGAAATGCCACCAAGGCTGTGGCCAGGCTGGTTGAGTCAGAGCTCTTGCCTTTCATCAAGATCTCCAGATGATTTGTGACACATCATTATTAAATTAAAAACCATATGTGTGTATGTGCATGTGTGCACCACCATGGTAAGCATGTGAAAGCTAGAGGATTGTCTCCTTCCATCCTGTTGAGGCAAGGTCTTTCCTGTTGTTTCTGCCTTGCTGTTCATAGTCTAGCTGGCTCGTGGGCTTTGGGATAATTCTCCTCTCTCCATTTCCCATCTCAAAGAAGTTGTTCTGGGACGACATATGGACATCATCAAGTCTAGTTGTTGTTGTTGTTGTTTTAGTGTGGGGTCCAGAGATTAAATTTAGGTCATCAGGCTTGTAAGGTAAGCTCTTTTACCAGCCAGCCAAGCCATCTCAGTGGCCTTGGATTTTCTTGTAAATTCTATTGTTTTGTGTGTGTGTGTATGTGTGTGTGTGTGTGTGTTGTGTATGCACACACGTGCTTGCCAACAGTGCACATGTACAGGCCAGAGGACAATTTTGGGAGTCAGTTCTCTCTTTCCACTTATATTGGTCAGTTTACCCCCAATAAGCACGGTTTACAAGCTGAGTCATCTCACTGTTCCTTTCCTTTCTTTCCTTTTTTTTTTTTTTTTTTTTTTTTTTTTGAGACAGGTTCTGACATAGCTCAGGCTGGCCTCAAAGTAGGTATATAGCCAAAGATGTCTGTGAACCCCAAATCCTCCAGCCTCCATCTCCTAAGTGGTAAAATTACAGATTAGAACTACCACATGTAACTGAAATGAATTATTTTTCAAGAAGTAGTAAAATGATTTCACTTTAGAATCATAAAAAGTTCCTGTCAATTCGGTGTGGTGTGGTGTGGTATTCTTTGGCCCCAACTAGTTGGAAGTGGAGGCAGGATGATCAGTTGAGCCCGTGAGTTTGAAAACAGCCGAGCCCACATACATACTGATCACCTGCCTTAAACTAAAACACACTCTCTTATTGTCAAACGAGTTAAAATAGTTATTTTCGCCCCATGTTTTGTGACATTGGATTTCTTCACATACACAACTAATAAAATGTCAGCATTTTTCTCTGGATACATGAGCCACATTCCACAAAGGTCTTCTGAAACTTTATTGCATTGAGTCTGTTTAATTACTATGTCTTCAAGCCTATGAGCAGAAAAAAAAAAAAAAACAGAATCAAAATTGTGTTGGCCACAATGGGTTCCCATCAATACAATAGAGTGTAACACTGTTAGGGAGAAGACACAGTGTGCCATGTGGAACCCTTTAGCTGGAGAAATAATTAGTCTCAGCACACTTACTTAGGTGGTGTATTTTATACAGACAATTCACCAACATCTTCTCCTTGTGCCAAATAACCTAAGTTACTGAATAGTCCAATACAGTTCAGACATTAATTGGCTCATTTCGTCTACATGAGACAGTGGGAAGAGGCAAATCCATAGAGACAGAAAGTAGGTTAGTGGTTGCTTTGTTTATAGGGAGGAGAGAATGAGGAAAGACTGCCAATGGGCACAGGTTTATTTGGGGTGGGTGGGTGGGTAAAGATAGGAGTAATAGTTATACAACTCCATAACTGGCTTGTTCACTTAATATGTATGAATTGCACACGAATGGTAGCTGAAACAAGAGCAGAAGAGAAAATCAATTGACTGGGCAAGAAAAACTCATATATATATATATATAT